>NC_136487.1:151066786-151426786 GCF_053919585.1 Euprymna scolopes | reverse complement strand
TATATATATATATATATATATATATATATATATTATATATATATATTTTACATGAGAGTCACCACTCATCAAGGTTCGAAGGCCACTTGGGGGATAAAGGCTAATGAGTGTAAGATGGTAGTGTAGTAATCGTTAATGGTGTAAGTTAGAAAAAATTTGATTATTTAAGGGGACGGTTCAAAAAGAATTTGTTTACATTGGACTTGAAGGCTACTATACTATAATCGGCTAGGAATATTCTTCCACTTGCGGGCAGTTCTAGGAAAGAAGCTTTGTTCATGGAATCTGCATTTGGATTTAGGCACAGATAGAGAGGGGGGGGAATTAGTGATAGTGATTGTAGCTAGTTGAGTGTTTTTTGTGGAAGTTTGGCTAGAGGGGGACCATAGATAAGAGCTGAGATGAGCATTGAGGTAGGTTCGCAATATCTCTTCTGTGGGAAAGAGGTTACAGGGAAGAGAAAAGGGCATCACCTTCTAAGTTTCGAAGCCGGTTGTGAATTCTATCAAAGCAGGATAGGGCGTGGCGAGCAGTTCCTGTCCAGATGTGACAATAGGACTCCATTTTAGGACATACTTGGCTTATACCGATAGAGGATTGCATCAGCAGTGAGATACCAACTGGAGCAGTAGAATGATCCAACTATTTTTCCAGCGATCTTGGCAACAGATTTGATGTATGTGTTCCGGCTCAGATCATGAGTGAAGGTCAGTTTCAGAAGTTTGTCAAGACATGGAGTTTCCCCAAGACGAAAGCCATTCTTTTTGGGTGGAGCACGATAGGGGTCAGAGTGTTGATGATAGAAAGAGATAAGTTTGGTTGTAGATGCATTAAAATCGACCAGTCACCTTTTTCTCCATTGCAATATGTGCTCAAGATCAGAAGAGAGAAAATCAGAAAGATCTTGGTCATTGCTGGCCTTTGAAGTATTGCCATAGATTGTGGTGTCATCTGCATAAATGTCTATGAATGGTCTATGTGGTACACTGTGTTAATTGTCTCATCAGTAAGAGTTGCGCCTTTCAATAGGCTTCACACTCAATAGACATTAACCCTCCAAATCGTTATCTGTGAGATTATGATAATATTAATGCCTTCCACCAACAAAGTATGAGGAAATGATTCGTAAAAAAAAACAAAGGAAATATTTGATGAGCAGAACAAAGGTATAGGAAGTGAGGTGAGTAGAAAGATAATGGGGGAAGAAGTAGTTCACCAAGACACACAAAGGGGAGCTGAAATCAATATATTTAGAGTTAGTTTACAGACAATTTAGGAGTGTGAATGAGTTTTACAGACAGTCTTGAGTTGACAACAGTTAACAGTTAGGACAGTAGATAATGGCAGCTCACAGGTCTTCTGAGAGATTGGAGAGACCTGACTCAAAGCCGAGTGAGAGGAGATCAGGTGGAGAAGGAAATCACCAGGGAACTGATGCAACCAGACACATAGCAACATGCAATGTTTCGGGGGATTCCTTTTTTTATGCTACATGACGGTATCACACAAACACACACACACATGCACACCTATCCACACACAAACCCACACACACACGTGCATACACCCACATGCATCCCCGCACATACCCATAGCTCAATTGAGTTATATCAAGAACTCATTTTGTGTTCTTTTATAATACCTATTTACTATGCCTCCCCACGGGACAGAGTTAGACACCAGGGTCGTTTTTTAACGTGGAGAAAAGGTACAAAAATAAAAATTGTCTCAGTCGTGAAGGATTTCTCCTCCACCGAAAGAGAACAAGAAAATGAAGTGCAGCATCTGAAGAACAGATACTACACTTTGATCTTGACCAAAAGCGCGTCCACAAAGGTGATCGTCGAACTACAGGATTATAAAAAAGATAATGTCTATCAAACTAAACTCAAACAATTCTTGAAGTCAGCCATCACAATAAAAAATCAGGTAAGTGCCAAGAGAGGAGTGCATCAGAATCCCTATGACAATTTTACACGTTGCATCTGAGCGTCATTGCTTTAGAATAGCAATAAAACAAAAATTGTTTGACAGATGTGTTTAGAAAGCAGACGTGCATATTTGGAACGTATAATTGAACAGTGACAAGTGCTCCAACAAACTTTTAGCACTTGTGCCCCGTAAACCTAAATACCCCCGCCCCGCTCTGTCCGACTAACCTGATAAGCAGCAAACTCCCACACCTTCAATGGAGAGACTCCTTGATACCAGAGAACCACCTACTCTAAGAGCTTCTTCGCTTAAACTGCTAAACTTTGGAATTCCCTCCCTGTATCCTGCGTTTCCAACTATTCCAACTATTCTAACATACAGAAGTTTAAATGTAATGTGAACAAACATCTTGCTGCTCAACTCCCTACTTGGAGTGTCCCTATAGGCAGGGTCCCTGATTTGCAGTACCCCCCCCCTTACTTCAAGTGAATATGGCTAACAATAGATAATTATATAAGTAAAAGTGCAGTAAAACAGACACTTTTCTACATTCAAAATAGACCAGTTCTGTATAAACAAAAACACCCAAGAACATTTATATATGGAGGAATATTGTAGTTCAAGTTTAGTTCAGCAAATGACAATTCTTTCCAATTTCCTGGCATATCTTTCGTTTCCTTCCTTATAAAGTCTTACAACATTGACATCCTTATTTATTTATTTATTTGCAGACTGTTATCCTTATCTTCATAGTTGTTGTTTTATGGTGTTTCGGCCAACTATTCCTCAGGCCTTCGCCAGTTGTTAACAACGACTATGAAGATATAAATATACAAATTACTCATCTCAAAGGATTCCAATAAAAAAAATAATATCACAATCCTTGAACCCTTTTTTTTGGGGGGGGGGGGCTTGTGCTGCAAGCTTGCAATAAAATAGCTGCTTTGGCAATCTACAGTCATCTATGCGGACATATTCAGCCCAGCACAACTGATTGTTATTTATCATGTTGTGGTAATATTGTGGATCCCGGGTGAAGTCAAATAACCTTGCTGATAGATTCTCACAATTCATTTATTACTAAGAGAAAACAGGCAGAATTTTAAATTTCCAGAAATAAGTTTTAAAAAATAAGACAGTCAAGGCCAGGGAGGGTCACAAAAATCAAGTAATTTGTATATTTATTTATTTTATTTATGGACTGTTATCCTCATCTTTATAGTGTTGTTGCTTCACCACCTTTTGGTCAACTCATCCTCTGGCCTTCTTCAGGTGGTTAACTGTGATGGGATAGGAATGTGGAGTCTCTTAACTTATCTCCAGTAACTATTGCTTTCTATAGTTGTTGTGTGCTCATCATGTTTTGGCCAACTAATCCTATGGCCTGCTTTGGGTAAGATTGATACTGCTATCTTCAGATAATACTCACCTGGAACCATAGAGATTCAACCCCTTTATCCACTATGCCATGGGCCCCCAAACGTAATCAAGGTGGGATTGTTTGGTCTTATAATCCAAGTTTTTGTTCTTGTCTTCCACCGTCAGGTCTGTACCAAATGGTATTATATATTATTTTATTATTAAATCTTTTGAGATGAGTAATTTGTATATTTTCCAATCTATATATCTATAAAAGTGAAAGTGTCTGTGTGTGTACATTTCCCTACACAATAACTCTGTCAATTTTAAGCCTACATGCTCGAAATTTGATATACAGGGTACTGAGATTTGGGAAAATCGATGTGATTGGTTTTCGGCCAGAAATTTGACGATTAAGGGGTCAAAGTTCAACGATTTGACCTTTGAGAACTCTACCAAACTCTTCCGACAATTTTCGGTCAAAGCAGTTGAAATTTTAAATATAGGTTCATTGGACATGGATCTAACTTAATAACTTAATTTGAGCACAAAACAATAAATTTTAAGGGGTCATAATAGGGGTCAAAGTTTAAAAAATTAACCACTTTTTTTTTTTTTTTGCTCAACATACATCTCCAAATACCCGGGCAACGCCGGGCACCCATGCTAGTAATAAAATAATATCAAGTAAGGCGTTATTGACAAATTACTGACAGATATTCTTACAGTGAAATTATCATTCTAGGAAAGTCATTATGGTAAAGAAAAGATCAAAAAGCGATAAAAAAAACAATAAAGAAATAAAAAAACAAAAAAATGGTAAAAAACAAAAAACAACAAAGAAATGAAAATCAAAAAATGATAAAAAAATCAATAAATAAATAATAAATGAAAAAAAAAGAAACGAATGAAAAATAATGAATAAATAAATAATTTTGGAAAGGTTAAAGTTTTGTGAGTATAAAACCTGTTCAGGATCACATTTCTAACTGATGAGACATTCACCAAAGTGCCCTCCCCACATATCATAGAACAGTGATAAAACAAAAACTGTTGGAGATTTATGACTGAAATTTGTTCGGAAAGTCAGGCATATAATAAAGCTTATTGTTACCAAATATGGTTGGATTACAGAAATAACCGTGAACGGACTCTGCGGGTGGGTAGCATATTTTCAGAGTCACTCTGAACTATAAGGGATTTGTTGGAAATCTACACAGATTCCGGAATTATTTAAAGTTCAAATCTTATGTCAGATTTATTATGTTTTACACTAAAATCTTTGACTTATGAATCCCCCATCCTCACTGAAAGTGGATAAAATAAGTTATGTTGAAGGATTAATTATATAATGAACCGTATGATATAAATTTTGTATCTTTCAGCATTAAATCAACTGAGAAAATGGTTTATGCAGTGAAACAGACAAACACATTCCATAAACAATATTGTATATTTTTTAATGTTGATTCTATTGAGTAATAAACTTATTTCATTCTGTTATTGTTCTCAGTATTAATCGTTTGCATTGTTTTTAAAAATTTTTTAAGAATTTGTTCGTTTGCATTTTTTTTACAATTCTTTTAAAGAATTTGTTCGTTTGCATTGTTTTTACAATTCTTTTAAAGTTATTATGATAAGTATTTATTTATTCATTTATTTGCTTGTGGACTGTTATTCTCATCTTCATAGTTGTTGGTGTTTCCTCAGTTTCGGCCAACTCATCCTCTGGCCTTCTTCAGGAGATTAACCGCAACGGGATAGGAATGCTGAGTTTCATGTCTGTATTCCCATTAATTACTGCCTTCCATAGTTGTTGTTGCTGCTGTTGTTGTCTCACCACGTTTTGGCCAACTAATCCTCTGGCCTGCTTGGGCAGCATTTAAACCGCTATCTTCAGACGATGCTCACCTGGAACTGCAGAAATTCAACGCCTCTATCCACTGCGCTACTTTTAAAGTATTTGTAAATTTTCATGCTAAGAAAGTTATTATGGTAAAGAAAAGATGAAAAAGAGAGAAGAGAAAGAGGAAGAGAGATAACAAACGATTAGAAAGAAAAAGTTAATAAAGTAGTTTAACATCACCTGGGGGGGGTAAAGTTTTGGAAAATACTGCATACCCAATTACTGCCTTCCATAGTTGTTGTTGCTGCTGTTGTTGTCTCACCACGATCTTGGTGTGTCATACGACAGGACACTGTCATGCAGAACCCACATTGAAAAACTCTGCAAGGAGATATCACCATGCAAGAGCCTGCTTGCGAATCTGGCTAACAGCTCTTGCGGAGTTGAGGGACAGACGTTATGCCTGTCAGCTTTAGCGCTGTGCTACTTGACCATAGAATACTGTGCAGCAGCATAGACTCATTCTGCTCATGCTGCAAGCATCAACGTCGAGCTCAAGAAGGCACCCAGAATGATTACTGGCAACTTGAAATCAGCCAACTTGCCATCTGTCTATAGGATGTCCCGAATCGCTTCACCGCAGATCCATCGAAAGGCGATAGAGAAGGCAGAGTGTGACAAGCGGAGCAACGACAATTGTCATCCCCTATTTAGACATCAAGAAGTGCTGCAACAGTTACCATTCTACAAGAGCTTTACCACTGTCACAGAACAACAACACCAGCACCCTTCCACTTGCATCGGTGAAATGAGTCAGTCAAAGACAGCAACAACAATAAGGTTCTTTGGGCAGCGAAAGAAGACCTCCCAGCAGGCTCTAAACTCCCCCAAAAGAGTGGGTAACACTCAACTGGGCATGAGTGAAGATTGCTAAAAAACAGAAAAATCTGGTGTGTACAGGACGCTCAGTGTCTCTGCAGCACTCACTATTAGACACATTCCCATAGACTGTCCACTGAACAAGGAATGCTCCGATGTGGGCCTGAGGGATGCCTCGGACACTGCACGACGATGGATCTTGATATGAAGTCAAACACTATGATGATGATGATGATGATTGAGGTAGATATACTAAGATGCAATGAGAGAGAGCGGGCAGAACTAGGTTCAATAAAAATGAAGGGCTTCAGTCAATCAGGGACTCCCTCAACAACTCCATACCAGTGTGGGGTGAAAGTTTACTGAGACTTGCAAAGCAATCAATTCCACCCAGACAAACTAAGGAAAAAGTGTTGAATTATAGTAGAGATCCCAGCCATTCAAGATGTATCTCTTAAATCAGAAAGAAATATAGGCTATCCATTCTAACTTTCTTTGCATACAAACACGTTATTAAGTACTTCCTTTTCAGATTAAATATGTTTTTAACTCTTTTTCAAAGTGTTTTTTTAACATGTTTTATTAATATATATATATATATATATATATACACACACACGTATGAGAGAGATTTAAAAAAAAAAAAAAAGGAAAAAAAATCAAATTACGTGTTCATCAACATTTCGTCTTTATTTTGAGATGAATGAAATTAAGAAAACAAAACGCCAGTACAAATATTTGAAAATATATTTTTGATAAAATGAAATGTATGATCCTGTTTCATTTCAAAAACGGGAAAAATCGTTGGAAATTCAAAAACGGTGGGGGTACATAGTGTTGTGAAAAAAAAAAAAAAAAAAAAAAAAAAAAAAAGTAAGATTATTTTTTTCAAACGTCATGTAGCCAATTAATATATTTAAAAACATATGATGCAGTTCATATTCTTTTTTGAAACAAATATGTCCGTTATAATTCAATTATGGATATATTTATCTATAATATAAAGCTGAACGTCTGTGTGTGTGTGTGTCTGGTCACGAATAGGCTCCTATATGGTTAACTATTAAAGAAACCTGATCACATAATGATAGAAGATGTATCGAGACACAGGAATGGGTATGTTTGATCTGGCATAATGATGATTCATTAAAATTGTGGGGTCTGCGTACGCGCCTGGTCCACAAAGTATGGAAATAAAAAATTTTAAAATTAAAAAAAAAAAACGTTTACACGTGTTTTTGATATAGATGTACATAAAACATACTTATCAAAGTATTATTAACTTAAATAGGGATGGTATAATAACATTGTGGAGTCTGCATTCGCGCCTGGCCTCCATAGAATGGAAATAGGCACAAACTTTAATAAAGACTTTTCATATCTATCTGCGTTAGTATACTTTGATAATTATGTTTCAGTTTGAAGAAATATGGTATAATAAAATTATGGGGTGTTCGTTCGCACCTGACCTCCATAGAATGGAAATATGTCACAAAGTTTAACAAGGTTTTTTAATATAGATCCACAGAATATTGTGATAAGTGTTTCACTGTAAACAGGTATGGTATAATAAATTATGGGGTTTATCTATTTTATTTTTACTTTCATCATATTTTGCTTTGGTTTTGATACCCCCAAATTCGAAGCTATCTCTTTACAACCATTCCTTTTCATAACCTATCATACTTTCATAAATCAGAGTCCATTTTCTGTAGGATGTTTTGGAACCCAGTCAACAACAGGTACTTTTGCTAGTATATATATATGCTATTGAAATATTTGACCAAATAATCATTTTTATAAGAAAATGTTTATTAACAACTTATTAGTCATTTCTTTCCCGTTTATTTTGTATGTTTTGAAAATGATTCAGCTTTTTCTTCCAGCTGAATAGTGGCATTTGGTGAAAGAAAAAATCATGAGTATGACCAATGACTAGACGACCAACCTTAGAGATATCCCAGAGGGTGAGAGGACTGTTTTAGCATCTCCAAAAACTCATTAATGTAAAAATCGTGTTGCCACAACGACTTTAAAGTCTGCACATATTTATGCACCTCTGAGCTGAAGTTGACGATATATGTATGGTTCCAGCATCCAGCAAATGCCTGAATACCTTTAAAGGTGTCGGAGACTAGATGATGTTATATTTGTGATCCCACAGTTTGAGATGGCAATTAATTTGTAACCCACCGCTACTGTGGACTATAGTTCCGGGGGAAGGTATGATTACAATGCTACCAGTACTTGAATAGTATGCTCTCTTAAGGACAGTAGTGTCTGGTATTATTGGTTGCTATTTCTTGTTAAAAAAAAATACTCGACTAACTACAACCACTATAAACGATTTCCTCCAATGTGCCTAAATCTAAACGCAGATTCCCTGTACGAACCTTTTTTCCCAGAACTGCCCACCTGTGGAACACTGTTACGCTGTCCTGCTTCCCGGTTGAATACAACGTGGTAGTCTTCAAATCCAATATAAACAAGTTCCTGTTAAACCGTTTCTTTAAATAATAAAATTCTACCCAATTTACACCATTAACGATTACTACACTACCATCTTGCATTCATTAACCCTTATCCTCAAGTGGCCTTCGGGCCTTGATAAGTGGTGACTCCCAAGTGTAAAAAAAAAAAAAAAAAAAAAAAAATCCTTACCAGGCATCATACAGATTTTTAATGTCCATTTCAGGTTTTTCAAGGACTTTTTCCAGACAAATTTAAAGTTTTAAATACAAAATTTGATATATAAAGAATGATATATCAAATAAAAAACTAATATTTTAATATTTAAAAATATTCTAATAGTATTCATTTCGATTTTGAATTTCACTTTGGCTATATCAGTAAAGTATATGGATAAAATCGGCTAGTTTTTTTGACTAAGAATAAAGTGTAGCATTTCTTCATAAGTTTTGGTTATAGCTGAAGAAACTCGAGTTTATATATAAATTTTTCGGCAGGTACAGATGAAAATGAAAATAAAGGTTAGCTAACCAGGTTTCGTTCCTCGTTCAACAGAGCTAAATCGAGGAAAAAACAAAAAGAAAAAAACAAAAAAAAAAACAAAGTCATGAATATGGCTGTGGGAGGGAAAAAAAAAAAAAATGAAAAATAAACGGGGGGGGGGGAATTACATAGAGACTAAATTAAGTCCTAGAAGATTTTCTTTTTGCTTACAAAAAGAAGGTCTCAAAGATTTAATAAAAATAGTCTCTAGAATTTTTAAATGATAGGGAGAGTGCGACTTACTCAAGATTGTCAGCACTGAAATTCGTGGCACACGCATGGTTATTTATAAGATGGTCGCAAATCGCAGGACCATACTTATTATTCAGAACATCCGAGGGTGAAAAATTTGCGTAACGAATCTTTGATGGTACATGTTGTTTCAAACAGAAATCTAATCTTTGCGATGTTCGGCCAACATACTGCACACTGCAACTACATTTAAATAAATACCTGGTTAGCTAACCCTTATTTTCATTTTTTAAATCATTATGTTGATTGGTCTGTATTTAGCCAATATATATATATATATTTTTTTTTTCTTTAGTTTCAGTTTTGATTTAAGCTGATGAACCCAAGTCATATGCATATATTTCTTTTCTTTCTGAAATCACAACTTTATAATATATAAGAATCGATAGAAATTAACTATTATATATGAAATCGGCATAAATTAAAATATCATATTTAAGAATATTTTACGACCGCACTATGTGAGGTGGCCCTGCTAGCTTAGATAAATACTTTTGCAGTTTTAACAAAATTACGCTGAACATCTACAAAATGCTAATAGCAATATATTACATATGAAAGAGTGCTCTGTGGAATTTCCACAGGTCCCGCTAGTAAACACCCAGGTGACTAACGCAGGGTTAAGCACTTTGTTGGAATCTTTCAAACAATCCAATCTACAGACAAGTTGAATAAATTAAAATGTACATATGATCAGCATTCTCTTCCTATTTACTTGTCTCCTCATGAGGGCAAAGTTAGACGCAACGTCAGTTTTTAATATGAGCTCCTCTTCTGGATGGGAACAATAATAAAAATTGCCTCAGTCTAGAAAAAGGTTTCTTCCCTTCACTGACCATGAGCAGAATAGACCAAGTGTAGATCAGAACTAATTTAACAAAATTGGCAAAAGTTCTTGAAGGCATCTTTAAGAAATTTTGAATAAACAGAAAAAATACCTTTGAAATCATGTTTAAGATGCAAACATTTTTCATTAAATTAGATTGTTTTTAATCTTTAATTTTGAATTGTAAAATATTCATAATCAGAAAAAAATGTTAAGAAATTAAAAAGAATAAAATAAATTTTACTTGGAAAAAAAAAAAAATGGAGATAAGAAATCTAAAGATATTTAATAAAAAAAAAATTTGCATCTTAAATGTGGTTTTAAAAGCATTTGTCTATTTTAAATTTCATAAAAATGCATTTTAGAAGTTTTGCCAATTTTATTAGTGTCCATGTATCTAAACATGTTTATATGAAGATAGGTGGCTCATTTTACATCATTTAATAACATCTGACCGAAGCTTCAACAAGGACAGTTCTAATTACAGAAAAAAAAAAAAAAAAAAAACTTAAAAAGTTTTTCTGATGACTGATATGTTACTATCTGAAATTAATGAGGATAAATAAAAAAAAAAAATTTCACTTAATTTCATCAAGTAGGTTTTTTTTTTTTTTTACAGCGGAAAAACACGTTTTTATGAGAGCGTGTTGAAGGCAGCCATCTTGGATTTAAAAAGAAAATTTGTTTGAATTTTAGACATGCCAAAGGGAGATAACTCCAGTTAAAGCGCTGACACCCATTCCCATCTTTAATACTAGCTTTTCTTCCTAAAAATCGAACATTTTGCTCGGTATCATAAATTGTTTTTTCACTGTAAAAAAAAAAAAACAAAAAAAAAAACTACTTGATGAAATTAAGTGAAATTTTTTTCGGAGAACTTCATTCCATAACGGATACATACAATTTAAACTTTTTTCGATCTTTTCATTTTTTAATGTCTTGACTAAACTGTACAAGTACTGAATTTTCAAGAAATGTTTTTATAATTATATGTTGATACATTTTTATAGAATGTTTTGGTTTTCAAATATTTTTGTATTTGGAAAAAAAACAAAATTGTTTGCTTATTATTTGCCATGTTATGTGACCGAGAAGAAATTGGAGTTATCACCTCCTAACAATGGTGCTGTCCGTGTAATGCAGAAGTGCCTGATTTTTAACGTGGCTTCAAAAGCAAGATAGTTAAAAAAAAATATTCTTCATGAATTTACTTGCTCATATAATTACTGGAATGATGGCGATCTTTGTAAGATTCCACTTTCCGTCCATGTCATATATTGATCAATGTAATACTCCCAAAAAGGCTGACTAAATACCATCAATCCTCATTTATGGTTCTTGTGAATATATCCAGTGAACCAAGTGCAAGAGAAATACAAAGAAATTGCAATTAATGGGGAAAGTTAGAATCTCCAAAAGATCTCTCGGTGAATGTCTGGCATCTGGTAACAAAGAAATAAGAATTTAAGAAAACTGTAAAAAAGAAAAAAAAAAAAATTCCGGTAGACCTATCAATATCCGTCAGATTTTTATAGGAAACCAGTCAAGAGAATTCAAAACCTGATTTATTAGATGGCATACAAAATCCCTACACACGTTATTTACTTTTAATATCTTAGTCGAGCAAGGAACTATGAGACTCAATAAAATGTTGTGTCGAAAATAAGTTCTTATGGCGGCAACGTCAAAAGTGAAGGTTTTTTCGGTCATTACAAACCAGGAAAGTAAATCTCAGACATCACATATTTTTACCCCCAAAAATAAAAACAGAAACAAAATTGTTTTGTAAAAATATTTATTGAATACAAAAGTAAAATAAATTCCAATTTTTCTTAAAAACAGAAGGAATCAACAATAAATTTAGCAGCAAAAAGTAACGGCATGTAATGAACAAATTGATGAATTGTGTTTGAAATTTTGCCTGTCAGGCAGCAAACTCAGCAGTATCATACATAACTCCTAAGGAAACGTCGGATCGCCATTCTTAACAGAAAAGTCAACAATTTTAACGAGTGAACAATCAAGGTCGAAGGATGTTGGGATGAAACCAAGCAAAAA
Source organism: Euprymna scolopes (assembly GCF_053919585.1). Taxonomy (NCBI): domain Eukaryota; kingdom Metazoa; phylum Mollusca; class Cephalopoda; order Sepiida; family Sepiolidae; genus Euprymna; species Euprymna scolopes. The sequence goes on along the minus strand of NC_136487.1, from coordinate 151,414,622 downwards.
TATATTGTAGATTAAAAAAAATTGGATTTGTATAAAATCAGCATTTCACTCGATTAATTCTATTTTTCGGCATATTTACAATGTCAAACAATCTATTGTTACAATACAGCTGAGTTAATCAACGTTTGTTGCCCTAAAGTTTCTTTCCTATCAAGGTTATACGTAGTGAGGGAAACAATCAGATTTGCAAGTGATTTTTCCAAGTGTTGACTAGAAATAATAAAATGCTTATCTTTTGACGAGTGTGTTTTCTTTTCGCTGATAATCTTCCAAAGCTCATTGCTGAGTACAAAATGTCTTTTCAATCTCTATTTTTTTGAATAAAATGAGCAAAGTCAATTTTTTTAAACATTAAAAGATTTAATAGAACAATATATGCTTCAAAAAATTTTTTTACCGAAGGCTGTTTAAAAAACATCTGCAGAAACTTGAATGTTAAAATATCCTCAAATCTTAACATAAAATCCTGTGTATATTTAAGAATTATTTTTTAATACAAAAAATCTTTGTAAGGTATGCATTGACGTGTCATTAGTGTTGAGACGATTCCTAATTTTTATACGATTCCAATTCCGATTCCAGGAAAATATTGATTAACGATTCCGATACCAAGTACGATTCCGATTCCTAGGGAATTATTGTTTTGAAATATACCAGGTAGTTTTATACTTATGGTCGGTAGTTCCCAAATATGTTCCCTAACTTTGAAAGAGATATTTTATGTCTACACCGTCGTGTTTTGGTTTAAATAAAATTATTATATAGTAAACTAAACGGAAAAATTAGCAAAATTTATTTTAGAGAAAATTTATTTTACTTAATTGGAATACAGAAAAAAACACTCAAAGAAAATTGAATTTATCCTTAAGAGAAAAAACAAATAAAATAGAATTTATATAACAGAACAAAAACAAGAAAATTAGAGAATAAATACACACGATTCATTATTTTGGTCCTCATAATTAACAGATATAATGAATTAAATAAAAAAAATATAGCGGAAGAGAAAGAAAATATATACTAATTAAATATAAAAAAGATAAATATTTGATTTAATAATTTATAAATGAACGTGCGTAATGAAAAAAAAACAATATACCACGTGACATGGCGCCGTAGATACAAAATAACCTTTCCAACGTTAACGACCATATATGAGAAATACCATTAATCGAAAGTTTTTGTGTTTTATACCAAAAGGTAGGTATAGCGAAAAGTTACAATTAAAGGAATTTCAAAAACGATTTTTTGTTTAGCTATTGATAGTTGTATTTGTGACGGCAGTTCTTCAGACCTCCATAATTCACAAAGAGTAGTTAACACCTATTATTTTTTCTTACTTTTTCATTGCTTTTACACGTTTCTAACGTGAAGAATAAGTTTAGCCAAACTAATTTTGAAATAGGGTATATCAAAGGAACACATATAAAAATGATACCACTATAAAAAACAAATGAAATACTAGATAAAATTGAGCAAACATAATTACCAAAATTACAGAAAAAGATAAAAAAAAATGGTGAAGTTTGTTGAGTGAAATGAATTATTGAAAGAAAATTAATTGAACTAATAGAAATGTTAAATAAAAAAATGTCACATTTCAATATTTTTTTAATAATTAAATTCTCAGGGTTGTCGAAATTAAAAATTAAGTGATTTTTTTTTTATTAGACTTCTTTCGAAGCTTGTTACCTTGAAAAATACATTTAAAACCCTGTTTTTTTTAAATAAATTGAAAAATAAATGCAATTAAAAAAATTTAATTGATAATTGAAACTTTAAAAACATATTAAACATTGAAAAAATACTTATCTCACAAATTAACGTCCAATAAAGTAGATCCAGTCTTCATACAGGAATTTGGTTATAATAAATATATCTTTCCCAAACTTAAAAATTAAATTTTTTTTTTTTTTTCTTTGAGAGAGAGAGAGAGAGAGAGAGAGTGCTTTAAAATCGCCGGGGAGTGCCGCCTAAAATTTTAAAGAAGTAAATTTTAGGAGTTTAGTGCCTTTCAAAGACGGTTATCATAATTTATTATCATCATTTAATTTCCTTTCCCCCCACACACCTTTCCACGTGGTTCAGTAGTTAACCAGTGCTCCTGTTGCTGTCAGTCAGCTATCTTTACCTAAGTTTTAATTTCTAGTTAAAAGAATTTTTTATGAATGGAATCAGCATTTTTACAAATTATTTTTTTAGTTGTATATATTGTATTTACTCGTTGAAGTTAAGGAGGGTTAAAAAAAAATGGTGACACCTAGATGGTGACGTAGGCAAAAAAAAAAAAAAAAGACACTGCGATTTCGACCCTCACTAATAAAACTGCTCTAAGTGACTAGTTGGTAATTTTTTGTTCCTTTTCTTTTTTATTTTGCTCCTCCAATTTATTTGGATGCTTCATAGTTAAATGTTGGTTGTGGTCATGTTAGATGGTTTTATTCCTCGCGATATTTTAATTTGACAGACTTTGCAAATGGCTTTCAACTCATCATCTTCAAAAAGACTTTTTTTTGGACTTTGGGCCATATTAGAAAATTCAGTTTTTCTGTAAAACAAATAATTTACTATTAAAATTTGTTTTAAAGCTAGTCACTTATTTGGATAATTAATTGAAAATAATCCGCTAAAAAAGACAAAAAGAAAAAAATATAAAGGGATGGGGCGGTAAATTGTACCAACCGGTAGTTAACAAAAAAAACTTATAGAATTTAATTTTTGAAACCAATGTATAAAAGTTTACATAATGAAATGCAAATATGCATTTTCGGGTTTGTATTACTGTACACATAGATTCGAAAAAGTTGTCAAAAAACAAATATATAACAAACAAATATTATCAAAGGCAAGATAAGTTACTTTTCTACCAAACTGGGTAATTTATTTTGTTTTTATTCAATGTAACATGTTTATTCAGCTCGAAAAACATGCAGTGTTTACCGATGTATTCGAAAATTCAAAATGGCGCCCAACACTCTCTTTAACATGGTAAGTTCGGGAAAAGGTGTTATAAATAATAAACTAGACAAAATACTATTAAAAAAACACCGAATATATGTCAAAATATGTCACGGTAACATATATTGAGCGAGTTTCTAGCAGTATTTTGTATAGTTTATTATTTATAACATCTTTTCCTGAACTTACCGTGTTAAAGAGAGTGTCGGGCGCCATTTTGAATTTTCCAATACATCGGTAAACACTGTATGCTTTTTGAGCTGAATAAACATGTTACATTGAATAAAAACCCGAAAAATATATCCAGTTAGGTAGAAAAATAAATTATCTTGCCTTTGATAACATTTATTTGTTATATATTTGTTTTTTGACAACTTTTTCGAATCTATGTGTACAGTAATACAAACCCGCATTTTCTTTTGAATTTTTTTTTTTTTTTGGTTGACTGTGTTCAATTCACACATGTTTGATGCGGTTCAATATTGCTAAACTATAGTAAAATTCTATTTATAAATACTTTTTAAAATGAAATTATTTAATTAATCGTAAATATTATTTAGACATAAAAATTAATTGATTACAAAACCTTTTAAAAATATATATATATTAATTTCTTTTTCATTCAGCAAAAAAACTGCGCAAAACACTTTTAATTTTCAATTTAAAATTCTAGAAAAAAGATTATATTATTCTGCTTTGAATATAATCAAATTCAGGGTTTTATCTTTCTGGAGAAAAAAAAAATAATGGATTTTATTTCAATGAAATTAAAAAAAAAAAACTTGACTGAATTGAATTAATTACCCTTAAATTAACGAAGGGGTTATTTAATAACTTTAGGTTTGGAAGAGATAGGTATGGGGTCGATTTTTTTGAAACTTCAAAAGAAACCGACTACTGTCAAAACTTTGCGAAATAATACAACGTGATCAATTTCATTTTAGAGATATTTCTTTCAAAAGCCTTCTTTTAAAAAAAGAAAAAAAAAAGTATATTGTTCTATTAAACCTTTTACTGTTTAAATAATTTTACTTTGCTCGTTTTATTTTAAGAAAATATAAGTTGAAAAAGCATTTTCATTCACTATTAGAAGATTTGTCAGTAAAAAAAAACAATCGCCAAAAAGATAAGCGTTTTTTTTTTATTTTTACTCGCAATGTAGAGCCCTGCATACTTCTTTTCAAGTTAACTGTTTTGTAGTTTTGATTACAATAGATCTGAATGAATGAACCTTGTAAGGGAGGGGCGCTAAGCATTGCCCTGTTAATCATGAATTTCTTTGGTTTCTTTTTATTTCTCTCTTGCGATTAGAAATATCAGGAATTTTTTTTCTTTTTTTCAACATCAGACTAAAAGAATCGGAATGAAGGAATCGGAAAATTAAGGTATTTTTTAACGATGCGATTCCGATACCTCCCAAAATACACGATTCTTACGATTAACGATTCCGATTCCGATTAATCGTCCCACCACTACGTGTCATATTCCAAACATTATATGGATTTGGCTAGTAACTTTTTTTATTTGGTTAGTAAACGAAAATATTTAGTTGTCAAAGGTCAACTAAAGATAAATTTATTCATAGAGTACTTTATATATATATATATATATATATATATATATATCTTATAAATATCAAGGGTCTGAACAGTGTGTGCATATTTAAACAGACAAATGTTATTAAATTTTTTTAATTTCTTTTTTATGATGCACCTTTCTTTTTTATATATATATATATATATATATATATATATAAAACAGTTAATAATAAATATATATATATTTATTAACTATAATAATTATTAAATACCTACAGGCACTAGTGTTTCATCCTTTTGGGAATTATCAGTGCAGGGTGTCACGATTAACATCGGTTGATAGATTCAAACCCGGCAACAGAAGCCATCAGTAGCCCCATTAGCAAGAACCTAATCCATTCGGCCACTGTGACCAGTGAGAAATACTGCTGAAATTTAAACATTTATTTTTAAATGTTTTTAATGTCTGTCAGAGTGATCTAACCATTATATGATGATCTGCGCATAAGAGCTAAATTGACCGACTTTATTTCAACAATAAGAAACGAGTTTCTTAAAGGGGCTGACATAATTATTTACTATAATAATAATAATAATATATATATATATATATATATATATATCTGGTAAGTTATAAAATGTATATGGCGATTAAGCTACACTGAATATTCCGCATTTCATCCACTCTAGGATTCTTCAGGCTTATGCACGAATTCTGTGGTTGTTTGTCGTTTTTATATGCACATCTTCTATTGAAATTTTAGTTAGCCAATCAGCTTTCTAGTATCCGCCGCGCCCTTCCTATCAGCCAATGAGAATGCATAACAATAGGAATGGGAAATGAAGTCACAAAACTATATATTGGAGAGTACAGAAGATACTAAGTAACATAGTGGGGATGTGGCGTCTAGCATAAGATTCATTAGGAACGAAATAGATCAATTAAAATTATAGATGATGTTGGGGGGAGTTTTATAGAATTCTAAATAAAGGAGGAGCGTATTATATAGAGTGTAATGTAGAAAGGTATATAGGGTCTTTATCATCGTCTTAAATGTATGTAGTATATGTTTTATTCTATTTTATCGGTGTGTAAGAGGTCTAAATATATATATATATATATATATACAGGGCTTTATGTAGTGAATGAAACAGACTCATTTGCGAGTGAGTTTTACGCTTATCTTTTCTCGATTGTGTTTTGTTCCCCGACAATCTTCCAAAGCTCCTTATTGAGTGAAAAACGTCTCTTCAACCTTTATTTATTTTTTTAATAAAACGAGCAAAGTCTTATTAAAGTCTATTGCAGTATGCATCTTAGGCAAGCTGAGCTGGTTTTCTCCAAGGAACAAACTTTCTTGAGAATACAAACTTCACAAGTGCTCCCCAGTCACATGTGTGCTTCGTTCAAGAGAGATGATTTTAACAACATTAGTTTTTGCAGAGAGCTGTTGCTGTCTTCACACATACAGCACCTAATATTGACTGGAAACAATGCCGAGATAAGCAGAGAGTACATACAGCACCTGTATGGTCACTCATTTTCGTATTAACTAGGCTTTAAACTTCAGTGATAATCATACTATATATCGTCTGCTAAATTATTAAGAATATTAGAAATTTCTGGAAGGGTCAGATTTAATATAGATAGAGTGTTGCCCATCGATCAAGTTTTGTGATACACAAAATCCTCCTCTTCCACATCTTTATTTTTCTGCTCTTTTTACTCTCTCCCTTTTACAAAGTTACATTCGTTGGATTCCTGGTGATTGATTTTGATATAGAAAATGGGGAGGGGACGTAAGTAAAAAAAAAATTCAGTTTGGAACATTTTCTTTTTAACAGAAAACATTAAAATTTATCTCACAAAAATGTTTTTGTTTTTTTTTAAAATCTTTTTCCATTTTTTTTTTTTCATGTTTTTATTTCTCTTCCATTTGACCAAATCCAAACGTATTAATGTCTAACACGCATGTTTTAATAACAGAACACATATTCTCATGATTTTTGCTGGATATGTATGAAATGTTTGTTTTGAAGATAATGCAGTGTTAAAAAATTGATAGATGACAAAATAAACACTGCCTGGAAGCAGCTGTAAACAACAATATTAATGTATGCTCTTAATTTTAAATCTGATTCAAAAACAGGTTTAAAAATCATCGAAAATTATATATATATATATATATATATATATATATATATATAATGTGTGTATATGTGTAGAAATAGTGTCCAATTAAACAAAAAAGAGCATATAATTATGTTTACTTCAATGTTATACAAGTTTTACTTGGCTATATAATACCTTGCCTTATATAAGTGTTTGACACCTGTAGATATAACCCCCACCCATTGATATTTTAACTTAGAACTACTAGCGTTCCAGTTCTAGGAACACTACCATGCACTTAAATAAGTAAATTAAGATATCTGTTGTAGTAATTTTCATAACTTATAGGTTATGCTCCCTCAAATTTGAGAGATTCTATTCATAAATGCTGCTGCTAGGAACTGATAAATCAAATTAATTCACGTTCTGCTATAAACCAATCAGAAACCAGAATTGCTCCATCAAAATTAAACCTCTTTAGGATCCCAGCATATAGTTTTTTTGTGTCAACACAAGAAGGATCTTTCGCTCTTTGGCTGCAAAACTCCAAAGTCCAAAACCCGCAGAGAACAGCTGAAAATTCTTCATCTCCAGGACTTGTGTAGAATAGAATACCGAAGGTTAAAAAGATATTTTTCACTCAGTAATGAGCTTTAGAAGATTGTCGGTGAAAGAAACAAAATTACGAAAAGATAAGTGTTTTATTATTTCTAGTCGTCACTTGGAAAAAAAAAAAGAAAAAAAAAAAAAAAATCACTCGCAAATGAGACCGTTTCACTTGCAACATAAAACCCTGTATAAGAGACAGAAGTAGTATTAGTGAGTATTGGGAATACAGAGTCAATGGCATTTGTACTTAGCATGCCATGCTGATAGCCTATGCATTAATTAAAGCTTTTGTTTTATGGTTATCTATCGGATCTGATAATGAAGTTTTCATTTTGCATCTCATCTATGAATACGGAGGTGGCTCTGCAGCCCCGGCCTGAAGGCACATAGTCTTGAACAGTGGGGGAAATTAGAAGTCAGTTGTTATTATCACTGCTGAGGCTGCTCTGCGGTGTCTTTTTCTGGCAATAATGAGTTTCTGGCATCGAGCCTCTCCAAAGTTGGCAGCAGCCTTGCCATTTTAACCTGTCCATAGTATAACCCTATAGGTCCTTCGATTTGATGCTGCACCACTAGAGATTGGCTTTAACCGTGTCCTTATACTGCAGTTTTGATTGACCTTGGTTTCTTTTGCCAGCCTGGAGTTCCCTATACATCAGGCATCTTGGCATCCAACACTACTCCATTCGAATCACGTGTCCAACCTATCAACGTTGGGTCTTGATGATGGTGGCCACTATGCCGGTGGACTTTGCGTGATCGAGGACCTCCAGATTGGTGATGTGATCCTGCCAGCTGATTCCCCAAATTTATAGACTACCTAAAATATTATTTTTCTAACTACATTTCCTCTGATGATATGAACCATTTATTGAAACTCCATGGAATAAAGTAAAAACTTTAAATCTCTGTATTCCCTGTTGAATAATAAATTTATTCTCAATTTTAATTTACAGAATTCAATTCCAAGTTATATATGTATATGGAGGAATATGAAAAGGCTATAGCATATTTATTTACCAGCAATGCTTTAAGCAAACTAGATTTCCTATATATATATATGTGTGTGGGAAAACTAAAGCTTAAAATAAAATAAATATATAAAATATAATAAACATTCACTGGATTTCCAATGTTATCATGAAACAATAAGTATAAATGGATGATCGAATTAATGTATATGGTTATATAATAATAATATATATCATAAATTACCACAAAAATATATAAAACTATAGAATGTTTACCGAAGATGACCAGGTAAAAAAATATTTGGAAAAGAAAAAAAAATGTGTGTGCACAGAATCAGTCTACAAGAAAAAACCCCAAAACAATAAAATACAAAAATTTGACACTCACCATATATTGATCAGATTCAGTGAAGCTCTTGGCTGGACATTTAGAAGCAAGTACAGGGTGTTTTTGAAATTGATATGACTCTTCCCTATATTATTAGAAATGCATCAAATAGGTACCAGTCTTTTTTTTTTGCAACAACATTATTTTATGATTTAATAAATTGTTTTGCTTGTTTCAGATAAAAGTTCAAAATGTGGACAATCAAATGTAAGGTTTTTGCATACGAGAGCTACGTAAAAAGTGACGAGTCAGTCTCGGTTATTCAGAGAGAATTTGTCAGTATTTTAACCTAACTCGACATCAGGCAGTCCCCAAAAGAAGCAGGTTCATTCTCTTCGCACAGAAGGCACACTGCAGAAAAAAAAAAAGTCTCCTGGGGTACCAAGAATAGTAAAAACCCCATATAATGTGGTGCATGTTTGAGAAGCTATTCTCAGGAGTCCAAAACGATCTGCTCGGAAGCATTCTGCTTCCCTTGGAATTAATGTTTGTTCTACAAGTTAAAGTATATTTTATGATTCTTGTGTAGACTTACAAGAAATAATACTAACCAAGCAGAACAAAAGTTTACATAGGTACTCATTTTATTCTTGACCAAATAGAAGAGGTACTTGTCCAGAATTTTTCCTATATTAAAAAAAAAAAAGAAGAAAAATGTGTATAATGCATGACGGAAAGAAAATATTATACATCAAAATTCATGTAAATTGATCAAGTAATTTCATTTTCATAAAGAAAATCAATTTTAAGTGAATTTTTCGCTCCTCCCCATGTTAAGAATGGCTTTCTAAAATCTTGCAAGTTTAAATTATTTGAAGTTCTCTCCCTTTTTTCTTCAGACTTTCTTTAAGATAGTGTCATGAAATTGTCACTTGCAGTTTAGCAATAAAATTTGATTTTCTTATTTAAAAAAAAAAACAAAAAAATAACTACTTGATCAATTGACATAATTTTTGGTATATATTTTATTTCTGTCACAGGTACCTACATCATACAGATGTTTCTTTGTTTGTTTGTTTTTTTAATAAAGGAGGAATTATGGACAAGGACCTATTTTATTCAGGATTGAAACTTTTCAGTGAACCTATTGCTTTTATCAGTCAAGAATGAAATGAGACTTGATGAAACCTTTGGTTATAGTCAGCTAACATACTTCCTAACTTCCAGTGTGTCTGCTACCGGAAGCGGTGATAAGGCATATAGATATTCTACATGATTTATACTTGCGTAATATTTGCAGAAAACAGTTATAGTAAACACAAGCCTCTTTCTATATATATTTATGTATGCGTGTATTTATTTGTTAGAAAAATTTTTGCCTACCAAACTCCTGTCAGTTTTTGGTCTACAGACATTAAACTTAATATATAAAGGTAGTCGAACCCATGCGAAACTTTATATTTGGGTTATAACTGGGGAAAATCGGTGCAAAAGTGTGAGCATTAAAAATATTGAATTTGCCAGATAAAGTAGAATGACGGCATTATGAATATGTATGCATAATGTAATAGCTATTGGTTCAGGTTTTAATTTTTAGCCTTGCAGCAAGCATGTCTTCATAGGTCAGACATTAACATCAAAGGAAAAAGTAAATCGTAAGCTAAATGTTTTGGTTTCGATTCTCAATGGTGGCGTACAAGTCATTTTTTTTTTTAACTTTTAAAATCATTACTATATATATTGGGTGCAATATAATATAATAATAAATACTAAATCTGCATTAATCAAAATATCATATTTAAACATATTTTACAACCAGGCAATACTGAGCAGCCTGTTAGTAAATCTGTTTATTAAAGTATAAAAATAAAATTATTGAAATAAAAAAGAATGGAAAACCATAGAATAAATAAATAAATGTTATGGGGTTAAATGGTAATAAACGAAAGGAACACAGGATTTTTAGGAACGAAACATGTATTCGCATATATTACAGGCAAAGTGAGTTGAGTAATACCATTCCTCAACTGTGGGCGTTTGTACACAACCTGCTTGGCTGAATACTAATCTCAGACTGCTGGGCACCGGTACTCCATACTGAAAGTGACGTCATGAGATAGTCCATTAACCCCATGGAAGGGCGTCTCCAACAATAAAGAGTACATACACAGGGGAGATATAGGCGTGAGATAAAAAAAAGCAAAGGAACTGATTTGCCTTGTCACCACTTCGGGTAGCGCTACACCGGAAATTAGGACATATGTTAGCTGACTATAACCAAGCCTTTTGTTTTGCTTGGCTAGTATTATTTCTTGCTTGTAATTAGTGATTCCAGTAGAAACGTCTGCGTTAATTTCAAACGTGTATATTTGTTCAAAATACATCCTAGTACACGCTTCTTTTGGAAGCAATAATTAAAAGCAAGAAATAAATCTGAACAGAAAAATGAGGTGCTTGTCCAGAATAAGAAATATCGAACTAACAGCAATCTTATCAACTTAATTTTCATGTCGAAATTAGTAACATAACCAAAAATTACAAAAAATGATAAAGTCGACAATTGATCATTAATGAAAACTGCAAGTGATTCTTAAATAACAGCATAGTTCTTATGAATCCTTAATTTTATTTGTTCATCAATGGTATGATTAGATGAACTAGCAGGACCTGTGGAAATTCCACAGCAGCATCTTTCATATGTAATATACTGCTGCTCGGCATTCTGAACACTCAACATGAATGGAAACTCCTGTGATATTATTGTAGCCCTTTTGTTAAAACTGTAAAAGTATTTAAGTAATTTGATTAATGTAGTGTCAGAACATATTTGGTAATTACAGTATATCTCCAATATACTTATAGGAGTCTGTGAAATATTTCCATTGTATGGATGCCTGGCACAAATGGAAATCTCACAATATCATTATACCATCTACCCTTTGATCCTCGCCAGGAGATGGTATAGTTTCACATACAGCCCAAAAGCAACCTCATTTAAAAATTTTTTATTTACATTGCATCATCAGCGATCGGGAGGTAACTGCATAAAGTCAGAGGAGGAATCGCTACAGGGTGAAACGATAAAATTGTCGCCCTAGAAAAGACGATATGATTCCATTTCCATTTGATGAAAACCAGTTTTCTTTTTTTTTTTTTATTGCAGACTATCTAGTTGGTCAGTTATGTACAAATCCCAAGAGCAACAAAAACTATCATGTCTGAAAGTGACACAATGTTCAATGAGTGAGATCGGAGATGTGCCGTTTTACAACTCATGCTCTCTACCTTTCCAAGTTATGACAACAAGACTATTGCTACCCTCAAAATGCAAATCCAGATAATTCAATGCTTGAGGGCATAGCTTAAAGTTTCCGGCCACAGTTATGGTCTCTGGTGTGGTTTCATCATGCCACTTTACATCATTCAAATCAACTTGAAAGTCAACACCAAAGTGTACCTGGATGTGCTGAAGAGTGCAGTGATCCTCTGGTGCAATCAGGTAGCCACTGGCAGATCCTGGGTGTAGCAGCAGAACTCCGTGCCGGCCCACAAGTCCAAAGAGACCCAGGCTTGGCTTCAGAAGGAGTGCTATGACTTTGTACCCTTCTCTCACTAGCCCACCTCTCTCCTCCAACTTGAACCTGCTGGACTATTTTGGTCATACGTCAAGAACATCACCAACATAACCTCTCACAACACCAAAGCCAAGCTAATCGCCGCCATCTGCCGAGCTATGTACTTGAACTTCCTGATATTAACTCCCTGTAACGCTGAAAACCTGATATTTTGATTGCGAACTTTGCTTTCGTATAAGCTCTATTGCCTGAAGATGTCTCTAATTACTAGTAACTAAATGACTGAAACATGCTCGTGACTGTGTAGCAACATATTACTGCTTATGTAAAAACAAATAAAGAGTGTGTGTATATATATAAAATGACAAATAACATTGTTTTTAGTTTTTAACAATTTTTAAATTCAACAACTTTTTTTGATTTTCATTATCATTCCAAACAAGCAGCAAGAGAGCTTACATCATTTCATTCTTAACTGATAAAGATGATAGGTTTACCAAAAATCTTGATTTCAATAACACTCAATAGTATACTTCCACTGGATTTTAAATGTCGAACCAATGAGTGGGCAGAGACTAATCAATGAAACAGATTTTTTGTATTCAATTGTTTTCAGCTTTCTCATAGACCGACTGTACACATATTACAAAACGAGGAAGGAAAACGGTTAAAGAAAGAGAAAATCTGAGATCAATTAATAGTTAGTTACAATGAAATAAAGTACAAAAATAAACTAATTCATTAAATAAAATAAAGTGGCTTCAACTAAACAGAGGCGGAAATTCTTCAACTAATAAAGTGTGTTTGCGGCATGTCGGGCAGGTTGCCTGCTCCTCAAACCATTTCCGGATGCACTGAATAAAAAAAAAAAGAAAAGAAAAATAAATTAAAAAACAAAAATAATTAAATATCAGTGTTTATCCAGAATTTAACCTAATTTAAATAAAAAAAAAAAAATGCAGAAATGTTTGTACGTACCAGTCATGAAATGAAAACATCATATTCCAAAAATCATATAAATTGATTTAGTCTTTTTTTTTTTTTTTTAATTAAGAAAATCAAATTTTACAAGGAAGCGAGATTAATCAAATTGAATTGGAAGCCATGTTAAATTTCAGAAGATGGGTAGTTATTCTATACAATCCTGAAGATAAAGAATTCTCTGTGGGCAGCTTTTCTGTACAGATTCTAGACTTTATAATTTTGCAAGCAAAAAGCAAAAGATCCTTTTTGTGTTGGCATGAAAAATTTATGTGTTGGAATGCTAAAAAGATTTAATTTTTATGGAGCAATTTTGGTTTCTGATTGGCTGATAGCAAAACGTGAATTCACTTGATTCGTCAGTTCCTATCAGCAGCATTTATATAAATAGAATCTCCCAACTTTGAGGGAGCATACCTCCATTAAATATCAAAAATATTGCAATACATCCGCTATGTGTTAGGATGTTTTAGAAATCAAGGAAGACAAACTCAATTTGACTATCAAGATTTTGGGGTTGTTCGTTATTGCAAAATTCACAAATTGAAATATTGAATTTAAAATGAAACCAATGAATTGTCATGTCACAGTAATGAATATATCAAAAATTATTAAAAAAAAAACAAAAAAAAACGATAAAATAGAAAATTAATTATTAATGAAAATAGTTTTCAAAGACAATTAGCAAAAATTGAGTTTTGCAAAAAAAGAAAAAAAGGAGGTAAATCTTTCCTGAAAACTGAAAATCTTTGGCCAATTTAGCAAAACTCAATTTTCGCGAGTTGTATTTGACAACTATTTTCATTGGTAATTAATTTTCTATCTCATTGTTTTTTGTAATTTTTGGATATTTTCATTACCGTGACATAACAATTCAGTAGATAGCATTGGTTTTATTTGAAATTCAATATTTCAGTTTTCGAATTTCACTACAATAATGAAGAATCGATGTACTCCATGACAAAATGAAAAAATATTGCAAAAATCATGTACATTTTATTTTTTACAAACAAATCATTTTTAATGGATTAATGGGAATTTGTAGGCATTACAACATAAATTTTACGTTTGTATTAATGAGTTATCTCCCTTTGTTTTTCCCTTTTAGATTATCTTTACTATTATATAAAAGTCACTGTGTGTGTGTGTGTGTGTGTGAGTTCTTTCCTCATAGGTTCCAAAATGGCTGAGCCTCTCTTCTGCAAATTTCACACAAAGGTAATTTATATGTCTGGTAGTGTTCTTAGATATGTTTTGTACAGAAATTCATCCAATAAGTATCAAAAATCGAAAAAATCCGATTTTAAAAATAGCTTTTCTCTCGTAGATAAAAAAGAATAATTTTACAGGGGAATACTTTACGTTACACTTGCAAGGGAGATAATAAAATTTTAGCAAATCATTTCTTCTCCAGATTATAAGAACTATGTTTTTTAAACAGATTTATTATAATCTGGAAATATAGCTTAGCGGTAGAACATTTGACTACGGATCAAATCATCCCCTGTTCAAGCCTGGGTGTACCTCACCATTTTATTTTAATTTTTTCGTATTAAGGAGTTCATTTTAGGATAAAAGAGGTACCATTTAAAATCACTGCAAATCATTTCTTCGTTTGTATATTTTAAAACTAAATCAGAAGTGACTTTTCCAGGGCATTCATCATCAACCCCAAATATCAGCTGACATGATATTGTAAACAAACACAGACAGAATTTGATGAATGACATTATCATTATTTAAAAAAAAAAAATTTTTTTTTGCGAATTAGTCCACCGGGCAAATTATTCCTCGTAATATATAATATTTAATAGCGGATTGATTCTATAATAATACATATGCAATCTGCATAAATTAAAATATCATGTTTAAGCGTATTGTATGACCATGTAACACCGAGCTGCCAGCTAGTTTTTAATAGGGGGACAAGACGGCTGCTCTTCAGTTACTCATAAAATTTGATTTTGTTATTCAAAAATTAAACTATCTAATCAAGTCACATGATTTTTAAATAAATTTTTGTTTTATCATGATTATGTAAATTTATTTTCTTTTGTTTTGGACAAGAATCCAAAAGAAATATACATCAATACACACAACAATATAAATTAAATTTATCAATATCAGATCGATTCACCACATAATTTCAATTTTAAAAGACACGCTCAATCAATTGTAAACATTTCAAACAATTTACCCTGGATAAATATAATAACATAATGAATTCAGTATAACACTCATGAAAGAAAATAAAAGTTTTCTGTGATATTTAAAGAAAATCCAATTTAGTATACACCTAATGTAAATTCTACCGCTCAAGAAGATATCTCACTACTGATGCAATTCTCTATCTATAGAAAAGCCAAGTACATCCAAGGATGGAATACTGTTGCCATATCTGGGCAGGAGCTGCAAAAAAACAGCCTATCCTGCCTTGACAGAGAGAGTACAAAATAGACTTTGTGGCTTAGTGGGGGATGCCCTTTTCTCTACCCTGCAACCTCTCTCCCACAGAAGAGACGTTGCGAGCCTATCCTTGTTTTATCGTTATTTCCATGGCAGGTGCTCGTCTGAACTCCAATCTCTAGTCCCCCCTCGCCAATCTTTCACGAAAAACACCCGTCTAGCTGAATCCACTGTGAAAAATTTCCCCCACTCTTTATCTGTGCCTAAATCAAAACGTGGATTCCATGAACAAAGCTTCTTTCTTAGAACTGCACGCCTGTGGAACTCTGTTCCGTCTGCCTGCTTCCCACTGGACTACAACTTGGATGTCTTCAAGTCCAATGTTAACAAATTCCTAATGAACCGCCCCCTTAAGTAAACACTTCATCAAATCTCCACACTAATGTAATGTACTTGCAATAACCCTTATCCCTGAGTGGCTTACGGGCCTTGATAAGTAGTGATCACTGTAAAAAAAAAAATATATATATATTTTTATGGTACTTTTGCATTTACTGACTCATGGTTTCCATGGAGTTTCTCAAGTGTGCTTGGTCGCTAACGGGAATAACCGGAAGCGGCTGATCATGAAACGTTAAACCACTACGAGAAAATTATAATGACAAACAGGAAAAACATAGAAATACATTAAATAAAATTATAAACATGTATCTAACCCAACTCTAACCTTTACTTGCGCGATTAAAATAAATTTTTATTTCTTATTTCTTCCAATTTATAAAAAATAGCCTTCATAGATTCATATTAGATAAAAAAAAGAAGAAAAAAAAAAAAAAAGCACATTTGTTAAAAATTAAGGAATGCTCAGCCAACCTTTTCTGGTTACTTCTGTCAGCTGCTGAGTGAGCCTGTGTCAACTTTCTAGAAATTGTGGGTCGGTAAATGCAGAAGCTCCAAAATAAGTTAACTATTTTTTAGTGGGGAGTTGAGCTAAGAAATTTAGTAATTTATGTAGACTTGTAAGTAATTTAAGTATCAATGAATAAATGAATTACTAATACATATCGTTTTTATATATATAATAGCAGGCTATCCGGCATTGCCCGGTCATAAGATACACTTAAATATATTTTAATTCATGCAGATTATGTATTTATATAGAGACAATTTTCTATCAATTATTATATCGGACCCAATATATAGTAGTGAGATCAAAACTAAAAATAATATATATATGACTTGGGTGCCATTTTGTAGCAGCCTTGGCAATGCTCTCAATGTATCTATTCCATTTCATGTTCCCTGTAAACATTAGGCCGAGGAGTTTAAAGGAAGTACTTTCAGGTAATGTGTTCTTGGCCATTGCTATTGGTGGTAAAGAAGGTTCCTTGTAATTATTGAAGGAAACAAGCTTAGTCTTAGCAGCATTGAATGTGACTATCCGTTTTTGTCCCCATTCCACTACAGATTGGAGGTCAGCCTCTAGTGTTTCTGTCATTTCCTTAGAGATGTGTTCATTTGTTTTCCCCTCGTGCCTGTTATAGAGAGTGGTGTCATCAGCAAATATACCCATCTTCAAAACAATTTTATCAGGGAGGTCATTTATGAATATCAGGAATAATAAAGGTCCGAGAATAGACCCCTGAGGTAATCCCGCATTTTTATCATATTGTTTAGATGTATGACCGTCGAGGACAACCTGGATTTTTCTCTTACTTAAGAAGGATTTAATTACATTATGTATCCTTCCAGTGATACCATATGATCTAATTTTTCTTAGAAGACCATCGTGCCATACCCTGTCAAAAGCCTTAGATATATCAAGGGCTACCGCTCTACCCTCCTCTGTTTTGTCCAGTGAACGGTATATATGTTCAGAGGTTACAGTTAAGATATCTGCTGGCTTGCCTAAATCCATATTGTTTGTCGGTCAGGAGTTTAGCAGCTGTTAGGTGTTGGACTTGATTAACTAAGGACTCAAATATTTTGGCGAAAAGTGGGAGGAAGTTAATGGGGCGATAATTTAATGGGTCAGTTTTTTCACCAGAATTCTTGAAGACTGGTACCGCAGAAGTGGTTTTCCAGCAGTCGGGAAAGCAAGATTCGTTAAGGCATTTATTGTAAAGTTTGGAGAGAACTGGAGTAACCTTAGCAGAGCATTTTTTTAATAGCACAGCCGGGATGAGATCGGGTCCACATGCTTTTGAGGTGTCTAGGTTTTTATAATATATATATATATATATATATATATATATATATAGAATGCAACAAAGAATAGACATAGAATAAAATTTACTTAGAGAGTTCTAAATCAAAACATAAAAATATTTGAATTTAAAAGCTGCTGCTCTCAACAGAATCTGACTGATTAACCTACTTTTGATGAGGAGCCAAAATACGAGGGAAATTTTATTTTATGACATCAACTCTATAAGACATTCTCTGCTATACAATGTATTTATAAAATAAAACAGACATTTAATAAACTTTGGAAAGCTATTTAATTGTATTTTTTTGGCATCTACTATAAAAATTGTGATTTATTTTTTTTCAAGTAGCCAAATGATAGCATTTCTTGCAGATATATATATATATTTCTGTGGAAATATTTTTTATTCAGTTATATTTCCTTTTTATATATACCAATCCTTATTTAAGAAGCTCAATGTAAGTTTTTTTTTAATGTTATTTGGGTAGATATGGATATATCAATTATAAATGATAAATCTATTAATTACTAAATAGAACATTTCTAGTAGTATATACCGTAACTAATGCAATTTATTAATACAAATATTTGGGTTTTAGTGACTTCATTTCTAAGTTCAAAATGGCATAATGTAAGCAAATAAGGTATTTGCAGCTTGTCTTCCAATTTTCGAATTTTTTAATTATGCACAAACGCATTTTATTTCCTTTTGATGGATTGATTGTTGCTATTTCTTCTGATGAGTTAAAGGCAAAATAGATTCACTAATTAATATAATAATTGTGATTGATTTTGTGCTACGAAACAGATACTGTCAAAAAGTGTAAGTGTTAGCTGAATTGAAGGAATAAATTGTAAGATGGTCAACATCATGAAATTTGGAATATAGACTTGTCATTTATTCATTATATATCCCCAATATTTGGGCAAATATAAATTTATGAAAACAAATTGATACAGTGATTACAGAAGATTAATAGCAAAATAATTTTCTGAAGGATTTCATTTTTTTTCTTTTCTTTTTTTTTTAACATAGTCTCAAACATTGAAAATTTTCCAAGATTATATAAGGGACTTTTTCTTTTTACCTGTTATGTATGCTCTGTTCCGCATTGAGCTCCCACCCTTGAGATTTCCTACCGCAACTACCTGATCTTTTTTTTTTTTTAATTTTTTTTTATTACATTTTCACCCCAAACAAGGCACATTGCCACTTTAGTGTAGGGGGCTACTATCAGGGGCAACAACTACTGGGGTACTATGTAGGGATTTGGGCAGCAAGATGTTCACGTTGCACTTGAACTTCTGCACGTCAGTACAGTTGGGGAAGCAGGGACCTGGAATGGAATTCCAAAGTCTAGCGGTTCTGGGGAAGAAACTACTGGAGTAGAAAGATCTTTTACATCTAGGGATCTCTACAGTGTGGGGGTGGGATTTTGCAGCCTGTCGTGTCTGTCGAGAGTGTTCACGTCGTGGGGGCACAAGTGCTTGCAGTCCATCAGAGCATTCACCATTAAAATACTTGTAGAACAGGCAGAGGGATGCAACGTTTCGTCGATGGGACAGAGGCCGAAGCTTAGATGCCAGTTCAGGGCCTATCAGATTTGCGACTCTTTTGAGCCTTGTCAAGGAGCGAGAGACTAGTAGCCGATGCACCAGTTCAAATATGACAGCAATACTCCATACATGGGCAAATGGTTGCCTTATAGAGGTACAGGATACTTTCAGGTGTTCTGGAACACACACACACACGTATATATATATATATAGTAAGGATAATTTGAAAAGAAATGTTACTTACATAATCATGGAAAGTATGTCCACATTGAAGATTTGTATTGGCACCTCTCTTTAATAAGTGCTCATGACAAATGACGCATAAATTATCAGTTTCGAGAGGTGCCAGACATTTTTCTTTCTTGTAGGATTTTTTCTTTTTTCCAGAACAGAGCTGATAAAGAAAAAAAAAAAAAAATATATATATATATATATATATATATATATATTTAAGTTCATAATTGTTGAAAACAATAACGAATCAACAAGTAAAACCTGGATGCATTCAATAGCAATAAAAAGCTAAAATTGAGAGAAATTTCTCAACTTGTTCCTCCACACTCCATATGTATGGAGGGCATAGCCCGAAAAACACAACTTTTTTTTTTTTTTGCTAAACTCCAAGCAGTTTTAATGTTGTATTGGGGCGATTTCTTTGAATCAAGACATTTTTTGCTTGATTTCTGATTACCAAAACTATTGTTATTTTTTTTTTTTAAACAGTACTTTTTATTGCTAGTAATAATGATAAAATGTTACATATTTATTGATTTTAAATTAGCGGCAAAACCAAAATTAAAAGATCATAAGGAATTAAGGCAAAAATGGTACAAGTTGATAAATAGAAAAAAATGGAATAAGTGAAAAATATAAGAATTTCACAATTTTATTAAAATCTTGGCTATAATACACAAAGAAAACAGTGAAAAGTATTGAATTAAAAAGAAAATTATATTTAAAAATAAATAAGGACTCCACTAAATTCTCTCCATTTAAAAAAAAACGAAATTCTAGTTCTTTAGACGATTTTAGAATTTGAATCAGAATCGGTAATTTTATTGGAATCAGGAATTTATAACAGAAAATGTAATTGTATTGGAATCATCTCATCATTAGTTCTAAATGTGAAAGACACAGAGTGTGCATATGGGAAGGGGGGAGAGACAGGAAGTTATTCTTTGATTAAAAAAAAAAAATATTTAACACTCCTCTTTCTCTCATCATGAATTGTTTGAAGTCTTAGCTTTCACAGCAAAATTCATATCTTTTTTTTGTTTTAGAGATTTTCATAAGAGGGAGGAAAAGGAAGACAAAGCGAGGAAGTGGACGAGAGAGAGAAAAAAAAGGAAATGAGAACGGAAGATTCAGTGAGATAGAGAGGGAAAAAATAACAGAATAGTTTGTAGTCCCCATTGCTACATAATACTTTCCCTCACTAAGCCCACACCCAGTTTCGACTATATCTTCCACTACCCCATTATATATATATATATATATATATATATATATATATATCAAAATCTCCTCAGACAATTGTTTATTAAAAAGTGATCCGAGCATGCATGTCCATGTGCATCTGCTTGAGCATGTCCATAAAAAAAGTGGTAGACATCCTACTTTCTCACGGATCATCCACAAAACATCACAATCAACAGTATTGAAAGCGTCCGTTATGCCAGTAAAAACTTGGTATGGTGGCACCCACTGTTGGTTGTATTTTTCTGGAATATGACAATCAGCAATATTTTAATGGTTCCTCTGCCAGGTCTAAATCACCTCTGTGATTCAAGAATAGTTGTCAGACAACAATCTTCCATCAGCCTATTCAAAAAAAAAAAAAAAAAAAAAAAAAACTTGGTCGACAACTTCAAGGAGTATAATACTCTTACACTGATCATAAACACCTTTCCCTCCCCCTTTAACAGAAATACTAAGATACTATCTATCCAGTTTTTGGGTACATGGGTGCCATCTCATGTCTGAATGATCAGATTGAATAATGCATAGGTAATATTTTCATTTTCTGGTTTAAGAGGTGAGCCATTTTGATCAGGTGCCTTGCTTGTATTGATTTGCTGGAGAGAGATGACTTCTTCACAATTTGGTAACCAACCCATTCTAAACTTAACAGTGCATTGCGGAAGATTCTGTATGGCATTCATATTCACTACCAAAGGAATATTGAACAGATCTGCAAAATGTTTTTTTCCAATGCTGCAGAATGTTCTGTAGTTCTTTGATGAAATCCATGCTGTCTTTAAAGAAATTGCACAAGACTTTGGATGAGGAGGTAATTTTTACCGTATATTCCAGTGTATAAGGCAACCGTTAGGTAACGAGATAAAAAATTGGAGCAAATTTTAAAAAATTTATCGTATATTGGTTGCATAAGACGACTGCTAAATCACAAAACCATGTTTATTTAGCCAATTGCAACACCCGATATCTTATGAAATATTGTTTTTTAAAGATGCTTTTTTTTAACTTTAAGGGTTGTCTTATACACTGAAATATAAGGTATGTGTGTGTATATATATATATATATATATACACACACACACACACAGTCATTATCTCTAAGAGAATTGTAATTAAGCTGTCAAATTTAAATGCATAATATTAAGTTCCAGCCTAACGTGTCATTCAATACCGTTGATAACAGCCTACTATATGTGTCCTCTTAGACATAAATAGATCTTAATTATCTTTCTTCAATGTGGTTAGTTTGTCGATCAAATGCTCCTAAACGTTCATACAAAAGTTAAAATACTGGCTTGTGTCTGACGGTTTTGAATCATGTGACTGGTAAAGCAATAATCCTCCACACTGATTAT
This sequence comes from Euprymna scolopes, assembly GCF_053919585.1. Classification (NCBI taxonomy): domain Eukaryota; kingdom Metazoa; phylum Mollusca; class Cephalopoda; order Sepiida; family Sepiolidae; genus Euprymna; species Euprymna scolopes. The sequence goes on along the minus strand of NC_136487.1, from coordinate 151,392,543 downwards.
TCTTGAAAAAGGATGAAACATTTGCATGGATAAAAATAATTTTATTTTTATATATATATAAAAAATATGCTATATACAATATATATATAATTTTCTTATATACATATATAATAATACAGGGTGCCCAAAAAGTCATTGAAGGGGTTTGAACTATAATAGATTCTTTATTTTTGATGATATCTTTCTATAATTTTAACACAATCTAAGACATTGGTTGGGAGGGGGGGTACAAAATTCAAACAATCTTTATTCATGAAAAATAATGTCTTTTAAATCTTGCCAATTTTCAGCTCGCATATTTGTGCTCTCTCCCAAACGTTCATGACACATTGCAGAATTTCTGAATTACGATTTATCTCCCTTATTTCATTACTAATGTTTTTCTTCAATTCTTGCAGGGTTTGAGGTCTGTTAACATAGACTCTTTTCTTTAAGATATCCCAACAAGAGAATTGTGTTGTAACTTGGGCTATCTCTTACATGAAAATGCTGTTGATAAACTCTTTGAGTCAAAACAATTGACCCCTGATTTTGGTAAAACAATTTCACAACTTGCATACGTTGTTCAATGCTATATATTATCCGTAATTTATTTCCAAAATATTATCTGTAAAATATCTGAAATAGAGAAAAAAATAATCAATAATGGTAAAAATGAAAAAGATTTTCAACCCTTCAGTTACTTTTTGGACACCCTGTATAATATGTATAATATATATATATATATATATTTTTTTGTTTAACACAGTGGTCACCACTTATCAAGGCCCGGAAGCCACTCAGGGATAAGGGTTATTGCAAGTACATTACGTTAGTGTGGAGATTTGATGAAGTGTTTACTTAAGGGGGCGGTTCATTAGGAATTTGTTAACGTTGGACTTGAAGACATCCAAGTTGTAGTCCGGTGGGAAGCAGGCAGACGGAACAGAGTTCCACAGGCGTGCAGTTCTAAGAAAGAAGCTTTGTTCATGGAATCTACGTTTTGATTTAGGCACAGATAAAGAGTGGGGGAAATTTTTCACAGTGGATTCAGCTAGACGGGTGTTTTTTGTGAAAGATTGGCGAGGGGGGCCAGATATTGGAGTTCAGACGAGCACCTGCCATGGAAATAACGATAAAACAAGGATAGGCTCACAACGTTTCTTCTGTGGGAAAGAGGTTGCAGGGTAGAGAAAGGGCATCCCTCACTAAGCCACAAAGTCTATTTTGTACTCTGTCAAGGCAGGATAGTCGTTTTTAGCAGGTCCTGCCCAGATATGGCAGCAGTATTCCATCCTTGGATGTACTTGGCTTTTATATAGATAGAGAATTGCATCAGTAGTGAGATATCTTCTGGAGCGGTAGAAGGATCCCACCATCTTTCCAGCGACCTTGGCAACAGACTTGATGTACGTGTTCCATTTCAGATCAAGAGTAAAGGTCAATATAAAGCTGAATGTCTGTATGTGTATGTGTGTGTGTGTCTGGTCACGAATAGGCTCCTATATGGTTGACTATTATAAAAAACTGATTACATATAATGATAGAAGATGTATCGAGACACAGGAATGGGTATGTTTGATCTGGCAGAACGGTGGTTCATTAAAATTGTGGGGTCTGCATTCGCGCCTGGTCAACAAAGTATGGAAATAAAAAATAAAAAAAAAACGTTTACAAGTGTTTTTGATATAGATGTACATAAGAGTACTTTGATAAGTATGTTTTAACTTAAATAGGGATGGTATAATAAAATTGTGGGGTCTGCGTTCGCGCATGGTCTTCATAGAATGGAAATAGGCACAAACTTTAATAAAGACTTTTCATATCTATCTGCGTAAGTATACTTTGATAATTATGTTTCAGTTGGAAGAAATATGGTATAATAAAATTATGGGGTGTTCGTTCGCGCCAGACCTCCATAGAATGGAAATATGTCACACAGTTTAACAAGGTTTTTTAATATAGAATATTGTGATAAGTGTTTCAGTGTGAACAGGTATGGTATAATAAATTATGGGGTTTATCTATTTTATTTTTACTTTCATCATATTTTGCTTTGGTTTTGATACCCCCAAATTCGAAGCTATCTCTTTACAACCCTTCCTTTTCATAACTTATCATACTTTAATAAATCAGAGTCCATTTTCTGTAGGCATTTTGAACCCAGTCAACGACAGGTACTTTTGCTAGTATATATATATATATATATATATATATATATACACACACACACACACACATATAAGTACTTACATTTGAAGCCTCCATGCCTTCTGAAGAAGAAATATCATCATTTTTTCTGTAAAAAAAAAAAAAAAAATATTGAACAAGTATAAGCATTCACAAGCTATGCAATATGAAATTTACAGAAGATAAAGAGCTGATCCCCAAGAATTATTTTGCCGTGGTTACAAGCAACAAATCTCTGCCTGTCTTGCTGCAGCGGACTCCTGAATTCTTGTCTATATAAATAAAACAGTAGATGTGTCTGAAAATATTTTACCGATAAACTCTTGAACTACTGAAACAGTGAAATGAACAGAAATATTAATCATACACCAAGGATGGTTTATAACGAGTGAAATCTTTGTTTGGATGGATGAATAACATGTACAGAAATACAAAATGTTCATTTCAATTTACTGATATATTTGTATTAGTTTGTACATGCGTAAAACTAATCATAGGTACAAGTGGCTTAATTTAGAAACTTTTTTTTAATCTGTCTGCTGTGTTTGCTCAAACAGTAGGGAGCATGATTGCTAAATAAGCAATAATGCAGCTGAAGCACTAAATGTTTTGGTTTCAATTCTAGTGGAGGCTCCCAAATCATTTTTTTTTTTTTTAACTTTTTAAATCAGTACTATATATTAGGTACAATATAATATTCAACAGAGAATTGGCTTTGTAATAATAATTACGAAATCTACACGGATTGTTTGTTTGTTTGTTTTGTTTTACGGCATAACAACATCCACTTTGGAGTCATTTAATGCCGACACGTTAGTTATGATGTGTTATATATTATTTGTTCTTCTTAATGTGTTTTTTTTTTTGGGGGGGGGTCTTTCCTTATATTTTAGAGTATATTTTAATCTCTTTCAGAAAATTGATAATTTTTTGGGGGATCAATCTTGTTTAATATTGTTTTTAGATTGTTTTCTTGGTTGTACTTTGTTCGGGTTTGTTCAAGGTCAATGCAGTTTGTCAGTATATGATGTACTGTGTAGGGTTCTTGACACGTTATACAGATAGGTGTCTCCTCCCCTTTTAGTAGATGTGAGTGGGTGATGTGAGTGTGACCTATTTGCAGTCTGGCCATTACTACCTCTTCTTTACTTGTTAACTTTTTGGTGTCTCTCGTTCCAATATTTGGTGTTATTTGGAATAATTTATTTTCTGTACATGAGCTCCAGTTTTCTTACCATTTTCTCTTCGAATATATGTTTATTTTAGTCTTTGGGTTTGTATGGGCGATTTTCCACTTATGTGGTTTTGTTGCAGGAATTCCTTTGCTGCCTTATCTGCTTGTTCATTCATGTAGATGCTGATATGGCTTGGTATCCAGCAAAAGATAATGTTTTTTTTTCATGGTTATGACATCTATTTTGTTTAACAGCTTTGTAATAAGTGGGTTTGTCATTTTTTTTTCTTTTAGTGATATGAGTATCGAAAGTGAGTCTGTAAGAATGAGATATTTTTTATGGTCATCGTTGGTTATTATATTTAGTGCCAAATCTATGGCTGTTGCTTCTGTGCTGAAAATAGAAGATTCGTTTGGGAGTCTTTCCTTTATTTTTATTTTTTTGTGGATGGCTGCGCATCCTACTTTGTCTCCATCTTTTGATCTGTCAGTGTAAATTTGTGTGTATTCTTTATATGTATTCTGGATGTTTAGTAATTCTTCATGGAAGATTGATGAGTGGGTTTTCATTTTGGGATATTTATTTAATTTTAATATTATGTGTGGTTGTTTGATCATCCAGGAAAGAGTTTTTGATTTATATTTATGTATTTTTGTTTGGGCTTCTGTGAGAAGGTTTTTTATACGGAGGCTATAAGGTTTGATGATATTTTCTTTCCTGTTGAAGAGATGTGTGCATTGTGGATGGAGGGTACATTGGTATACTGTATTTGATGGACATGATGCCAGCTTTAGGTAATATTGTAGCGCTAACTTCTGTTGTCTTAGTATCAGTGGAGGCTCATGAGCCTCTATATAAGGGCTTTCTACTGGAGAGGTTCTAAATGCTCCCAAGGCCAATCTTAATCCTTGATGATGGATTGTATTTAGTTCTTTTATGTAGGACTTCCTTGCTGTTCCATATATGAAGCATCCGTAATCCATTTTAGATCTAATTAGAATTTGGTATAGTTTCAATTATGTGACTTTGTCTGCACCCCAATCGGTGTGTGCTAGGACTTTGATCAATTGCATTGTCTTTTGGCATTTTGTTTTTAAATATTTTATATGTAGTATGAAAGTCAATTTTTTATCGAATATAATACCTAAATAGTTATGTTGGTCGGTGAGTGGGATGTTCTTGTCCAGTTTCAGGTTGGGGTCGTGGTGGAATTTTCATAATTTGCAAAAATGGATGCATTTAGTTTTTTCCTCTGAGAATGTAAATCCGTTTTCTATAGCCCATTTGTTTATTTTATTGAGGCAGAGTTGTAGTTTGCGTTTAGCTGTTTGTATATATTTAGATTGGTAGTATATAAGTAGATCGTCCACATATAGAGCGTTTTCAATTCCTGGGTCTATGTTTTTTATGATATTGTTTATTTTAATGTTGAAGAGGGTGACGGATAGGATACTGCCTTGGGGGACACCCATTTCTTGATCTTTTTGGACTGAATAAGTGTTGTCCATCCGTACTTGAAAGGTTCTATTTAAGAAATTTCTGATAATTTCTGGAATTCTGCACCTAAGTTCTAGTTCGTACAGGTCTTTTTGGATTCCATATTTCCAAGCAGTGTCATACGCCTTTTGCATGTCAGAAACATTACATCAAAGTGGTACTGTGCCTTGTTTGGGGTGAAAATGTAATCAAAAAAATAAATAAATAAATAAAATAAAAAAAAATAATTAAGCACAAAATATATTACCCTATTAAAAAATAATATCCACGAAAATAAAACTGTTGCAATATTTTTGATATAATAAAGAAGGTATGGTTACAAAAAATTGGAAGGTTCCATTTATAGACAGAAGTGATAATTGACCAACCAAATGGAAAGACGCTCTGCTACCAACCAATCAGAATTCGGAATCACTCCATAAAACATACTGGGTATTTTAGAATTCTGCACATACTTTTCGTCCTTCACACAAGGAGAGGAATTTTGTTTTCGATCTGCAAACTTTTGGCTATCCAACAGAAAACCTTATTCTTCACCTTAGCTTTTACAATTCATAGCTTCTCTGGATTGACGACTGTTATTTTGTTTGGAAGAAGATTTCTCTTTTCTTCTAAAATAAAAACGAATTACGATTAAAAAAATCAAACTTACCCTTTAAGAGACCGAATCTCTTTCCTCATCATTGTGACTTGGGATTTTAGAATAGAAATTTCCTGTTTGAAGAAAAAGATGAAAATCAATAAATTTTTTTTTTTTTTTTTAGTTTGAAAATTTTTAAATCACATAATTTGCATGAAATACCAAAATTAAAACTGCATAATTGATAAGAGAAGGAAATTGTCAGTCAAATGACAGGAGTAACATTCTTTGGATTATTCCACTAGTCTCTCCCTCTTAGATAAAGTCAAAAAAAGCTGCTCTTCTTTAACAATTACAAGACGCCTCTCCAACTCTCATATCCATGACAAATAGCACCCTACCTGAGAATTCTACCTCCTCGGCCTAACATTTGCGGGCAATATGAACTGGAACAATACATAGAGGACATTGCAAAGGCTGCTGCAAAGAAGGTGAGTTCCCTCTATCAAGCTAGAAGACTACTCACACCTGAGAGTATCCTGTACCTCTACAAGGCCAGCATTCGCCCATGCATGGAGTATTGTTGCCATATCTGGGCTGGTGCATCTACCACTAGTTCCCCCCCTCTTAGATAAAGTTCAAAAAAGAGTTGTCAATCTAATCAGTCCCACATTATCAACTAAGCTCCAGCCCCTGTCACATCGCCGCAATGTTGCATCACTGTGCCTGTTTTACAAATATTTTAATGGAATGTGTTCTGATCAACTCGTTTCACCTGTACCCCCTCGACGTAAATATCCTCGACAAACCCACTTAGCAATAAGATCTCACCCCTTCACTGTTGATGTCCCTAAATGCCAGGAATCTTTCTATTCTAATAGTTTCTTCCCTTGAAGAACTAGACTTTGGAATTTCCTTCTTGCTACCTGCTTCCTTGGCTGTGCTAATATGCAGAACTTTAAATGTAACATAAACAAATATCTTGTTAATCTTTCCTAGACGTAGTCCCAAATAGTAGCCCCTTCCATCCAAGTGGCGATACGCTTTGTAAGGGGTGAACATGAGTAAAAAATGGTTCTTATACATTTTATAGATATTTACTGGTACAGTTCCTTTACCGTTAGAGCAGTAATCTGTATAATTCAAGGAAAGCAACTCCGCCTTTATTCTGGTAAAAATGATCTCAACATTAAACTAAGTTAAACTAAATATAACCCACATTACAATTTAGAAGCCATGTTCCAGAATAATGATTAACAAATTGATTTAGAGGTGAATCTGTATATACAAACATTTATGTAGAGCTATATAAATCTATATTCCAAACAATAAATCCTACAAATTATTTTAGCAAAAATTCTTCATTAAAGCACTTTTTTTGTTAACACCATTTTATTAATGAAAATAAAAGGAATTTCATTTATAAAGTCCATTTCCACAGCGGCATGAGGCTGATCTAATAAGTACATTTTTATAATTGTTGTTTTAGTGGTTCAGTTGGTAAAATTAGCTACTAAAGGTTAAAAATTGAAAAACTTGGAACTTGGCAGGCGTAAGTCGACTAAACGCTATATGTACACATATTTATATTTCATAGTTTGTTCATTTTTTACTATTTCTTATCCATCTACTGATAGCTCAAATAGTAATGACTAAGGTTGTAGCACTATATGTTTTGGTTTCGATTCTAGCTGATGGCACAAGTTATTTTAATGTATATAAAATGTTAATATAAGACAATAATGTATACAAAATGTTAATATAAGACAATAATGTATATAAAATGTTAATATAAGACAATAATGTATATAAAATGTTAATATAAGACAATAATGTATATAAAATGTTAATATAAGACAATAATGTATATAAAATGTTAATATAAGACAATAATGTATATAAAATGTTAATATAAGACAATAATGTATATAAAATGTTAATATAAGACAATAATGTATATAAAATGTCAATATAAGACAATAATGTATATAAAATGTCAATATAAGACAATAATGTATATAAAATGTCAATATAAGACAATGTATATAAAATGTTAATATAAGACTATAATGTATATAAAATGTTAATATAAGACTATAATGTATATAAAATGTTAATATAAGACTATAATGTATATAAAATGTTAATATAAGACAATAATGTATATAAAATGTTACTAAGAACAAACTGATGATCACATGCTTGTAGCATCGAAAAGCTCCCAGAAGATAAGTTTTCCTGCTCAGTTTATGGAGTCAGCTCCCCAAGTAAATGCCCCCCCCCTCTCCATTCCCAATAGGAAACCTCCAAGATACCCACACCCCAACTTTTCTTTTTTGTCTCTGGCCACTCCAATAATTAATCTAATCTTGAAATTTGGCCTTCAAGTCAAGATCACAGTGTAGTACCTGTTCTGATGCTACACTTCACCTTTTCTGCCCTCGACCAGTGTAAGAGAAATCCTTCATGGAGGAGAAATCCTTCATGACTGAGACAATTTTTATCCTTGTTTCTATCTAGAGTGCCCCTCCTTGGCGAGCTGGATTTTCTCCACAATAAAAACCAACTTTGCCCTCGTGGGGAGGCAAGTAAATAGGAACATCATATATACCTCCCAACTCCCCCACTGCATTTTTTCTTTGATCCCGTCTAGATTTCAGCCCATTTAGAGATTGACCTGCTTGTTTTCGGCTTACATCAAGCCGGAAAACAGTGAGTGGGAAGGATTTACTAACTTTTTTTTTTTTTTTGGACATCCCTCTACCTCATTCTATTGAAATATTCATTAAATGACACTTTTTATAGAATTCTATTTTTACGTACGATATATAAATCTTTTTTTTGTGAGCAAAAAAAATAAGCAAAACCAATTTGATTCGGGAATTTTAAGTGGAATGGCCCCTGGTATGAATGTGGTATTATGGTGAATGAGAGCTTTAGTTAGGATTAACGTAGTGACGAAGATGATTATAGCCCTCTCTCCCCACTTTTTTTTGATTGACTTTGTGTTTAATTTTGTTTCGTTAAACTTGTTTGTCGAAATAAAATATATAAATGAAATATTGATCTCCAGATTGCTGTAGTCCTAGATATAACTTTAAAAGATATTCAGTGGTTAGATCCCATCTGAAGACTGTGAGGAATGTGCAGTTTCTCTTTAGTTTTCATTGCTACCAGGTCTATTTTGGCCCAGAATGAGTGCATTAGAATTAGCTCAATATTTAGCTGATTTTGATGTTTAGAAAGAATGGGGGGGGGGGGGGGATTGACAAATGATGAAATGAAGTACAGGAATAAAATTAAAAATTTTGTCTTTACTAAAACAATTTTTTACAAAATTTTATTTTTTACACATAGATTATATATATTAAAAAAAAAATGATATGATCTGAGAGTCTTAAGTAGAACGACCTCTGGTGTGTTTGTGGCATTATGGTGAATGAGAACTTTAGCTAGGATTAGCGTAGACCAATCAAATGTACAGTGACGAGGATGACCATAGCATAGATGACCTCCCCTCCCCGTCTTTTTTAAATTTTTTTTATTGACCTTGTGCCTAATTTTTTGTTTTGTAAATTTTTGGCAAAAACTAAAAAAAAAATAAATAAATAAATTCATACTTATAATCACTAGGTACACAAGAAGTGCAGTGGAAGTACTAGTCGGTTGAGAAATGACAACCAGTTTGTGTGCAAGAAATGTGAGACAATGGAGTGATACAGAGCAGGAGAAGTGCCATGATTAACAGCATGCGATCAAATTTTTTTTCTTTCTGTCAAAAACGATGAACAGCACATTGGTAAGTTTTGAAATGATAGTCAGAATTTTATTATGTAAGCAGACAGCTTGACAAGAATTTGTTAAAATTGGACTTACAAATGACCATGACACGATTGGTTTCAGTTTTCAGACAGATTTGACTATGAACACTAACAGCTGCTAAAGGCGTCCACACAACTTTTGGCAGTTGAAGCAAAAAATATAATGGACTTTAACAAATTATATTTTATAGAAAAAATGTTTATGTTTATTCAGCATTGATGGAAATTTCTTGAGAGGTACGACCCCCTCCCCCAACACAAAAAAAAAAAAAGATTGGGAACCACTGGTATAGATAGATGTATGCAGAACAGGAAACTATGATGATATGGTTGCATAGAAAGAATGGATGAGAGTTCTTGCATTAGTAGAGAATAAAACTGTTGTATTAGGAGGGACAGTTGGCATAGAAAGGCCAAGGAAAACACGGGTAGAATTGGTAAGTGTAGATTTAGGTAGAAAGATGAATAATAAAAATAAATGATAGGCAAATTTGGTTGTCAATTTCTTAGAAAATGGATATTAAACTAAATATGAGATTATTTTATCAATTCGAATTCCTAATTCAAATGTGTAATATCATTAAAGAATGTCATTTTTACAACGTTTCGGTCAATATAACTTCTGACCTTCTCCAGGTGTATCTTGTCAAACTCGGGAATGTTTCTGCTGAACTCAGAAATTTGGATGGAATTTTGAACGGAACCCTTTATTTACTTCACAGGGGTAGCATGCTCTTGTTCCATCAGCCACAATTGGATAGAAGTTTCAAGTAATTCGCAATTGTATTTTTCCGTCGCCCACACTGAGAATTGAACCTTCAATCTTCAGGAGGATATCACTTTCACAATTGATTTTTCCAAGTATTACTGTACCAAGGGTCCTTGCGGAGATACAATTGCGAATTACTTAGGACCTTTATTCAGTCAAAGCTGACGGAATGAGAGCATGCTACCCCCGTGGAGTAAATAAAGGGTGCCGTTCAAAATTCTGTCCAAATTCCAGAGTTCAATAAAATACTCATGCAGAAGGTCGGAGGTTACATTGACCAAAATGCTGTGAAAATCACACTCAAGATGAGAACAGTAGTCCGATGAATCCAAATAATATAAAAAACTAGTCCTCATCTAAAAAGTTCAGAAACGTTATCATTAAAGAATATCAAAACGCTTCTGCGGGGCGGATTGTTATGAAATTGCAGTAAAGTGTTCAAGTCAAATTAATATACAAGTGTTTATAGTCATCAATAAAAGTTGCATATACGAATAAAATCTGACAAAAATATAGAGATGAATAGAAAAAAGCAGACAGACTAAAACAATACAATACAATTAACGCGCAAGATTTTAATAGTTAATCTTTATTTTTAAACTAGCCTGGGTGCCCGGTGTTGCTCAGGTGTATGGAGGTATGTGTTGAGCAAAAAAACAAAAAAGTGGTGGTAGGAAGGCAGGCTCGAACCCGTACCGCGAAGGAGGAAAAGAATGTGAAAAAAAAACATGATGTGTTTGTTGTTGCATTCATCGCCAAACCAAAATTGACAAATGTTTAAATAAAGGCTTGTGTCAATCGAAAAGAGGGGGATTACTTTTGAAAATATTGGCGAAAAAAGTGACCTCTCCCTGTAGAAAAGTGCCCAGTTGGGGGTGAAGGAAATAATGTTTTTAGCCAATTTTTTGATATTTGTCGTTTGAAGGGTTGAGCTTCAAAACAATACAGATCTTGTGAAAATCCGTCGCCTCTGTCGAAAGTTTTAGGCAGACATACAAACATGCATACATGCATTTAAACACACAGGTGAGATTTATATTACAGAAGACTTCCTCAGAAATAAGTAAAGATGTTATTTTTTGAAAGATTACAAAAAAAAAAAAAAAAAAAAAATGGAGAAGTGGAGCAAAGAGATAGAAAAAAAAATGAAAAACAAGTAGGTATTTCAAATTCCTTAACTACAAAAAAAAAAAAAAAAAAAAAAAAAAAAAAAAAATCCCCGCCCAAAAAAAGGGGGAAATATGTTTTTGTAATTAATAAATCACCACTTATCAATGTGTTGAATATCTCCGCATGCAGCACTGAAAGTAGCTGACTAAGGGAACAGCATTACCTTTCTTTTTGTCATCACTCATGGAATGTGAGGACCAAAAGATGAAAATAGGATGGCAGCCTCAAAACTCTTGCTTCTGTCTATATTTACTTTTAGTCCTAGCAATGTTTCCGACAAAGGAGGAATAATTGCTCTTTTTCGACAAAAAAGTGATAATAATATAACAATTTATCCGTTGTTTACAGATAAGATCGGGGGGGGGGGGTGAATAGTCACTCAACTCCCCTCACACACATACACCACTGTGTCGGAGATACATGCTAAAACGTATTAAAATAAAATTTCAGCTTTTCACTCTTTTCTAAGTCGATCATTTTTAACCATATCAAACTTTCAGAAAGAAATTAAAACATCCTCTTCGCTTCAATCCATTTCTCTATCACCCCTACCCCCACCCCATTCTAATTTTCCCATGTCCAATTTTTTTTTGTTTTTTTTTGCAAATAAAGCAACATTTTTCTTTATCCGATAAAAGACAGAATGATAAAAAAATCTCAACTTGCGTGTTAATTCGATTGTGTTGTTATATATCTGTTCTCTCTTCCCGATTCATCTCTACATATGCAGTGCGAGTCAGAAGTAACCAGGCAGACAATGCTTCCTTTTCCGTTTCATTTTACTTCAGTCGAGGTTCTCAGAAATCAAGGGGCCCACTTGAACTTTATATGAGACACATAGATATTCGAAGGTTTCATTAAACTTCTTTACATCTCAAACACTGAGTTTGATGTTTTGACCGCCTGGTTACTTTCGAATCGCTGCACATATTCATCAAAGCATGTATCATAGCTTCTTACCACTTCCGCAAGTTCTACCTTCCTCCTTTCATTACTATACTGAAGCAGCGTGTTTTTGTAGCTTTGTTCCAAAGTGACCAAACGCCGTTTGAATTTTGCGCACATCTCGCATGTTCGGAAGTCTGAATCAGTGGAAGTTGAATTAACAGATTCATCTCCACTAAAGCGAAAAAAGTCATCATCGTCATCCTCCTCGGATTCTTTTCCTCGTTCACTAAGCTGACTATAGCTACTACTATTACTACTACTACTACTACTTCTGGTGCTGCTGCAGCTGCCGCTGTTGGAATCAGAAAAAATTTCATCCAAGATATTCGTTACCTCCCGCTTGTCTGGACGCAAGTTTCGTCTCTTAAGCCCTTCATCAACAAAACCCTTCTTAGGGAATCCTCCAGCTGGCTTTGAGGAATACTCATTTGTGTATCCAGAAGCTTCATTTGGTTCTTTGAGTGGCATATTTGGATTCAAAGCTTCAAACTCCTCTCGGCTATTACTGTTGAAACTTGTATTTTCTTCCGGACTAAAGGATATTGAGGCACAAGGATTCGCATTTAAAGCCAGGCTTTCGGTTCCAGCTGAAATGAATGGAAAAAATAAAAATTAAAATTGAACCCCAAAAAGATTAAAATAGTTTTTAATAGATAGAATGATTAAATTGATTGCTCAATTTATCATTAAAGAGATCAAACTAGTTACTATCTTCTCAACAATATTCATAAAAAAATTGTCTTATTGACTCCTAACTGTTTAGAATTTGCTAAATGTAAATATGTTAATTTGCTATTCTGTTAATCAAGAATGCAAATAATGTTTGGGGCTGAAAGGTAATTAATTTCTCTTTCAGTCATGTATATTAGTTAGTTGAAAGAACACATACTCGTGCTGGATTATTTTCATCTCTTCACTAGCAAGAAAGACATTCGTACTTAGTATTAGCAGTAGCAATAATTATTTCTTCTTTTCACCATCACTAAAGATAAATGACAATGGTCTTACACACACGGAAACAACATGATATCCAAAACGAAACTGATCTCTGAGCAAAAAAAATCAGTTTCCTTTTATTATTTATATTATTTATAGATGTCCCAATTTTGGATTCCAAGATGTGTAGGGAATGAATGTACGTTTAAATCATTTTTTTTTAAGATTGTGGATTGAAATTAAATTTTATTCACACAATACTGCTGCCATAGGCATAATGCAAAGAAATGTGAAAACGTTTTATTCGTATTATTCAGATTACTGTTCTCACTTTGAATTCACACATTTCGCATGATATAACCTCCGATCATCTTCAGGTATATCTTGTTGAGCGTGGAAATCTGTCAAACTCCGGAATCTGTACAGAATGTTGAACGGTACCCTTTATATAATCCGTGGAGACAACATGCTCTTATTTCCTCTGCCATGATTGGGTAGAAATCCTAAGTAATTATTAGTGGTGGGAGTATTAATCGGAATCGGAAATCGTAAGAATCGGAATTGCATCGTTAAAAAAGTACCTTAGATTTACGATTCTTTCATTACGATTCTCTTATATTTTTAAGTTGAACTGTTTGTTTGAAGTGAGATTAATGCTGTCAAAAATTTATGATAAAAACGTCATAGAACTTTTCATAACATATTTAATATGATATACAAGAATTTTATTAACTACTTTAAAGGTAATCTTTATCTTAATGAGTTTTCTTATTCCGTCACATACATAGGCGCTGTCTGTTTCGAAACTTCGAGGCCCATAATAAGTTATCTGTTTAAACTGTTGCAAAACTTTAGGGGCCCACGAGGAAACATTGTTTCAATTTGTGAATGAAGTTTATTTATAAAACAGCTTAACAACGTCAAGTTTATGAAAAAGTTGAATACTTAACCTTTAGAGAAAAAAGATTTTACGGTGCTCTCATTGTGTAAATCATGTTAAAAATCTGTGGTTTTTCTAACTGGTGACTAAAAAAAAAAAAGGAAAAAAAATGGGGGGGGGGGTAGTTCTATACTTTATCGCCGAAACTGGAGATGCCATTTAATTTTGCACAACTGTCATTGAAATCCGAGGGAGAAATCAGTATTTTGAACTACGACCGAAGCATGAAATAAATGATAAAATTAAACTAGATAATGATTTTTTGGTTTCATTTAAATTAATTTGTTGTTGACCCTTCAAAGTTGCTTTAATTCAAAAATATGTTTAATTAAAATTATTTCTTTGTTAAAAAAAAACAAACTATTTTATAAAAATATAATGTTGCTTTCATTACAAAATTGTTTTAATAAAATCATATTTTCTTATGCAAACTTTTCAAGAAATGTTTTTACAATTATATTTTGATAAATTTTTATTGTTTTGGTTTTCAAATGGCACTCGCCCAGTTTAGACAATTATGAATGTCATTTTCATTTTTAATAAAAATATATACGTTTCATGAAAAACTTTCCCGTTTTCATTAATTAACTTGGAACATTTCCAATTAAACAATTACGGATATATGTTCTCTTTCCCTTTCTTTATTTACTTTTTTTCATAGTTCTTTCTGAAAGTAATTAATATCTAGTTTAATTATTTTGTTATTTATTTTTAACTTCAGTCATAGTTTAAAATACTGATGTCTCCCTTGGATTTGAACACCAGGTATGCGAAATAAAATGGCGTCTCCAGTTTTGGTGATAAAGTGTAGAAGCACCAAAAAGGGGGCTCTTATCTTTTGGCAAGTTTTTTTTTTTTACCAATACTCTTCCATTAGTAAATGAATGAAAAATCTCAACCGTTATATTTTTTTAAAAATAAAACAAGCAAAGTCAAATTATTTAAACAATAAAGTTTAATAGAACAATATATGTACTTTCTATTTTCTGAACGAAAGCAGTTTCAGGAAATATTTCTAAATGAAACTGATCACGTGGTGTCAGTTCGCAAAACTTTGGCAGTTGGTTGGCTTTTTTTGAAGTATCCAAAAACAAAAACGTTAGAACTACATATGCTGACTGACGGTTCTGCTTAAGGTCTTTCAAAAACTACAAAAGAAAACAATCTGTTAAATAAATGCAGTAAGTGAATTTAATTTTTTTTCTTTTAGAAATTTACATTTCATTAAAATATTCTGTGAATGAAGCAATTAAACATTTCTTTTGGAACTTCTTTGCACAATAAAAAACAAGAAGAAAAATGTGAAAAATTTATTAAAAAAGGAAAAAAAGTTTAATTTAAAAAAAAAAAAAAATCCTTTGAACCCTAACTTTGCAAACTAACTAGTCACTTAGAGCCGTTCAGCTAAAAAACTGTAGGGGCTTGGTCGACATTCACCGATGCCTGGTATCACAGTTGTGATGTGAGCATAGGTAAATGTTTCCCAACCCCTAACAAAAGATAAAAATAAAAAGGTTGTCAGAAACAGCAGTAAGGCGGAGGTGATTTCGAAAGTTCAATAAATGACTTTTATTTAACCATAGAAATAAACAATTACCAAAAATTTACTTTTTTATCTTCTATATAAATAAAATGAACTCATTTTTTCCCCGTCTGATTTTGACATTAATAGGATTAAAAATCAAGATATTTCATGCAAATATAATATGCACAAACGGCAGAACAATATCTGAGGTGTGTTATAGGCTTATTATTTCTCAAATTCCTCGATAATCTTAGATTTCTATACTTTTTCTGCTGAGAAGTCACGGCCAAAATCGGTTAAGATCAATGGAAGTGGTAAAATATTTTCTCTCTAATAAATTCCTCCTCCCCCTGCCACCACTTAACACCGTTTGGGGATCGTTCACAAGGAACAGTTGAGAAGAGAACACCGGTTTGGCTTCGTAGTTCTTTCATGTGAAGTTATTTAAAATCACTAAACTAAGCTGCAGTACTCTGTGGCGTAGTGGTTAGCGTGCTGGACAATTCACATTATATTTTCACGTTCGCGCCGACCTACCGTAGTCGTTTTTTTTTTTTTTTTTTTCCTAAACAACTGGAATAGACTTTTCTTGGTGGCCGAACTGTTAACGTTGCAGATGTTTTTTTTTGTTTTTTTTCACACTTTATTTTCCTACTTTTACTCATGACTCCGAGTTTGATCCTTCCTACTTACCTACCATAACATTTTTTAAACCCCCCCCCCCCCCCCCCCGTCCCGGAAACAAACACTCGGGCAACGTCGGGTACCCCCGCTAGTAAAGAAATAAAATGATAAATTAAGACATTAAATCAGAATAAATATTAAAGGACGATAAGTATAAACATAAATATAAAAATAAACCAATTTATTTAGATTTAAAAAATAACATTACTATTGTTAAAAATATTTTTAAAGTCAAATAAATAAATAGGAATATTTGAGACAATTGAATATAAAAGGCTAAAAATTTAATCAAAGATTTAGTTATTTTTAAATTTCATTTAGAAATAAGAATATTCTACAAAGTGGAATGAAAATCAGTGATTGAAGCTTCAAAAAAAAAAAAAAAAAAAAAAAAAAAGTTAAATTTTTAAGAGTTATCGAAAAAGAAAATAAAACAAAAAAATGAATATCAAAAGATAAACAAAACATGTTATTCCCCCTTGAAATTTGATGTTATTTTATTTTTGTTGAATTAATTATGACTTACTTTTTTCTTTATATTTTTTAATCTATAAAATAACTCCTGAAATTGATTGTTATTAATTTCATGGTGCATGTTTAATTCATGGTTAAAATATTTGTTTTGACTTATCTTCAATGAAAGAAATTTTAGGAAAAAAAAAAAAATCAAATCGTTTTCGAAATTCCCTTAATTGTATTTCCACTTTTTCACTGTACCAAATTTTTTCACTACACAAAAACTTTTGATTATATAATGGTATATTTCAAAAATTGGAATCGTTAATCAACATTTTCCTGGAATCGGAATCAGAAAAAATTTAGGAATCATCCCAACACTAGTAATTATCAATTGTATTTTGAGTGTCGCCCACACTGAGAGTTTAACCTTCAACCCCCCAGAAGAGTGTAACTTACAACTGAATTTTACCAAGTACTCTATCCACTACGCCACTAGTCCAACCACAAAACATGTATTATTATGTTCGTTAACTTTAGTGTTCTGATGTTTTACAGTTTTTTTTCTTTTTACACCAAAGTTAGTGAGCATAGTCAATTAGATGGAAAGCACCTGGCAAAGAATGTTTGCTATGCCAAGCAGAACTGACTTCTGGAGTATGGTGATGTTGTATTTGATTCCCAAGTTCAAGTGCTTCCCAAGAGCATCTGGAATTAAGCCAAGTACACCTATGATAATTGGCATAATGGAAGTTTTCTTATTCCACAACCTAGCAATCCACATTTAATCAACCGGCATAGAATGCTTTCGTTTCATCAGCCATGGCTAGGTAGAAGTTCTTAGTAATAGGCAATTATATTTTGAGTGTTGCACGCACTAAGAGTTAAATTTTTAACCTCCAGGAGAGTAGCTTCAACTGATTTTTACCAAGTTCTTTATCCACTATGCCACGGGTCCTTACGCAAGAACCTGTGTTCCCAAGTGAGACAAAAAAATTCACCAGTTTGACAAGATACACCTGAAGAAGGTTGATGGTTACATTGAATAAAACGTGATAATGACACTCAAGATGAGAACAGTAGTCTGAAGAATTCAAATTATATGATGAATCAATCCTCATCTAAAAAAATAAAATCAGAAACAAAAAAAGATCTGCAAAAAAAAAGGATATGAAAGAATTGCACATGTCAAAGAAAAAAGACTTTGTTTGGTTTGTTGCATTGACAAACTTCAAAATAGATTCGTAACCTAGTGGCGGATGCCCTTTTCTCTTCCCTGCAACTTCTTTTCCACAGAAGAGATATTGCGACCTTGTCTCTGTTTTATCATTATTTTCATGCCAAGTACTCATCTGAGCTCCAATCTATGGTCCCCCCTCACCAAACTTTCACGAAAAACACTTGTCTAACTGAAACTGATTAATAATTTCCCCCACTCTTTATCTGTCCCTAAACCTAAATGTAAACTCCACGAACAAAGCTTCTTTCTTAGAACTGCATGTCTGTGGAACTCTCTTCCGTTTGCCTGCTTTCCAACTGACTACAATATGGTCGTCTTCAAGTCCAACATAAACAAATTCTTGAGGAGCCGTTCCCCTTAAGTAATCTAATTTACCAAATTTCCACTACTAACGATTACTATGATTTTTTCTCATTGACTTCCAGAGACTCATTAATCCTTATCTTCGAATGAGGTCAGGCCTTGATAAGTGGTGACCCCTTTATTAAAAAAAAAAAAAATGTAAATTTTTTCAAAATAACCCCTAAAACAAATAAAATTTCACAAATTGGAATTTAAACAAATCTCAGTGCTTGTCCAGAACCCCACCACCACCTATTCTCCATGAAAAACCAAATAATAAAAATTTGATGTACATACCTCTGATGAAAAAAAATATACACCAAAAATCACAAATTGAACAAGTATTTTTTTTAATAAAGAAAAAGTTTTTTTTCCAATATCCCTTTCCCCATGTTAAGAACGGCTTTCTAAAATCTCACAAGTTTGAATTATTTGGAGTTATTTCCCTTATTCCTTCAGTCTGTTTTCAAGATGGCATTGCAATATTGTCGCTGCTCGTTTAGTCATAAAATTTGATTTTTTTTTTTTATTTAAAAATAAAACTAGTTGATCAAATTACGTTATTTATGGTGTACAATATTGTAATGTTTTAACCCTAAGCACTGTCTACCACAGTAAACACAGTCAAATGGTCACAACATTACAATATTTTCTGTCACGTGTACATACATCCGATTTTTCTTTATTTTTATTTTATCATATAAGGGAAACTCAGGACAAGCACACAAATTTCACAATATTTAATTTGTTTTTTGCACTCTTAACTTGGTTGGGTTGTGATACCTATTTCTATATTACTTTGAACTTAAAGCAGAAAGACAGAAAACGTTTTGATTTTGGGATAGCTTCAGAGCCATTCCAGGGCAATCAGGAAGAAAGTCATACACTGCATGTATTTTTTCTCTCGCATTATAACAACGGAAAACGGAAAAATCGATTTATAAAACAAAATCGATTGTATCTACCGACTTTCTGTGTCAATTTCACCTAAAAGCAATGATGTCTACTTAATTGGCACATCAGAAATACTCATTGCATTATTTAAAAAAAAGAAACATGAATTTTCGATCTTTATCGTAAAAAACCCTTGCCATATTTCTTTGGGAACACATGACATAATAACAAGGGAAGTAACTCAGCTATGCTAAAAACAAGGAAGTAACTCCTATTTATGATTGCTAACGCACAATTTATTTAAAAAATTGACAACAGTTACGTGCTATTTGGAACTCTTCAGATTTTCTTTTTAGCCAAACATTTTATTTTCGCTAATTTTTGGTCCAAAAATGTTTTCTTTCATAATTTTTGGATATGTTCATCACTGTAACATGAAAATGAAAGTTGCCACATCTGGACTGGTGCATCTACCACTAGCCTCTCCCTCTTGAATAGAGTCCAAAAAAAGGGGTCTCCAATCTATTAGGTCCCACTTTGTCAACTAAGTTCCAACCCCTGAACCATCATCGTACTGTTGCATATTTGTGCCTGATTCACAAGTATTTTTATGGAATCTTCTCTGACGAACTCATTGCACTTGTGCCTGCTCGGCATACATATTCCTGACAAACCCACATAGCAACAAAATCACACCCCTTCACTGTTAAGGTCCCTAAATGACAAAAATCTTTCTATTAATAGCTTCTTCTTTCGAACAGCTAGACTTTAGAATTCCCTTCTTTCTGCCTGCTTCCCCGACTTGTACTGATATGTAGAAGTTTCAATGTAACATAAATCAACATCTTGTTAATTTTTCCTAGGCATAGTACCAAATAGTAGCCCCTTATGTCCAAGTGGTGATATGTCTTGTTACTGGTGAATGTGAATAAAAAAAAACAAACTTACACGTGTCGACAGTATTCAGTCAACATTTGTACATTCAAAACATAAAATGAACTGGCTACATACCTGAAGTCTGGTAAGTTTGCAAAGGAAAACTCTCTGAATCAGGAATTACAGTGGTCATTGTGTCCGGGTTTAAATATAAAATGTCCGGGTCTTTAAGAAGAACGTTGTTTGATTGGCAAAGGAAAAAAGCCAATCCACCATTTTCATCTATTATTTTCTTTTGGTCTTCTTTCAACGCTTTCATTTCAGTCTGAAAGATCTCTCCATTTTCAGATTGAGGACCGTGTTCATGCAACACACTCAACAAATAACTGGGGGCGGAAAAAAAAAAGTAAATCATTTAATTATTTTTTTATACACTGATGCGTTTCCACTTACCAATTATTTATATTTCTTGATTATTTTTTTTAGATAAAGAGCTGCCTCTATATTATAATAACGAAAAAAATATTTAATCTCAAGTGAAACAAATAGTACCTACGTAATTGTCAGGTCACAAATAGTAATATATCCAAAAATTACGAAAAACGATCAGGTAGAAAAATAATTATAACGAAAGAAGAAATTTGTGAAATCACTGTGTTACACTTACTAAAAAGAGATAAGTCGACAAGGGAGATAACTAAGTTATGTTGCTTATGTCAAGTAAAGAACGTAATTCAAAATAGCGGACAAATTTTATTCTGTCTAGAATTTATTGAAAACTGTTTTTCATTAATAATTATTTTTCTACCTCATCCTTTTCTGTAATTTTTGGATGTGTTACTATTTGCGACATGACAATTATGTAGGCTCTGTTTGTTTTACTTAAAATTCAATATTTTTTCCGTTATTATAATATAGAAGTACCCGATAAAGATTGACAATTTGTATAATTCGGACCATTGTACTTATCCTAAGCGTTATTCTCGTGTTTTGGCAAATATAATCTCCAACATTCAGGTGTATCTTGTCGAACTCAGGCAATGCTCAAGATGAGAAGAGTAGTCTGAATAATCAGAATTATTTTTATTTAATAAAAATAAAATTTTGAAAGTTTTATTATTAATGTATCATTCAGGCATTAGTCATTGAACCAAATTGTTATAAAACTATGTACACAAAATTAATTCTCCCCGAACAGTAGCACTGCCCCCCTCTTCTTTTTACAAGGAAGTCCCCACTTATCAAGGCCTGAAGGCCACTCGAGAATAAGGGTTAATGAATGGGCAGACCTGAACAAGAATCACCCTTACTAATAATTTTTATAGTATGTAGTATAGTTTCCGAAGTTAGGGGTGTTCATTGCGAAAGCCGTTCTTAACATGGGTAGGTTGGGGGTGTTTATACTACGCTGGGTTAGGTCATAAAAAAGTACCAACTGCAGAATACGAGTTAAAATTATAGGAGAAGGGGTGATTCTCGTTCAGGCTGACCAATGAATGTAAGGTGGTAGTTTAGTAATCCTTAAAAGGTATAGATTGGGTAAAATTTGGATTATTAAAAGGGATGGTTCAATAAGAACTTGTTTACATTGGACTTGAAGGCTACCATATTGTAATCAGCTGGAAAGCAGGCCACTGCAACAGAGTTCCCTATGTAGGTAGTTCTAGGAAAGAAGCTTTGTTCATAGAATTTGCGATCGAGTGGGGAAAATTGTTGATCGTGATTGTAGCTAGTTGAGTGTTTTTTGTGAAAGTTTGGCAAGTATGTGCCCTTACGAAGATTAAAATCAAGATATTTATTGAATCTTTATACAACTGTTATATGATTTTGATTCTAGAAAATGTTTAAAATTTGTTACTTAGGCTTAAGGGGTCTTTAGAAGAAAATGAAATTCAGGAAATCTTGCTTAATTAGTGTCTAATGACTACGAATCCAATTTAATGCAAATCTGAAATATTTGAATTTACAAAAGAGATGTTGTACTCATTGTGCCAATTACTTCAAAATACTCCAAAGAAACTGAAATTTGAGCAATATTTATCAATAGATGTCTCATACCTATTATTAAACCTTCACAATAATTGGAAGTATCTGAATTTTCAAAGGCCTTCAATCTCTTTGGCATAAAACTAAATAAAACTCAATATAACCCACATTTGGATGCCATTATGTGTAGTAGCTGTGTTCCCAAATCCATAGTGATTGGTTAATTAGTTCCAGAATTAATTCTGTACATACAATCTGGTATATAATATGTGTGTGTGTGTTTTGTTTATTTAAAAACACCTAGTACTAAAAACACCTTGTCAGGAGAATACCAAAAGTTCACCAATAGAGAATACCATTAAGATAATCGCAGGTACCCCCGGAAGAATTGAACGGGAGATGTGCATCTCTGGTGATATCTGACACCAGAGTCAGACGAGGGTCCTAAAAAGAGACTCTTATAGACCATTTAGGGGATCTGAAGATTGCAGTGACCTACATAGAATACAGGAGCTACACTATATGGGACATACTGCTTTCAAACAGGCAAGATACATAAAAAGTCGCCAGCAAGGATCTCCAATGGAAGCATATAAGAATCAAATCTGAATATCACAGCAGGGGATGGATGACAATTTATATCATCGGCGTCCCGTGTTATGTCGGCTCAAAACAACTGAAAGGGGAGAGATAAAGAGCCAGTATGGTGGTGTCAAAGAAGTTGTTCCGGTTCGTGGTCCAAGAAACATTAATCGGTGACTACAACCTGAGGATGTGCTGGAATCAGTGCAGGTTTAATACAATCCTGGTTCTGCTGAAATGTAAAGGCTGATCACCTTTTCTGATTGCAGAAAGCCATGTTGTCGATGCTGCTAGTAGTAAAAGAGCAAACGAACCCTTCTGATATACCTAATGCACAGTTCCCTGAACCCCATTCCTGAACCCACTCCTCTTCGACTTAGCAGCCCTCAGCTTGTCTTCATTCTCAATATGGCAACATAGGATTAGAAGAACAGGAAGTCATTACCATGTTTACACCCCCCTCATCCTGCTATAAGACAAGAAAGGACAAAAAACTCCTCTTCCTGTCAGGAGATCAGATCTGTAAGTCCTCTGTTGACTTAACCCCACAACAGAAGAAGTCACTTAAAAAGTTGCATCTTTTCACCCAGATTCATAGCAAGGACATACAAAATCCTAAAAACGCCAGAGATGCTATCTTCATCACCACTTTCTTCTGATGAGACAGAGATAGCCACACAAAGGCACTATGAGAGCCAAAATGACAACCCTGAACATCAAACTACTGAAATTTTAATTAAATGAAACTAAACATAGGTTATGGTTATAAAAAAAATAAAAATTGGTTCTAATTATTTTTTTTTTACTTATACCACTTTAGTAAAATAATAATAATAATAATAATAATAATAATAATAATATTAAAAACACTAAGTTATAATGAATTTCATTGTACATATAAATCACCAAAATTAAAATTGTCAGGAAAATATAGCCCAAATCTTTATAAACAATCTCAGATAAGCTAAGGAAAAACAATAGCTCAAGTTCATAATTTTCTAGTTAACCCTTTATAACCAGAATTGTGATGTAGATAATGAAAAAAATATTTATTGTTAATTTTAGTTAGTTTAAAGGGTAATGATACTATGATTGTCTTCAAACTTGAAAAATTATGAAGTTCAATAGTTAAACTACCACTGAGGATTTTGCATTTCATAAACGTACCTTGATTATTTTATTCATAGTGCTTGAAAAAGTGCGTTTATGACAACAAACGAAATCCTCCACTCTCTAGCGGCTTTCTGAATGCAAGCAATGGACAGTTGCAATCTGAAGGTTATCTGGCATCTTCCCAGATACTGAACTAATATGTACAAGGCGTGTTTGAATCAATTCCTACTTTATTTATGCCATTATATTCATTTATTTATGACTGAACAAATTAGTTCAACCAGGACATAAAGAGTCAAAGACAGAGAACTTTAAAAAATGGGTAAAACGTTATTTTACCATTGTTTTGTTGGTATTTTTTTTTGTTAGAAAATAGAAAAATAAGAGATGTCACATGTTGACCTGAATATAGATAGATTAAATTAAAAATAGAGACATTAAATTTTCATATTGGTATAAATGTATTACTTACAGTAGGAGATTTTCTTTCTCAGTGTCTGAGAACTGACTGGATACAGACCCATTAGTTGCTTGATCTTCATACTGTAAAGTCCTAAATGAATTAAATTAAAGAATTAAAAAACAATAAAACAAATCTTTGGAAACTTTTCATAACAAGGAAGGGGAGAGCGAGAAAAAAAAAACAACAAAAAAAAAAAACAACAAGCCGTGCATGTATGGTCCCCCTCTGGTGCTGCATGCGAGATAATGCCACAAAAAATAGTGAAGAAATGATGAATGTGAGAAGTGTGAAGGGCTAATGTTGCCTTCACATTTTCACCAAGTTTCAGAAATATCTAATGGATGGAGCAAAAGATAAGGGATAAAAAGTGTTATTTTTTACACTTTTGGGGCATTTGTGATCCCTTTTGAGCTCCTGGGAATGCCAAATCCCAGTGAAAATGGACAAACGGTGCAGTTTTACATCTTGACATGTATATTTGAATTCAGTACCATGGAAAACCACCATATAGACATACATATCAAGTTTTTGAGTAATATGAAAAAAGAGCTCTAAAAAGGCATATTCTTTTAGCCCTAAATGTCCCACAGGAATGCGAGTCAGAATTTTGCCAGTGTCACCCATACTGAATTTATATTAATGACAATGGCCTCCACATTTTGGCAAAGTTTCAGGAAAATCTAATGGATGGAGCAAACTTTAGGGCCAAAAGTGTCATTTTTGGTCATTTGAGAGCATTTTTGACCTCTTTTGAGCCCCTGGCGATGCCAAATCCCAATGTAAATGGATAACGGTGCAGTTTCAGGCTTTAACACATGTATATTTGAATTGAACACCATGAAAAACCACTATATAGTCAGACATATCAAGATTTTGTTGAGAAATATGAAAAAAGAGCCACAAAAAGGGGCATTTTTAACAGTATGGTGCAAAACGTGTCATTTTTGGCCATTTGAGGGCATTTTTTACCTTTTGAGCCCCTGGGGACGCAATGGGAATTTTTGCAAAAAGATTTTTTTACTGTGCACATCTATTTAATGAAATACAATTTGTGGCAAAATTTCAGGAAAAAAATATGGACAGTTATCTGGCAATCGTCCGGACTAATGGACACATGGAAGCCACTGAAAACATAGATCCCTCTCTGATAAATCAGGGGACCAATTACAAGTTTGAAATATTTCACTGAAAAATGCTCATTTTATCAATAATGTTAAAAAAATATTTTCTTTCATTGAATTTTATTTTAAATATCAACAAAATCTTATTAAAAATCAATTCTAAATTCTATACAAAGTGTTCTATGCTTTTGTAACTAATTCATGACCAACATTTATTTTACAAAACAGATTAACAGCAAAAAAAATTCAAAAATAAATTCAACATCAACAAAAATATATCAAAGTATAAAAAGAAATTCACTGTTTGAAACACTCGATAACAATTTATGATATAACGGTTCGAAAAACCAAACGAATATGAAATCGTTTTTAATAAATATTGCTATTTATTAAAAATAGCATCAAATTTTTTTTCAAATTTTTGATTAGTAAAATATTCATTTTTAGGAAACTGGACAGTTGTTCTTTTTTTTTTGTTTTTTTTTTTTGTTTTTTTTTTTCTTCCTCTAATATGTTTGGTATAAGTATAAATTATTTGACTATTTTCTTTTTTTAAAAATTCAATAAATGGATTTCAAATGCTGTGCAATTTAAGCATTTATTGTTAGTAATTTTATTGCTGATAATAAATGTATACACAGTATAATCACGTTGATACATCGATTCCCACTGGATTACTAAAGCTAAGCAACGTTGAACTTGGTCCGTACTAAATGGATGGCCATTTAGGACTTCCAGGTGCTGTATGTGCTCTCCGCTTATCTCAGCATTGTTTCCAGTTATTCTGGATTCTTGTCACTGGACTCAAAAGTGCCAATTCAGGAGAGTTGTGGTTGGGATTGCGCAACCCTTGCCTCACAATTACACATGCAGCTGCCCCTACAGGGAGTATCCTTTGTCTTTTGAGACTGAATGGAAGCATCGATAAGAAATGCAGAAATAATTATATGAAATGTGTGCAGTTTTAAAAAACTATTCCCAACTTTCAGTTTCTTTGGAGTATTTACAATTTAAAAATGTTGATCCCCATAGTGAATCCATAGAATTCACTAGTTGTGTTTGGGTGGTGATATAGCAATCAAGGCCGCTGGAAAAATGGTCGGATCCTTCTATCGATCCAGTAGATATCTCACTGCTGATGCAATTCTCTATCTATATAAGAGCCAGGTACATCCAAGGATGGAGTACTGTTGCCACATCTGGGCAGGAGCTGCTAGAAAGGACCTGTGCTGCCTTGATAGGGTTCAAAATAGACTTCGTAGCCTCGTAGGGAATGTCCTTTTCTCTTCCCTGCAATCTCTATCTCACAGAAGAAATGTTGCGAGTTTGTCTCTGCTTTATCGTTATTTTCATGGAAAGTGTTCGACTGAGCTTCAATCTATGGTCCCCCCCCTCACCAAACTTTCACAAGAAACACTTGTCTAGCTGAAAACACTATAAATAATTCCCCCCACTCTCTGTCTGTGGCTAAACCTAAACGTAGATTCCATGAACAAAGCTTCTTTCTTAGAACTGCACGTCTGTGGAATTGTCTACTGTTTTCCTGCTTTCCAGCATATTACAATATGGTTGTCTTCAAGTCCAACATAAACAAGTTTCTGATGAGCCGTTCCACAAGTTAATAAATTTACCAAACTTCCATTGCTATCGATTACTATATTGATTACACCCGTTTAGCAGAAATCACTATCAATAATTTCCCCCACTCTTTATCTGCATTAAACCTAAACGGGGATTCCATGAGCAAAGCTTCTTTATTAGAACTGCACGCGTGTGGAATTGTCTTCCGTTTTCCTGCTTTCCTGCTGATTACAATATGGTTGTCTTCAAGTCTAACATAAACAAGTTTTTGATGAGCCATTCAATATAAGTTAACAAATGTACCAAATTTTCATTACTAACAATTATTCTATTGTCCAATTTCTACTGTACACTCTTTAACCCTTATCCTTGAGTGACCTCTCGGCCTTGATAAGTGGTGATGCCTATGTATAAAAAAAAAAAAAAGTTTCTGTCTTTCCATTATTATTTTCTTTTTAATACTCACTTTTACAAAGATTAAAAAAAGAAACAATTTATAGTTAATTGTTTTTTTTAATCAAAATTCAATTCTAAATTCTATTTAAAGTTTTTTTTTTTTTTTTTTTAACAGGTGGTCACCACTCAGGGATAAGGGTTAAAAAAGAAAAGTGTTCAAATTTCATGTTTTAAATACTTCATAACCAACATTTTTCAGAAAAGACATTAACAGCAAGAAAAAAAAAGTCACAACAAAAAATTTAACCTTAAGAAAAATATATAAAAGTATAAATTATGAAATTACTGTAACATTGGTGAATTCCATTTGATTAAAAAATGTTTCTATTTTTAAATTCAATAAATGGATTTCAAATAGTGTGTAATTTTCCTAATTATTGGTAAGGATACTTATTTTTTCATGATACATATTTTCATGATATATATTTTAAAACTAAACATTAATCAGAAGTAACTTCTCCAGGGCATTCATCGTCAAGCCAAATATCAGCTAACGTGATATTGTAAACAAACACAGACGGAATTTGATGAACAACATTATCAGTACTAATTTTTTTTTTTATTGCAAATTAGTTCACCAGGCAAATTATTCCTCGTAATATATAATATTCAATAAAGAACTGAATCTATAATAATACATACGCAATCCGCATAAATTAAAATATCATGTTTAAGCATACTGTATGGCCTAACGTTCACAGGAAACATGAGTTGGAACAGATACATTGAGAGCATTGCTAAGGCCGCTGCAAAGAAGGTGGGGCTCTCTCTCTCTCTCTACTGTTCTAGAAAGCTACTTACGCCTTAAAGTATCCTGTACCTCTATAAGGCCACCATTCATCCATGTATGGAGAGTACTGTTATCACATTTGGGCTGGTGCATCTGCTACTAGTCTCTCACTCCTGGACAGGGTTCAAAAGAGAGTGGCCAACCTGATAGGTCCTAAACTGTCATCTAAACTTCAGCCTCTGTCCCATTGATGAAATGCTGTATCCTTCTGCCTGTTCTACAAGTATTTTAATGGTGAATGCTCTGATGAACTACAAGCACTTGTACCCCCTTGACGTAAATACCCCCGACAAACCCGACAAGCAGCTAAATCCCACCCCTTCACAGTAGAGATCCCTAAGTGTAAAAAAGCCTTCTACTCCAGTAGTTTCTTCACCAGAACTGCTAAACTTTGGAACTCCCTTCCGGGATTCTGCTTTCTCGACTGTACTGACATGCAGAAGTTCAAGTGTAATGTGAACAGACATTTTGCTGCTCATCTCCCTTCACAATATCTCTGCAACTTGTGTCCCCGATAGTAGCCCCCTACTTCAAAGTGGCACTGTGCCTTGTTTGAGGCAAAAATTGAATAAAAAATTTAAAAAAAAGAGAAAAAGAAAAAAAAGAAAAAGAATGGGCAATGCCGGGCTGCCAGTTAGTATTTTTGCTAGTGAATATTAAACAATTTATACTGTGTTTTTTTGGATACTCATATCAAACAAAATGTTAACACTAATGGTTCTTTGTATCTTTACAATTTGTGGTTTATACTTACTCTGTAAATTCTTGATTACAGTTATCATCCACTCTGTCAGGCACAGGACACATATTTCTTGAACGTCGTTTTTTCTTCTTTCCCGGCTAAAATTAAAAACAAATATTCAATGAAGATTGTTTTGTTCAACAGCATATTAACCTTTTTCGGGTTATTTAATGCCGAATCAAGTAATTTTGAAAAAAAAAAGGTTTTATGCTTCAAGTTCTGTATTATATCTTCAAATATTTATTCATGGTTATTCATCGGATTACTGTTCTCATCTTGAGTGTCATTTTCACAACGTTTCGGTCAATGTAACCTCCAACCTTCTTCAGGTGTATTTGTCAAACTCTGGAATGTTTCTGTCAAACTTAGAAATTTAGATAGAATTTCAAACAGAACATTTATTTACTTTACGGGGGTAGCATGGTCTTGTTCTATCAGCCATGATTGGATAGAGGTCCTAAGTAATTCACTCTTGTATATTTTGGTTGCCCACACTAAAAATTGAACCTTCAAGCGAATATCATTTTTACAATTGATTTCTTCCAAGTACTCTAACCACTGAGCCACAGGTCGGGGATTACATTGACCGAAACGTTGTGTGAATAACACTCAAGATAAGAACAGTACTCTGATGAATCCAAATAATACGAATAACCAAATCTTATCTAAAAAATTAAGAAACGTTTATTCATGGTATTTGGTTATTTTGTAGGAAAAAAAAATTTTCATTTTTGGCTTTGCAGAACGTGATCAAGTTTTGAAAAGGAAGAGGAAAAAAAAAACAATATAAATATTTGGCACATTTTTAATCAGAAATCTGACATCTTCATATAACCTCATCTGGTAGCAGCAGAATTCCAAGAAGAAATTTATAAATGAAAATCAATTTAATAAAAATGGAAAGGAAAAAAATAAATCTTACTTTTTTTCGCTCATATTCCTTGTAACTTGGTAATGGTTTTGCATCTTGCTGGTAATTCACTGAAATAAATATTAAAATTCGGTAATAAAAACTATTTTTCATGGAGTGTAAAATATCACTGCAAATAATTTTGTTCATGCCAAGCTATTTAATCGTGGATGTTTCATAATTGCTGAATGTAGTTGATAGGAATTTTACACACAATCTTCTAATTTTATTTTGAAAGCGTTGAGTTTTAAAAATGTTTAATAATACTATAGGTGCCCTCCACCGAGCATATATAATGGACTCTCCCGTCAATTTCAACATATGAGCTTCCGCCACAACAAACAAGTTGCTCAGAAATCCACACAGATGATTTGTTTATCGTGGTGAAGGCTTTGTGTAGAACCAACCACACTTTTTGGTATTATTGCTAACCTCTGTCGGTGCAGATGACTGCCACAAGACAGAGCATACAGTAGACCGCAGGTTTTTACATCAGAGTTTCCTTCTCCTAGATGCATGTGTTAATGAAGACTAGAGATGAATCTCTCCCAGTGAATTAATGTGGCCCAGATACCAACCTGGAAATTTCTATGTTGGCGCGGTACAGACAGCATCTATCCTTCCCAAATGGTCACCCATCCGGTACTGGCCAGGCTCAATGTTGCTTAACTTCGGTGATAAAGTGTAAAGTTACATAGGAATTTTCTTTTCTAAAATTAAATTTTTAACGTCCTCTTAAACAGTTCAATAGTACTATAAATACTTTCAATTTGAAGATAGCCCTTTGTTCATTTTTTTTCGGGATACCTGAGCATTAAAGATGGCCCGTACTAAGGAAAATTAAAATATAGTGATGTTTATATTAATATGGGCCGAAACAATAATTTTTTTGATAAACATGAGTTTTTGTTCCCTGCAAAAAAAAGCAGTAAAAAAATTAAAAGTGTATATATATATATATATATATATATATATATATATATATATATATATATATACACATAAAATATTATCTGTATATTAATATGATAGCGAGTGTGTTATTTTCTGTGTCATGCTTACATCCGGGTCGTTTAATTGTTATGTACTTCCATTTCTTGTCATAAATAATTTTACTAAGAATTCTTCATAAGTTTTGGTTTCAATGA
This sequence comes from Euprymna scolopes, assembly GCF_053919585.1. NCBI lineage: Eukaryota > Metazoa > Mollusca > Cephalopoda > Sepiida > Sepiolidae > Euprymna > Euprymna scolopes. The sequence goes on along the minus strand of NC_136487.1, from coordinate 151,361,629 downwards.
TAGCTGATGGCACTTAAGTCATCTATTTTTTTTTATAAATAATTTTATCAAGAATTCTTCATAAGTTTTGGTTCTGGTTATGGTTGAAAGAACTCAAGTTATATATACATACATATATTTTTTTCATAAGTTTTTGTTTCGATTCAAGCTAATGCACCCAAGTCATATGAACATATGTATATTTTAAATCGCAACTTTATAATATATAAAAATTGATAGAACATTAACTCTATAATAATAATAATATATATGAAATCTGCAAGAATTAAAATATCATATTTTAGTGTACTTTATAACTGGGCTTTGCCTGGCGTTCCTGTTAGTTTAGATAAATACTTTTGCAGTTTTAACAAAAGACTACAATAATATCAGAGCATCTTCATTTACACTGAAAATCTACAGAATGCCAACATCAATATATTACATATGAACAAGTCCTCTGTGGAATTTCCACAAGTCCCGCCAGTAAAGAGGTAATATTTTATGTAGCGATTTTCAATCTTTACTTTAAGCTACACAGGCTTCTGCATTGAATCTCTGTAGGGAATTGTCAGGCTAAAATACATGGAATTTGTATTATAGGGTATTTTTTTTATATATACATGTGATATTTAGTTTAGCTAATTAATGACATACATTGTTAATCCCTCCCACAGGATAAGGAGGTACTCTTGCATAATTTGACCTGAATTCTCGTGATTTCCCGTCAAGCCCGGATTGGGGAGAGACCGGCAATCATCGGTGTCAGCCGAGTGACGTAACAGATGCAGACTAAGGAAAAAAGCACCCCCCCCCCCAAAAAAAAATACAAATGCAAATTATCAAAAAGATAAAAAAATCTACCTTGAAAAAAGCAAATATGTTTATTTAATTTATTTTAGTATTTATTTATTTATTTTTTTTTTTTTTGCAAAATATTTATCAACAGCAAATTATGTAAATATTGTTATCTTCAAGAAAAGTTTTTTTACCCGTATAAATGTTAGGTGTAAGTACAATTTTTTTGTTTTTCTTTAACAGTATTTTTTTTCTTGTTTTTTATTTTAATTTTCAAGACTTTGTTCAGTCAGGTTGCTTTTTTTTTAGGGGTGGGGGGATTACACAGAAATAGAAAAACATGTTTGTTTTTTTTTTTTCAAGAAATAGTGATTTTTAAAAAAATTTTTTTTTACGGTTGTTAATTGCCGGCGGAAGAACTCTTTTGAGATGAGGATATTTCCTTAGGAATCTTTTACTTCGGTCGACTGTTGATCGGCCATCGACAGCAAAGAGTGAGGTGATGGGGTAGAGGAAATGGAAAGAACCCCCCCCCCCAACCGGGTAGCTTATGGAAATGTGATTTATGATGGAGACAAAAGGATCGTTTCCAAATTTTTGTCTCCACATAAATTTAAGTAAAATGTACCCAGAAGCTCCTGGGAAAGCAATTTCTTTTCCTTACAATATGAGATTTTCTGCATCAGCGTTTCCATTTGTTTTTCTAGCATGCACAGATTTATTTCCTTGCCTGTCATTTTTCTGTCTGGCGAGTCTGAAAATATAGTTGTTTGTCAACTTTTTGGGGGTTCAGTCGATTTCTTCCAATCCGAATGTCGTCTGTTTTCATTTACATATTGCTTTTTCATTGGCTAAGCAAACTCCCAGAAATTGAAGTACAAAAAAAAGAAATATTCAAATTAAATAAATCATTAAAAATAACTAATCATAAAATAAAAAATTACTAAAAACATAAAAAAAATTTAACTTTTTAAAGTCGAATTAGCGTTTCAACATTTGAACAACGCTCGGCTGACACCGATGATTGCCGGTCTCGCCTGATCCGGGCTTGACGGGAAATCACGAGAATTCGGGTCAAATTATGCAAGAGTACCAATAGCGAAATTGCCATATATATATATATATATATATATACACACACTACTCCAAACTCTGCCCATAGTTAAATGTAGTTAATTAAAATCCTACCATTCTCTCTAGGATTCAATAAGATGAGAAAGATTTAATCAGCTTATTTGCTGTATATCACTAGCAATTTCCTGTTTGTAATAGCTTGGAACATAGTTCTAACTGTAAACTTAAAAATTCTAAAGGAATTTTCCACTTTTTTAACCTATCCTTATGAAAAATATCCTTCTTAACGTTATAAGATGTACCTATATTTTAGTTTCCGACTTGTTACTCACTGTAAGTCATTCACCATATTCGCTTTAATATCCATTTTACCTGCTAACACGCACTGGACAGCTTTCAGAAATTCAATTCCAAACTAATCTATCTCTGGCCAGGTTTTATCCCTCTTTCTCTCAAGTCTATTCTTATTCCTTCCACCCATGTTTTCCTTAGCTATCTCATGTGAACTGAGCCTACTACCTTAACTGTTCTACATAACCATAAAACTCATCCATTCTTTCAATGTGACCATACCAATGAAGTCTCCTGTTCTGCACATATCTCCGTATACTGTCTAGATTTAATCTTCCTCTGAGGTTGTCAAATCTAAGCATTTCTTTTCATGCAATACATATCCTCAACCCTTGCTATCCTTGTTTCCCTTCCATATATCATTACACTGCACAGATATGTCCGTAGACTCTTCCCTTGACCGACAGTGGTAAAACACTCTGCAGGTAAGTAATGGCAGAAGTTCTTTTTTTCTATACTGTTCAATGTGACAAAACCAACAAAGTCTCCTGTTCTTCACACATCTCCCTGTACTGTTCTCATTGAATCTTCCTCTGAGGTCATTAGATCTAAGCTTGTCTTTAAGACTCACATTACACATCCATGGTATCATTCTCATAGCATTTCTCTCCATGCAACACATATCTTCAACCCTTACTGTTATTCTTCTTTGTTGGGGATATTAGCAATAACAAATATCAAGTCAAATGGCAAAAAAAATAGTTGCACATAACTTTAAAAAAAAAAAAAACAAGCCCAAAACTATATTGTCCCCTGACTGATGAGTTTAATTTTAGGAGAAAAATAAAAATTAGCCCCAAAAGGTATGTTTTTCACCCCTAAAACACATTGGAGCTCAAGCCCCAGAATTTTCCCAGAATCAAATATTACATTTCCAAATGTATATCCATGTGATCTTGCTTTTGAGTAATTTTCAGCAAAATCTAATGGTCAGAAACGATTCTATGTTCCAAAAACTGCTATTTTGGACCATTTTGACCTCTTTTGACCATTTGAGGACAAGAATTTTTATCAAAAATCCAAGAATGTTACAACTACCCAAGGGAGGAAATGTAACTTTATGCAAAATTTCAGAAAAATATAATGAGTAGTTATTGAGAATTTTGAGGATGAAGGGACGAGGGTGAATTCTAATGCCCAAATCCGACTAAGTCGGCGGACCAAAGAAAAAAAAAAAAAAAAAAAAAATTCAGAATATGACGGTTAAAAGATCAAATGTGTGATATTTTTATTTTTAATAAGCATTCATTTATTTAAAATTTTCAGCTTATACCAAAGCCCTCATCAGGAATGTTTAGACAATACATTCTTTTATTTCTTGTATTGAGTGTTATTTGTGCAACATTACAGTCGGTTTGTCTTCAACCATCCTCAGGCATGTTAGTTGTTTGAAAAAGAACAACCAACATGTCTGAGGACGGTCGAAGGCCAAACCAACTGAAACGTTGCACAAATAACACTCAAAATGAAAACAATAGTTCGATCAATACAAGTATAATATAAACAATCATCCCTTACTAAAAAAAAAATCAGAACTTCAACACATTTTTCTTTCTTTTTTTTTTTTTACATAGAAATCACCACTTATCAAGGCCTTGATGCCACTCGAGGATAAGGGTTAAAGAGTGTACAGTAGAAATTGGACAATATAGTAATCGTTAGTAATGGAAATTTGGTACATTTATTAACTTATATGGAACAGCTCATCAAAAACTTGTTTACGTTAGACTTGAAGATAACCATATTGTAATCAGCTGGAAAGCAGGAAAACGGAAGACAATTCCATAGGCGTGCAGTTCTAATAAAGAAGCTTTACTCATGGAATTCACGTTTAGGTTTAGGTACAGATAAAGAGCGGCGAAAATTATTGATAGAGTGTTCTGCTAGACGGGTGTTTCTTGTGAAAGTTTGGTGAGGGGGGACCATAGATTGGAGCTTAGCCGAACACTTTCCATGAAAATAACGATAAAGCAGAGACAAACTCGCAACATTTCTTCTGTGAGAAAGAGGTTGCAGGGAAGAGAAAAGGACATCCCCTACGAGGCTACGAAGTCTATTTTGAACTCTATCAAGGCAGGATGTCCTTTCTAGCAGCTCCTGCCCAGATGTGGCAACAGTACTCCATCCTTGGATGTACCTGGCTCTTATATAGATACAGAATTGCATCAGCAGTGAGATATCTATTGGATTGATAGAAGGATCCCACCATTTTTCCAGCGGCCTTGGCAACGGATTTAATGTATGTGTTCCATTTAAGATCAGGAGTAAAAGTCAAGCCCAGAAGCTTGTCAAAACATGAGGCTTCCCCAAGACGAGAGCCATTCATTTTAATTGATGCCAGATGGGGATCAGAGCATTGATGATGTAAAGATAAAAGCTTGGTTTTAGATGCATTAAAAGTAACCAGCCACTCCTTTCCTCATTGTACCACATGCTCAAGATCAGAGGAGAGAGAATCAGAGAGAACTTGGTTGTTTATGGTCTTAGATGTGCTACCATAGATAGTAGTGTCATCAGCATAAATGTCTACAAATGATGTAAGGATGTGATTTGGAAGATCATTAATGTAGATCAGGAAGAGAGTTGGACCCAGGATGGACCCCTGAGAGACTCCAGCATTAATACTTGACATGGTGTTGTTCGGCGCAGTCTCTAGCTGTCGAATGTTGAAAATAGAGGTTGTATCGTCCAGTTCAGTGGGTAAATGCTCGATCATGCGCACATGTTAAAATCAATAGAAATCCACCGTTTAGATACAACTCCTTTCTCTGACAACTAAAGACTGAGCCGAACAACACCATGGTACTTATGGCAAGTAAGGAAAAAAAAAGTATATTCTAAACATTGCTGATGAGGACATTGGTATAAGCCAAAAATTAGAAATTTTAAATAAATGAATATTCTGTCATATTTTGAATTTCATTTTCTCTGTGCTTATAAACAGTAGATTTCTATTAAATTTTAGAAATAAATAAAAATTACTTACATGTTGAAGTCTGCGCTGAGGGAGAATCTGGGAGCGCCATGTATGCAACAGGATTTTCGAGTAAGTTGCTCACTAATATAGATTCTTCCGATGACGAATTAACACAATTTAGGTCATTGAGATTTTGAGCTCCCTCACTTTATAAAATAAACATAAAAATCATTTTATTACAATACATAAGGATGCTAGTTAATTTATCTATTGTTGGCTGGGTACAAAAAATGTACAACAGAATTTTATTTATATTATTCATATTTATTAGTAAGACTCCCACCCCACCATGTACTTCTACTCCTGAACTTCTATTAAGTTTTTTTTTAATTAATTTGTATTATTTTCAGTTTCAATCAGTCACTATTTCAGGTTTTGTAAAAAAGAAATTAAAAAATTAAAATAAAAAGGTAAATATATTAAGAAATTTAGATTTTAGTAAGTTTAATACAAACAGCAAAGAAGTTTTGAATGATTTTTCTATTAATATTTATTGGGTGGATCAAAAGGTTCGAGTTATATCCAGAAATTTGTATGCAAAGTAAAGACACTGGAAATGAACTTGGTTTAGCTAAATATAGAATGGAACTCACTAAACGTGAAACAAAAACGAAACCATATGGAACCATGTCTTGTTTTATCATGAAACAATAAAAAAACTTATTTTTTTACATTTTTCTAAATATTATTTTTAATATTTAAAATATATTCATATGGAAATGTTTTATTTAAAAAAAAGTAATACATAACTTATGACAAAATTCCATTTAATTCATTTTAAAAAACTTATTTTATATAAATGTTTAAAATATTTTTTTTTTGCTAACACAAGTATTAATAAAAAATTTTCATACATTATTTATGACAAAATTCTGCGATAAAACTTGTGAAAGACATAAATATATTATTTCAAAAAGACATTTATAGAAATGTAAATAATAAAAATTATCCTTAGTTTTTTTTTTTGTGATAACACAAATGTTAAAGCAAAAAAAAAAAAAAAACTATTTATAAAAATGTAAAAAATGAAAGTTTATTATTTTTTATTGTGTCATGATGGCACAAGAATTGTTAAAACTAAAATAATTTTTTGAAATAAATTATTTCCATATGATTTTGTATTTCGCTTCATGTTCACTGACTTCCACTCCATATTTAGGTAAACCGAATCTACTTCCAGCATGTTAACTTTATGCATTGAATTTTTTGGACACAACCAAAGTTTATTCATTTTTTAATGTCATCTTTCTCGCCAACTCATGACATATTCCTATTCTTCAAATCCTGCACTTGGTGTTGCAAGAGGTAAATGCAAGTTTGAAAATCTCATCAGTTTTTGTATTATCGAATTTGAACCAACAAGAATAATTAATATATCTATAAAAGTGGACATGTTTGTCTGTGTGCATTTCCCTATGCAATAACTCAATTTTTAGTCTACAGACTCGAAATTTGATATACAGGGTACTAAGATTTGGGAAAATCTATGTGATCGGTTTTCGGCCATAAATTTGGCTATTAAGGGGTCAAAGTTCAACGATTTGACCTTTGAGAACTCTACCAAACTCCTCTGACAATTTGGGGTCTAAACACTTGAAATTTTAGATATAGGTTCCTTGGACATGGATCTAACTTAACTTGATTTGAGCCCAAAACAATAAATGTTAAGGGGTCATAATAGGGGTCAAAGTTAAAAATAATTGACCATTTTTTTTTTTGTTCAGCATACACCTCCAAACACCCGGGCAATGCCAGGATGAAATGCTAGTACCTCATAAAACCATTTCATTCATTTTATTTTCTGCTGCCATTGTAACGCTTAACAACAGGCCTTTACCTTATTTTTAATTTCTCTGTCAGGGTTAGGGTTAATGTCACTTAAAGTATGCACAACATTGGTTGGAGTAATGCTGATCTAAGATTTGAAAACTGGAAAAAGAACTGTCCTGGTGGCATTTACATTTTATCTCACCCTTTTCAATTCCATTTTAACTCTCAGTGGCTAATAAGTCTGAGTTCTTATGTTTTTGCTTGTATTTTAGGCCTTGAAATGGGAGATCAAACACAGCACTGCCAACATCTTTTACTGCAGAAATGGGGGGGGGGGGAAAGAAAAAGCTACAGAAATCCAAATAAAAGTATGCCACATGGGCATGCCAGAAATGGTTTGCTCCATTCTGAAAAGGAAATGTTTTAATGAGTGATGCTCCTTGGTCTGGCTGGTTAAAGATGATCAACAATGATCACATGAAAGCCATAGTTGAACAAGATTGCCATTTGGCAACCATCAAGATTTCCAAATGAAAATGAATTACATGAACTCAGTTATGTTTCTAATCTTGGTATTTGGGTTCCTCCTTCTCCCCAAAAAATCACAAGGTGCAGAGGCCACTCGAGGATAAGGATTAATGAATCTCTGGAAGTCAAGTGGACAATATCGTAGTAACTGTTAGTAGTAGAAATTTAGTAAATTGGATTACTTAAGGGGACGGCTCATCAAGAACTTGTTTACATTGGACTTGAAGACGACCATATAGTAGTCAGCTGGAAAGCATGCCAACTCAATAGATATTCAAAGTACAATAATGATAATTAAAAATATTTTTCTCAATTCAATGTAAATTTCAGACAATCACGGAAATTTTCTGTGGTCAGTAAAGTGTGGCTGTAAAAACTATATTTGCTTAATCTTTACATTCTATCAAAAGTTTAATTTCTTTGTCGTAATTTTGTTTGTATAAGTCAAAAGACACGATTTAATTAATGCCTGAAAACAATACTTATAACAAATTGTGGTGCTTATTCAATGATGGTGATACACAAAAATGAAGAAAAACTTATATTGTACCTACTTGTCACGGAATGAAGATGGTATATTCCAAAAATCATAAAAATTGATCAATTTTTTTTAATTTTCAAAAAAAAAAAAAAAAATTACTGCTTTTTTATCAATAAGTGAAGGTCGAAGCCATTTTAATATTCTTCCAATTTTGTTTTTAACTTTTTATAAAATGACCCTTCTAAAAAATGTTTTCATAATTTGAAAATTTTATTTATTGAAAAAAATTAAAATTAAAATTGCAAAAAATACATGTTATGTTAAGAAATTATTCTTTATTTTTAAATCTTACATTTCCGCTGTCTTTCCAACATTATCAAAAAAAAAAAAAAAACAAACAAACTGTGAAATGAAAATCGGTAGTGTGCCCTTGATTTTACCATCACCAGTATTTTCTCCCCTCCCCCCTTATAGGCACAGAGTAAAATTTGATTTTCTTGAACAATGAAAAAACTACTTGATCAAACTAACTTAGATGATGTTAAGTCATTTCTCCTTGTAAACACCCCGGATATCTTAGCATTAAGTGAAACTAACCTTCACTCCTCCATTCTCTCTAACCACTTTAACATGCCTGGTTATCTCCCACTCTACCGTAAGGACTCGGACAGACATATGCATGGACTTGGAGTCTATATTCGAAACACCCTTCCCCTGACTAGAGAAATAAAACTAGAATCAGAGGGCCAGGCCTTTATGTGTTTCAGACTAAATATGCAACACAATATTAGCTACTTGTATTTTCTCTACCGCTCTCCCTCAAACCGAGACTGTACCCTAATAAACAAAGTCTCAGACAGCATAGATATAGCACTCTCCCTTGATACTAGCGCACAAATACATGTATTTGGTGACTTCAATGTCCACCACAGTAACTGGCTAGGATTCTCAAATCACACAGATGTAGCTGGTAGCACAACTCATAGCTTCTCTATATCTCATTCCCTATCTCAGTTGGTTACATTTCCGACACGTTTCCCAGACTAGCACTTCTAGATCTCTTTCTGACAACGGTTCCCAATGACTGTACAACAAATGCCCACAGCCCACTCGGGAATGCTGATCACGCTGTGATAATGGTAGAAATCAGCCTAAATTCTCGCCCTAAAACTGAAGACCCACTACTCAAAACAACGAGGTATTACAAAAAGGCTGATTGGGAAGCCATCAGGGAGCTCATCAGAGATGCCCCATGGCAAAATATCTTTACTCTTCCAGCGGAACAGTGTGCAAATGAGACAACTGAATGGTTCAAAACTGCTATTGAAGCACATGTTCCCGCACGGAAATACTATAGCAAGCCCCACTCTCCCCAATGGTTTACTTCTGCTTGTGCAGCTGCCATTTGTCAAAGGCAGCATGCGTTCCGCAGATTCAACCGACATAAGTCCAGCTCAAATAAACAGAAGTTTATAGAAGCTAGAAATAATTGTAAGAGAGTGATAGACACAGCTAAGACAGATTACTCTGAAACCACCAGAAAGCGCATCGAAGCACAGAAATTAGGAACTCGGGATTTTTGGAAAATCTACAACAGCGTAGTTAATAATGGACAGTCAATTATTCCCCCACTAACAAACAATCATGAGGTTGCTTGCACGGCAACTGACAAGGCTAATCTGCTTGCCAGTCGGTTTGCCTCAAACTCCACACTGAACTCGGTACACCACTCACTCCCTGATTTTCCTCTGCGAACAGACGCCACACTTGACGATTTGAAAATCACCCCTTCTCAGGTACATGCTATTATAAAAAACCTAGACACCTCAAAAGCACACATGACCAGATCTCATCCCGGCTGTGCTATTAAAAAAATGCTCTGCTGAGGTTGCTCCAGTTCTGTCCAAACTTTACAATAAATGCCTTAACGAATCTTGTTTTCCAGACTGCTGGAAAACCGCCTCTGTGGTACCAGTCTTCAAGAATTCTGGTGAAAGAACTGACCCACTAAATTATCGCCCCATTAGCCTCCTCCCGCTTTTCGCCAAAATATTTGAGTCCTTAGTTAATCAAGCCCTAGTCCAGCACCTAACAGCTGCTAAATTTCTGACTGACAAACAATATGGATTCAGGCAAGCCCATTCAACAGCAGATATCTTAACTGTAGTTTCTGAACGTATATACCGTTCATTGGATAAAACAGGGGAGGGTAGAGCGGTGGCCCTTGATATATCTAAGGCTTTTGACAGGGTATGGCACGATGGTCTTCTAAGGAAAATTAGATCATATGGAATCACTGGAAGAATTCATAATGTAATTAAATCCTTCTTAATAGAAAAATAAAAATTGTCCTCGACGGACATACATCCAAACAATATGACATAAATGCAGGAGTACCTCAGGGGTCTATCCTTGGACCTCTATTATTCCTGATATTCATAAACGACCTCCCTGATAATATTGTTTTGGAGATGGGTATATTTGCCGATGACACCACTCTCTATAACAGATATGAGGGGAAAACAAATGAACACATATTCAAGGAAATGGCAGAAACACTAGAGGATGACCTCCAATCCGTAGTGGAATGGAGACAAAAATGGTTGGTCACATTCAATGCTGCTAAGACTAAGCTTGTTTCCTTCAATAACTACAAGAAACCTTCTCTACCACCAATAGCAATGGCCAAGAACACATTGCCTGAAAGTACTTCTTTTAAACTCCTCGGTCTAACGTTTACAGGGAATATGAACTGGAATAGATACATTGAGAGCATTGCCAAGGCTGCTGCAAGGAAGGTTGGCTCCCTCTACCGTGCTAGAAAACTACTTACGCCTGACAGTATCCTATACCTCTATAAGGCAAACATTCGCCCATGTATGGAGTACTGTTGTCACATCTGGGCTGGTGCATCTGCTGCTTGTCTCTCGCTCCTGGACAGGGTTCAAAAAAGAGTCGCCAACCTGATAGGTCCCGAACTGTCATCTAGGCTTCAACCTCTGTCCCATCGATGAGATGTTGCATCCCTCTGCCTGTTCTACAAATACTTTAATGGTGAATGCTCTGACAAAGTGCAAACACTTGTACCTCCCCGACGTAACTACCCCCGACAAACCCGACAAGCTCATCCCTTTACAGTAGAGATCCCTAGGTGCAAGAAAGCCTTTTACTCCAATAGTTTCTTCCCCAGAACTGCGGGTCTTTGGAACTCCCTTCCGGGATTCTGCTTTCCCAACTGCAATGATATGCAGAAGTTCAAGTGTAATGTTAACAAACATCTTTCTACTCTTCTCCCTTTATAATGACCCCGCTAATTAATTCCCCTGCTTCAAAGTGGCACTGTGCCTTGTTTGGGGTGAAAATTGAATAAAAAAAAAAAAAAAAAAAAAAAAAAATTATGTGATTTTTGGAATAGTCCATCTTTGTTCCATGGCTGGTATGTACAACATACAGACTGTTTTGTGTTTTTTTTTTTTTATTTACTTTTTATTGGTGCCATAAGTGCCAATCTGAATAAGCACTAAAGTTGCTGAAGTAAATTCAGGGTTAAGTTTACCCCAATTGATGCACAAGTGAAAGTATTAAATCTGATTAGCCCCCCCCCCCGATACATCATAGCATATGTAGCAAACACTCTACTAGCTACGACAACTATCAGAAATTTTGGTGTTTCTACACTATCAGAACGAAATTTCGGAAATTGTAAAACTGAATTTCAGATGAAAACAATGGTATCTACATATTCCTCTTATTTTTAACATGATTATATCCCAAAATTACGAAAATCTATAGGTTGAAAATTATTTATTAAAGGAATTAAAAAATAGAATTTCAAGAAAATGATCATATTTGCTTATTTAAGATACAAGAGAGTTAAAAAGGGAGGTTATTGTTCTCTTTTATTATTATTATTATCATTATTATTATTTAGGCTGCGACGGAAAAAGCTTTTTTTTTTTCAAGGTGATTTGTTTACATTTATCTGTCCACGAGTAGTAACAAAAAAAGATGGCGGACAATAGATAATTGACTCACGTGTGTTTAGACGTTAAATTGAAAATGCAACTAAAAAGATTTTCTCCTTTTTTTTTTTGGAAATTGTGTTTTTTTGTTTTGATTTTTCTTTCTTTTTTGAATATATTTCGCTGATTATTTAACGATATAACGGCATGTTACATTTGCGACAGTGAGAACGTTTTAAATGTTTTTTGGGAACGAAGATTGTTCAGCATTCGTTAGGTCACCATTTGAAGAAATATCACATTGGCGATCTACCAATCTGTTTGGGACAGGACCATCTGCAGTGTGATAGACAACCCCGTCCCCATGTGGGTAATGGCAAATGTATTTAATGGTAGAGGAATTGAAAAGACAAAAGGTCGCATAATGAGGACGAAAACATACCGTTATATATCAGCAAAAGAAATGCAATTTATTTACATAAATATACACAAAGAAGTGATAGAAAGAATGAGAGTTCATTGAAAGATGAGTAACGTTACTTGCGGTTGACTGGCTAGTCAGGAACGCGGTGGTGGCTCATGGCCACACCGGAGCGGTGTTTGTCACATCTTGACTGCTTGAAAGTCCAGCGCAAAAGAAGAAGAAATATGGGAAACAGGAAGTGACGTAGCTAGGTCGCTCTTCTGAGTTAAAAGACGACAATCGAGTTAGGCTGAGAGTTTTCAACTCCCACAAGGTAATTTTCTGTTTCGATTTAAACAAGATTGCCGCAATTTTTCACCTGCTAATACGATTAAAGTTATTTTTTTAATAATTCAGTGATATTCAGGTAATTTCGACTGCATAATTTGGAAGCTAAAATCGAAATTTATTAGAATTGACCAAAACAAATCAGTAGAAATCATTGTTTTTTTTATTTTAAAATTCCATTTACCAACTGCAAAATTTGGTTCTGATGGTGTAGAAGTGCCGAAATTTCTCTTACTCGATCTGTGCCTAAATCAAAGTGTAAATTCCATAATCAGACCACAGAGCTGCTTACTGGCTAACTATAATATGGTTGTTTTCAAGCCCAATGTGAACAGGTTCTTGAAAATCAGTCTGCTAAAATAAGTTAATTTATCAAATTTGTGATACAAATGTATATTTTTATACCAAACCTAAAGAATAAAAAGTTTTTTTTGATATTTTTGTTTTTCTGTTACTTTATGATGGATATGAATGTATTGATGGGAGTAGTAGGTAAATGGAGAAATATATAAAGTCGAGGGGTCAATGATGGATGAAAAGCTGAGAATGGCTGCCATAGTTTAAATAAATTCCATACAGATTCCTGAATTTCAAAACACATCTGGAGAAGGGCTGAGATTACACTGGCTTAAATGTTGTAAATCACATTCGACAAGAAAGCAAAAGAGGTGAGGAAAAAAAATGCGAAATTGTTAGTGAAAATATTTGAACCAAGTATATAAAAAGTTTTCTTACCTAGTGTCGGAACATTCTGGAACTTTCTAAAATGTACAATTTTAAATATATATATATATATATATATAAATGAATAAATACAAAATATTTTTTTTTCATTCATCATAAGTATTAGACCATCAAAATGATTTATTGTTATTTCAATCAATAATACATTATATTATCTGGAAATTCTGTATACATAGTAAAAAAAAAAATACAGCAACAAAAACGCTCAAACATAACTCTTTGTAAACCTAATTTGCATAATTATATTTTTAACAGGTCATAATAAATATTTGGTGTTATTCATATTATTCATGTTATTATAAGATAGTTTTGTCAATAATTATAATATATTATATATTATAATTATATTATAAGATAGTTTTGTTAACAATAATTAAAGTGATTTAATAATAAAAAAATATATAATAAATTATTAAAACCATCTTCATTATTTTTCAAAGGACGTGTGCAAAAATTATTTTGTCATAACTATATCTTAATACGTTCGCTTTTATTCTTTATGCTTCTATGTAGCATTTTTTGATCGCTAATTTTAAAGCCAAAATGAATTATGTTTCTGAATTTTTGAGATCAGGATTGATTATTCATATTTGGATTCTTCGGAGTACTGTTCTTATTGTGAGTGTCATTTTCATATTTTGGTTGCTGTAGTCTTATTTTAACATATCTAACCAAACTTGGGAACCTTCTTGTCAAATTTGAGAATATGTACAAAATGTTTGCATGGACCTGGGGTGCAGTGGTTAGAGTAGTTGGAAAAATACAATTGTAAAAGTAATATTCTCCCGAAAGTTAAAAGTACAATCTTTAATGTATACAACTGAAAAATACAATTGAAAATTACTTAGGAGTACTACAAAGTGTTGACTGACAAACGAGAGCATAGTACTCCTGTGAATTAAATAAAAGTGTTCTGTTCGAAATTCCATGCAGATTTATGAGTTCAACAAAAGGATTCCCGAGTTCAACAGTATAACCTGAAGAAGATGGGAGGTTACAGAGATCAAAATGTGAAAATAGCACTCAAAATGAGAACAGTAGTTTGAAGAATCCAAATAATATACAAAAAAATGAATTACCAAAATATGTTCTAGCTTGTAAATAAAGCTATACACATACATACATACACCCACAATAACCGATCCTCTCTCCTAGAAAGATTATAATTTTTCATATGTCGTCTCTGCTACCTCCATAACAATCAACATGATAAATAAGTTTATTTTTTAAATTTAGTTAATTATCTAAAGAAATAAATGTATTCACATATTCCATTCTTTCCAAATTATAGTAGAATTAAATAAACATAAGTTTGATGTTAGGATGCAACATAAGATTTTGAAATACTGTATATATAGTAATCTGTAAATGCTAATATTAGGTATGGGCAATAATGGGCAGACCTAGTTTTGAAAGCCGATTTATCATAATTTTTTTGTAGGTTTCCGACTACTTTTTGATTGTATTTGAAAGATTAAAGACTAAGCTTAATTTCCAAAAGGAAAAAAATATTTGTACACATGAAAAAAAAAAAAAAAAAAAAAGGCATGAAAAATGTTTTCACGGCAAGCTAACTAATTCAGCTAAATTTTGAAGTTAAATAAATTCATTGTAAAAATCCTTTTAAAAGATAAATATCATTTTTCTGTGTCTATTTCAAAGATAATTAGTAAAGTCCTAAGATATTGAATTAAATAAAAAAAAAAAAAAACACCTCGTTTGTACAAAACATAAATTAATTAGCCCAAAACCGAGTGATTCTGCTGTTCGCAAAACGCAACAAACAAAAGTTTGTAAACACGGAATATACGGACGCCCAAAATTTCAGCCAGTCGAAAGACTGAAAATGACGTCATGTTATTAAAAGGGACGAAGGGGGATGCTAGTTTTCTTTTTTTCCCCCAGACGTGCATCTGAACACTCCTATTCTGAACGTTTGTATAATTTTTAAGATTTTTTAATTCAATTATTTTTCTATGTTCCGGTTTTTAAATTAAATTTTTTTTTTTTTAATTATTGTTCAAGGTTATATAAAACTTATGTTACGCCGAAAGTTTCACATTCTTTCAAGCAAGGAAAATATTAAAATCTTACATATAAAAATTATGCGAAATCTGTAATTTAAAAAAAAAAAAAAAACAAAAAAAAAACAGTAGAAATATTTTTTGCTATTATAATTTTTTGTGTGAAAATATTAAATAATCAATGCTTAATTCAATGATAATATCGGTACTTCCAGAAATTCATTTTTCTTCGAGTTATATCGAATTCATTAATACACATTTAGGGGCTTTTATTGTAAGTTCCTGTAAAAATTAAATTTTGTTTTTAAATTGTTATAATTTTACAATGCTTTATTTTCATAAAAAAAAAAGCAAAAATAAATTCCTTTAATTTTTTTATTACTGAAAACCATAACTTTAATAAAGGTATTTTTTGTTTAAATAAAATAATACATTTCCACTAGAATTTAAATAAAAATAATGAGTTCAATATATTCCGTGATCATTATTTTATAAATACTAAAAATTTCATTAAAATTGGTTAATTTCCTGATTTTTGGTGAATTTTTAAGTAAAGGGAGGGGTCAAAAAACACTAGAAAATTACAAAGGGAGGTAAATAGCATGCAACTATTGCCAATATTTCAATAAATTGTGCATTAACAATCATAAATATCAGTTATTTGCCTTGTTTTTAGCATAACTGAGTTACTGCCCTTGTTATTATGTCATATATTCCCAATGAAATATGGCAAGGGTTATTTTACAATAAAGATCGAAAATTCGCTTTTTTTTTTTTTTTTTTTTTTTTTTTTTTTTTTTAAATAATGCGGTAATATTCAAGTATTCCTGATGTGCAAATTAAATAGATATCATTGCTTTTAGTTGAAACTGACACAAAAAGTCAGTAAATACCATTGATTTTTTTTTTTTGTTTTAAACCTGTGTTTTTTGAATTTCAGTATTATAGTGTTGTTGCACAGAAAAATTATTATAATTAATATTAATTAAGGCGATTTAATAAGATATATAGTATTTAAAAAAAAAAAACCCTTAGTAGTTCCATTATTTTTCAAGGGAGATAATTTTCATGAAAACTTCCAGTTTAATACGAATTAGCATGAGCAAGAATGCCAGATGTCACTAGGATTCTGAGAACAGATACTACACTTTGAATTATTAGCAGAAAATATTAAAAATTTACATTTAAGGCAAATTATGCACAAGGCCATCAAGAATGGGTTTCGTTGATCATCCTTGGTCTATAGTGACTGTTAGCTAGTATCATCTCAGTCACCAGAATTAAACTAAAAAATTGGTTAATAAGATTCTCATAACCCTTTCTAAATAATAGACTGCCATTTTCCGGTCATTTCAAAATCAAAAGCAAGCAGGCTAATCTCTAAATAGGACTGGGGTCTAAGTGGGAAAGAGAGGGGGAAAAAAAGAAATTCTTTGATAAGCATTGATAATCGAAATAATCCAATAAAAGAAAGAGCAGGCGATTTTGACCAAAGTTAACATCTTACACAGCCTAACATCACAAGTGCATTTGAGAAGTTTTATTACCACACAAGCCAAAAGACTCGACATACAAAATCAACAGTAGGTTCTTTGATATGACAGGTGCGCGTTCGAAATGAATGTTTGTTTAGAGCACAACTGACTCATGATACTTGACTTTTGCATTTTAAACTTTAATTCAATAAAATATAAAAATAATTTTATAAAATCAATAGTAGGTTGGTTCTCTACAGTGCAATATAGACTACAATGTCTCGTGGAACAAGTCACTGCAGAAAGGCATGTGAAGCTTCCTCTCGGTGCACCATGATGGGTCCCCAACTAGAGCAGGCAATCATATTGATTAAAAAAAATGGGCTCTTTCATCAATGTCGATGACAATAAAAATATGGGAGTGTAAAACATTCATTGATCATCATTCAATCCCAGGCAACATCTGATCTCCCTGCTAGTGATATATAGACAACATAATTGAGTTAATTGTAATTTTAATATTTTATTTAATAGGATAACATTAATTATTAATTATAATTAGGACAACAATAAAAGAAGACATTATAAGTGTTGTGTTCTTAAGAATGATGTCATTTATTGCTGGTTATGAGAATTAGCAAGAACACTCTGTATGAGCATAAAAACTTTTTATTAAAAATAGAAAAAATTATAACTTTACAAGAACGATAATTGTAAATAATGTGAGTCTGTTATCTTGTTTGTTCTATCTCCCAGGGAGGGACAACCTTATTCTTTTAGAGTTATTTCCCTTTATTTCCGCTTATAACAATAAGTAATAATCTATACTAGCGGGACCTGTGGAAATTCCACAAAGGACTCATTCATATGCAATATATTGATGTTGGCATTCTGCAGATGTTCAGCGTAAATGGAGATGCTCTGATATTATTGTAGCTCTTTTGTTAAAACTGCAGAAGTATTTATCTAAGCTAGCAAGGACGCCTGGCATAGCCCAGTCGTGAAGTATGCTTAAATATATTTTAATTCTTGCAGATTTTGTATATATTATTAAAGAGTTAATGTTCTAACGATTTTTATATATTATAATGTTGCGATTTTTATGCATTATAATGTTGCAATTTCAAAAATAAAAAAAAAATATATTCATATGACTTGGGTGCATCAGCTGGAATTGAAACCAAAACAAAAACTTATGAAAAAAAATATTTATATGTATATAACTGGAGTTCCTTCAGCTATTGTTACATGATAAGGGCTGTCCCCTTTTCATGTAAGTATAAAAATAGAGAGATTTAGTTAAAATGAAAATGAAATAGAATAGACGAAATTCAAACCTCGTAAATTAGGTTTAGAAATAGATTACGAGAGAGAATTAGAAAATGGAATGTTAAACAAACCATTGTTTAGCTTAGAGATAAAATAGTTTCAAGAAAAGAATGTGCGTTGTCAATTTTGTTATGAAAAATTTAATTGAGGAATGCAACTATACAAGATAATTTAATAAACATGTTTTTAACATATTGGAAAAATAGGTTACTGGGAATATAGGTTAAAATTCCTTTTGTAAACAAAGGAAAAAGTTTTAGACACGCATGTCCAGAACACGTGAAAGAAGACACATGTTTTAACATGTGTATGACGTCATGGAAAGCGTCTAGAAGCGAGACGGTCACTTTTGAAATTAGAATGTCAAGCTTTGAATTCTTGATGATGAAAACCACGGCCGGTCATGAGAAGAAATAAACCCATCATGTGTTTTTATAAACGTCGTCTTTGTGTTGTAATTCTACCAAAAGGTAAAGTGAAAATTGTTATTATATGTCTTGTATATCATATGGTTTAAAATGTCTTTACATACATGTCTCGACATCTCATATCTATAATGAACACTAAGACTGTCTACACAATGTCTCAACACTATCTCCTCACTCCTTCTACACATCTAAGTAGAAACATTTAAAATATATATGAACATTTTATAAATACGAACAATCTCTCCTACAACAACATCTCTCCCTAAGACACAACGACAAACTTATAATAAGACTCTCTCTTAAAATAAGCCCTAAATATAACACTATAATTGAAACCAAAACTTAAGAATTCTTGATAAAATTATTTAAGCGAGATAAGACGCTGATAGAATTCAGATGAAAATCCTGATAGATATTACTTGAAGTAATACTTTCAAGGCGATCCTAGCCAAAAAGGAAAAGCTCAATATTTAAGAATAGCGCAATATATAAGTTTCGTGGTTCAATTTTAAATTCTGAAAAAACAACATATAGAGACATATATTCGATTTAAGAATTTATTTAAAAATAAATGACTTGAATGCCATGGTTTGAAACTGAAACCAAAACTTGAAGAATTCTTGGTAAAATTATTTATTACAAGAAATGGAAATCCATAACAATTAAACGACAATCACTCGGATGTAAGCGTGACACACAAAATAAATAACACAAACGCTATCCTATTGATATATAGATGAAACATAACCGGGATAATGATAATTTTAATATTTTACTTAACAGGATAATATTAATTATAATCAGGACAATAATAAAATAAGGCATATACATTATTATAATAAACTTAACTATTACTTTATAACCTATAACCGAATCCTATAAGCATTTAATTAGAGTAATAAAATACAAATATACAAGAAAAATAAATAGAATAGCATTTAAATGTGCATATTTTTAATATGTTAAATATTTTTAATATGTTAAATATTTTTGATATGTTAAATATTTGTAATATGTTAAATATTTTTAATATGTTAAATATTTTTAATATGTTAAATATTTTTTCTTTCATATTTTGATTGTCTATTTATATTTTAGAATGTTCAAAATTAAAAGAATATGTAAATTAAAATTCCTTATATGATTGCATCATTAAATGGATTTTTAAAAAATTAAAAAAATACTTACAATTGGTTTAGTATTGTCGACAAAAAAGGCTTCGGCAGAAACAATATGGGATTGGCACTCTGGAGTTTGACACATACTTCCTATATAATTCTTTTTAAAAAAAATAGAAGAATAATGAAAACGTTAACAATATCTATTTAATCACAATTTTCAACATTTGTTTATATTCTGGAGGGTTACTAAATGTTTATTTTCAAAAATAAAAAAACACGTTTTTCAATATTCAAATATGTAACGATACTTAAAGAAAAATGTTGATATCTTTTGTGCAACCTATTGCAAGCGAGACTTAAAAAGAAGCAACCTTACGTTCGATCAACAACCTATAAACATGGAACAATTACTGTGAATAATAGCATGTACTTATTAAAACACAGTTGTATAAAAATAATACCAACAAAACTTATGTTGCTTTTGTGTGAAGAGATTGTTTGGTTTCGTTTTTTTCTTTTTTGTATTTTATGATTGGTCAGCCAATGAAACCCTTAGTTTTGCACATATAGGAAGAGCATCCAGACAAGCCAAAATATAGAGATTTGATCTACTAACACGTCTTCATTTTGCCAGCAGATTATCCTTAAAGTGCATTAGGAAGTTAGTACAATATAACTTAAATTCGAATCACTATTCTTCTCTCTCTTTTAAGTCTTGAGTAAGCATCTCAACAGTAAAGATTTGTGGTGCTTCTTAGTTATTAGAACGAAATTAAAAAATCTAAATAGTGAATTTCAAGTAAAAAACAATGGTATCTATTTAATTGTTGTGTCGCAGTAATCAACATATCCAAAATTTACAAGCACAAAAAGATCCTTTGTCCTTTGTGCCGTGTCTGACACACTGCATGGACAACCATTCCTAGTAACTTATACCACTGTTAACACGTGCACCTAACATATGCTCAAAATTCTTGGTATGTAAGACATATCCCCTCAACCTTTTCACACATACACAATTTCCTGTATTTATGCTAGTGTTTTATGCATAGAACTCAACTGGGATGAAACTTATCTAGGCTTGCACTAAATATGTGATATCTTGACCTTATAGTTTTTGTTTTGTTTTATGTGTTTCTTGTATGATAAAATCCATATGGAGCAGATGCTGTGTAAGTGTCCATAAAATCCCATTGTTGATGTGTGCAGATACCTCGAGTGTTTCACCAGAAATCCACCTTCCATTCTGAAGGATTTATTGATTACTTGGGCTTTACGGCATATCAACCACTATAGGATCATTTAATGCCGACGTGGTACTATATTATACGTATATACCGAGTTGCTTAGTCCTTCATTACATTTCTGCGTTTCATAGTCAGAAGTCTATATAAACAGGGTCTATTTAAGTGCTATTTCTTTAACGTTGTGATGTGTTGATATATATAATGGTAGCTGAATGGATATGGTCTTGCTAATGAAGCCAGAGATGGCTTGTGTTGCAGGGTTCGAATCTATCGACTGGGTTTAATCATGATCCCCCCCCCCCCACCGAAGATTCCCAAAAGGATGAAACACTAGTGTCTGTAGGTATCTGATAATTATTATAGTAAATAATTATGTCAGCCCCTTTAAGAAACTTGTTTCTTATCATTGAGCACTTTCAGTTGCATTAAAAAGTCGGTCAATTTAGATCTTATGCGCTGATCATCATATAATGATTAGATCACTGACTTACATTAAAAACATTTAACAAAATAAATGTTTAAAATTCAACAACATTTTTTGCAGTTAACGGTAGCCGAATGGATATGGTCTTTGCTAATGAAGCCATAGATGGCTTCTGTAGCTGGGTTCGAATCTATTGACTGGTGTTAATCATGACACCCTGGACTGAAGATTCCCAAAAGGATGAAACATTAATGTCTATAGATATTTGATAATTATTATAGTAAATAATTATATATATATGCGTTTTAACATTTTGTGATTATCTAGTTTCTTGAATGTGTGTATAACGTTTATTAATCATCTCTAGTTTTCATATGTGTGGATTTTTATAACACTATGTGTAACAACTATAGACAATGACAACTTATACAGACAGTCTTTACCAAAGAAACAAATAACATTGTCGGTGAAGACACCAGCAAAAAACACATATGTTTACAAAGTTTATTTTGTGCTTCCTGCAATTAAAGATACTTTTCTTTTAAAAAGGGAAACACCAAGACATGAATTATATTCAGATATAATCATTTATTTTCATGCTGGGCCCCTTCATTAGAGTCGGGTGCACTTCGGACATGTCTACATTTTGCTATTTCGACACTTTGATTTCCACAGGCATAAAATGGAAACCCTGAGGCACAAGACGCTCATCTGTTCACTAATGCATTGAATATCAAACTAATCTCTCTTCACTTCCCATGTGTATATCAATCTAAATCCTTCCTTTCTTCGGTTCTTGGAGATCACCAATAAATCATTTTTATTGCTTATCTAAATTCCTGTTTATGTTAGTTATAAAAACTAAAATTCCTTTTCACCAAGTTAACATTCCTGGTATATATTTTAACAAATATTTTATCTTTAAATACCTAAGCCGCTTCAATAACATTCTTTCTATTATTCAAGCATTCCTTTTTATTATCAAAAAATTTCTACTAACTTAACACTAACTATCGCTCACAATCAGGCTACCCAGCATTTTCTAGAGAACCAATAAGATAACATCTGTTATAAAGTTGATTTGGTATTTATTTGTTGGCTGCTTTTGTTTACTTGTTTGGTTTAGAAAAGTTTGAACAGTTTCAGCTCTCAAGTATTGTATCATTTGGTGGGAGTTTTATTTTCCGTTCTAAAAGAGGAGGTAATGTCTGGTGAATTGCCTTCTGAACTATTAACTTGTACCTCCGATAACGTGCACTTAACATATGCGCAAAATCCCCGGTATGTAAGACACATCCCCTCAACTTTTTCATACACACTTTCCTGTATTTATGCTTTACATGTACAATTCAACTGTGAGCAAATCTATCTAGGCTTACATTAAATAAATGTGATATCTTAACTTTATCGCCTTCGTTTTCTTACATTGCTTGTATGATAAAAGATGGGGAGGGTGTGCGAGTAGAGTAACAATGGCTATGTGGTTAACAACATGAACTGAAAACCCGAGGGTGCCAAATTCGAATCTAGATCGGACCTACACTCGACCTTGTGTCTAACTTCTTGGAGAAGAGGTAAATAAGATAAAATATATATGGAACAGACACTGAAAGTAACCACAAAACCATAAAAACTAGTTGGCATTGTTTCGTAAGAACACCTGAGCCGATTCACCATAAACCAACTTTCCATTACAAAGGGGAAAGTAGTGCTGGGGGGGGGATGACTCCCTGAGAAAATCTATCAGGGTTTGCATTAAATAAATATGAAATCTTAAATTTATAGTCTTTCTTTTGTTGTTTTATGCAACTGTGCTAAATGATTATCTGCCCGAATAGGCATATAATCATTTAGTCCGGCATGAAAACTGAGTAATAAAAGGTTAAAGACAAAGTTTTTCTGTTCTTTTTAAAAATAAATTTAATCAAATTTGAATAATGCTTAATGGTTCGATTTATTTTGGTAAGAAGGGAGGTAATTCTGCTAGGGTTGAGGATTGACGTTCAGGAATGATGTGTGTGCGTGGGGGTGCAGTAATTAAAGTGTAATGAAATCCATAAAGATCATCTTTAAGATGATATTTATGGATCTTATTTCAAATTAAAATACCTCCAAACATGACTCTGTCCAAACAAAAGAACTACATCCGGAAAGGCACTCAAAATGGAATGCTATTTTGCATCTCTTTTCACACAGCAGAACCACACAACCCTAAAAAAATAAAAAATAAAAAATAAATAAAAAATAAAGTAAATAAAAAAGTATATAGAAAAAAACAATTACTAAAAAGTCAATTTTCAAATTTTAAGGATTGTAAAAAAATTAATTTCTTTTTCAAGTCTCATAACTTTCGTCTTATAAAGTTTACTTGTATATGATTATGTGATATTATCAACCCCTGCCCTAAATATGTTACGAAACAAAAAGAGGAAACAAGTTGATCAGCAGAACAATGGTAAGGTTAGTAGAAAGACAATTGTAACATAAGCAATGCCGAACAATACCAAATAACCTTGCTAGCCTAGGATAAATTGGTTATTTGAAATTAACTTCTAGTTGAAATGTTTATATAAATATAAACTAGAAAGACAATGTTTAGAGAAATAGTATCAACAAAATGGGTTTTAGAACAATTTAAATTAATAACAATAATTTTAAAATAGGTCTGACATAAAATCATTTAAGATGACATGGATCTTAGGATGAGACATGGAGATTGAGTTAGAGGAGTTGGGGTTTTGAGGCTGATAAGAGAAGATGGGTTCTCCAAACGATCAGGAGGCGGGTTGAATCCAACAGACTGGAAATTATATAAAAACGGTGCTTGCAACTTTGAGAAGAAATGGACTACTGGAATAAAGTGTAAGTATTAAATGTTATACACATGTTGACATAACCACCAGATAAACAATATACAAATATATATAGTTATGTATACACACACAAACCCAAATATATCTACCAACGTTTCAAACCCCTGTATATAACACAATGAAGAGGAAGTTTTTCACCAAGGCACACAAAGGCGACTGAAATAGCATTGTTAATCAAGGTATAGCAGTTACTGGGACAAAAGACCAGACATTGAGGTCAATATAAAGTTAGTTTTACAACAGTTAGGGACAGTTTTACAGACAGTCTTGAGTTTGCAACAGTTGAACAGTTTGCAGTTCGGGACAGTTAACAGCAGGTTGTGGCTCTGAGCAGATGAGAAAATAAGTTGACGACAAAAAGACCGTGACTGATTAAGATGTGAACATTAGTACTTAAAGAGTTGTTTTCCACGATAGTGTAACTCGCACGTACACACTCACAACCCAACTGATATTTACAGAACATGTTGGAGTTTGTGTTTCCTGTGTTTTCTTTCATTTCTCTTGAGGTTGTTTATATTGTTAAACTTGCAAGTCACTGCGTGCTCCTTCGGCAGCGTCCAATGTGAGGGACAACAATGCAGATAGAAGAGAAGAAAAAGTCCACAGAAACAGTATTGTGGTCCAAAGAGAGTATATGGTGCCACTATGCTTAAAAGAATGACAAACACTTATAGTTCTGAATTTTTGAGATGGGAAATTATTGTATTATTTAGACTACTGTTCTCATCTTGAATGTTATTTGTTTCGGTCGATACAACCTCTTCATCTTCAGGTATATAAATCCACATGTCCAAGGTTTCATATTTAAATTCTAGTCAACATATTTTTTTTTAAATATCAAAGAAAACACTAGTAGATATCATTTCTAATATATTTATAATAAATAAAGATATTCATTTGTTTTTGTTTGCGATACTTTTGGAACGAATTCAATTATTTATATAAAAGTGCATTTTTTTATCTAAATGCGAGTGGGGAGAGGCATATGTACTGTTTTTAAAACATAATTATCCACTGACATGTGTTTCGTCATCTACGATTCATCAAAGTGGCTGAATCTAGTAATTTATAGCAATAAAATATATATATATATATATATATATATATATATATATATATATATAATTTTAAAAAAAAGCCTAAATTTTAATAAGATCTATTAGCCAGTTGTAAGTTTTTTAATTTATTTTTAAAAATTATTTTCATCTAGTACTTAAATACAAAATCTTGGACATGTGCAAATTTGGACCTGAGCCTTATATTAACAGAGTAATAACCAATTCAGTTTCATGCTCATCAAGCCCAACGTGATTATGCCGTACTATAAGGTTTCTATATTTATAGTAAAGCACAGTTTTTCATTTAAAGTTCCATTTCTGGCTTAATATTCTGTTTGTGTTTATCAGTTTTGACAGCTCCTTCTTGCTTTTCAGAAATAACTTCAGATCATTCAAATAGACAATTTGATTTATTGTTTGTTTGGTGTCTGTTAGTTTGATTCAAGAAATTTTTCATCACAAAATTTGCAATGATTTTTAGATAAGTAATCAAAAAACAAAATGTCCCATTTCCAGGAATAAATAATTTTATTGGCCTCTGCATTTGTTAGATTTGACTCCATTATATATATTTTTTTTTTATCGGGACATGTGAAAACAATTGTGTCTGCAATTGAACCTTGTTCATTAGAAGATTTGAAAGCTAAAAGAACTAATGTAATATCAAGCATTACTAAAAATTAGGAATTATTGCAAAATTGTATTACCTTTTGTATTGCTAATGATAGCGGACATATGGAAACTTTCCACAAAAACTTTAAAAAATAAAGACTTATTTCTAATCAGTCTTAACTTATTGCAAATACAAATAAAGTTATACATTTTTTTAAGTGCACATGGATGGACACGCTATATAGGTGAAAAAAAAAACAAAATAATAATAAAAAAAACAGACAGACAGAAAGGTCTAGGGTATCAATTATGTTATTAGTTTTCTGCCTTTGGATTTTAATCCTTCTTAAAAATGTATGGTGTGTACACCCTGTCCCATCTGGTTCATCATAAAATTTGATTTTCTTAAAAACTTGATCAATTTATGTAATTTTTGGAAAATGGCAATGCTATTCTTTGACAGGTACGTACATCAAAGATTTTTCTATAAGAAGAAATTTAAGTTTATAAAAACCAGAACAATAAACTCAAACTGATGCAACTTAACATATACTGATGAAACCAGCTATGCAGTTTCACTTTTCTTGATCCAATTCATGTTTATATATATATAAAATATATATGGCGATTAAGCTACACTGAATATTCTGCGTTTCATCCACTATAGGATTCGTCAGGCTTATGCGCGAATTCTGTGGTTGCTTCTTGTTTTTATATATGTTGAGGATTTTTAGTTAGCCAATCAGCTTTCTAGTATCCACTGCGCCCCTTCCTATAAACAATAACACATATATGTATATATATATATATATATATATATATATATGTGCATGTATGTGTGTACACATAGGTATATTTATATATATAAAAAAAACAAAAAAAAACGTCTACCTTAAACCACTAACCTAGTTTTAAAACAGATCCTTTGTTCGATAAAATGCATGCCCATTGGCTGATAGGAAGGGGCGTGGTGGATACTAGAAAGCTGATTGGCTAACTAAAAATCCTTAACATATATAAAAACAAGAAGCAACCACAGAATTCGCGCATAAGCCTGACGAATCCTATAGTGTATGAAATGCAGAATATTCAGTGTAGCTTAATCGCCATATATATCTTATAAATTACTAACTAGCTCTACCTACGTATTGAGCACTTTTGAAGTAAATACTTAAAGTTTACGCATAAATCTATACTTTCGTATATTAAATTTATGTGAGTAAATGAAGTAGTTTATATATATATATATATATATATAACCATACATGTATACATACACATTTTTTTTATACATGTGCAATATTTTACATGTAGGATGTTCTTACTTGCATCAGATGGTCGGGTAATGTGTCAGTGACGCTATATTTTGGGATGTCTTTCCTTCGTCAGGCGAGTGTTCAAGTTTCAAACATGCATTTTTTTAAATAAGTGTAAAACACTCTTAAAATACCTGATGCAAGTAAAACACCTGACTGAAAAACTCATGATAAAAAACCTGCGTTTATGAGATTTCATGTCAAATGTGGGAAACTTTACAAAGGTGAAACATGCCGCCCTCTCAAAGTAAGACTAGAACACTGAAAAGCTGTCACATGCGGAGAAATACAAAAAATCAGCCGTAGCGGAACATGTGTGGAAGAAAGAGAGTAATCATTCCCCAATGTGGGGTGATGTCAAAATACTGGATACAGAAAAAAGATGGCGGATCAGAAAACTTAAAGAGGCGGCATATATGGTAAAGAATAACAATATCATTAGCCGTCCAAGCATAGAATTTAATTATATTTGGATCCTCCTAATTAAAAATTCACAGGAGAAAAAGAAGAAATAACAAAAACGTGCCCATCCCAAGGGAGGTAACTTCACAAAAAAAACCTTCCCTTGGAATTGTCTCCCTTTTTTAAAAAAAAAATACGCATGGGTATCGAACCTGTTTTGTAAAACAATTTTTTCACAAATATTTAACAAATATTAACAATTAACGTTAACACTACTTTAACATGCCTGGATATCTCCCACTCTGCCGTAAGGACTCTGACAGAAATATGCACGGGCTTGGAGTATATATTTGGAACACCCTCCCCTTGACCAGAGAAACTAAACTAGAATCGGACGATCAAGCCTTTATGTGCTTTAGACTTAACATGCAACATAACATTAGCTACTTTTATTTTCTCTACCGCTCTCTCTCGACCCAGGACTGTACCCTAATAAACAAAGTCTCTGACAGCCTAGATACAGCACTTTCCCTCGACACTAGCGCACAAGTGCATGCGTTTGGTGACTTCAATGTCCACCACAGCAACTGGCTTGGATTTTCTACTCACACGGACGCAGCTGGTATGACTACATATAACTTCTCTATATCTTATTCCCTATCACAGATGCTTAAGTTTCCAACCCGTTTCCCAGACCAGCAAGAACAACACGCATCACTTCTAGATCTGTTTCTGACCACAGTTCCCGATGACAGTGTAACTAATGCTCACAGCCCACTTGGGAACGCCGATCATGCAGTGGTAATAGTTGAAATAGCCCTAAACTTTAGAGCCAAAACTGAAGAGCCACTGCTCAAAACAATGAGGTATTATAAAAAGGCTGACTGGGAAGCCATCAGGGATCTCATCAGGGACGCCCCATGGCAAAATATCTTTTCACTTCCTGCTGAACAGTGCGCAAATGAGACCACTGAATGGTTCAAAACAGCAATTGAAGCACATGTTCCCACACAGAAATTTTATAGCAAGCCCCACTCTCCCCAATGGTTTACTTCTACTTGTGCAGCCGCCATCACACAAAGGCAGCATGCAGTTCAAACAGACAGAAGTATATAGAAGCCAGAAGTAACTGTAAGAAAGAAATAGCAACAGCTAAGAGAGAATTTACTGAAGCCACTAAAAAACGCATCGAAGCACAGAAATTAGGAACCCACGACTTGTGGAAAATCTACAACAGTGTAGTAAATAATGGGCAATCAACAATCCCCCTACTATCCAACAATCATGAGGTTGTTTGCTCTGCAACCGAAAAGGCTAACATGCTTTCCAGTTAGTTTGCCTCAAACTCCACACTGGACCCTGCCAACCACTCCCTCCCTGACTTTCCTTTGCAGACAGACGCCACACTAGGCGATCTGAAAATCACCCCTTCTCAGGTGCATGCTATCATAAGAAATCTTGACACTGCAAAAGCATGTGGACCTGATCTCATCCCGGCTGTGCTATTAAAAAAGTGCTCAGCCGAAGTAGCTCCAGTTCTCTCCAAACTTTACAACAAATGCCTTAATGAATCTTGCTTTTCTGCCTGCTGGAAAACTGCTTCTGTAGTACTAGTTTTCAAGAATTCTGGTGAAAGAACCCAGTAAATTATCGCTCCATTAGCCTCCTCCCACTTTTCGCCAAAATATTTGGGACAATAATTAACCAAGCTCTAATTCATCACCTTACAGATGCTAAACTTCTGACTGACAATATGGATTTAGACAAGCCCGTTCAACAGCAGACATCCTAACTGTAATCTCAGAACATATGTACCAGTCACTGGATAAAGCGGGGGAGGGTAGAGCGGTAGCTCTAGATATATCTAAGGCTTTTGACAGGGTATGGCATGAAGGTCTTCTCAAGAAAATCAGATCATATGGTATCACTGGAAGAATACATGACATAATTAAATCATAAATAAGAGAAAAATCCAGGTTGTCCTCGACGGTCGTACATCTAAACAATACAATATAAATGCGGGAGTGCCTCAGGGGTCAATCCTTGGATCTCTGTTATTCCTAATATTCATAAATTACCTCCCTGACAAATTGCCTGTGAGATGGGTATATATGCTGACGACATCACACTCTGTAACAGACACAACAGGAAAACAAATGAACACATATCTAAAGAAATGGCAGAAGCACTAGAGGATAACCTCCGATCTGTAGTGGAATGGGGACATAAATGAATGGTCACATTCAATGCTGCCAAGACTAAACTCGTTTCCTTCAATAATTACAAGAAACCTTCTCTACCACCAATAGCAATGGCCAATGACTCTTTATCTGAAAGTACATCCTTTAAACTCCTCGGCCTAACGCTCTCAGGAAACGAGTTGGAACAATTACATCGAGAGTATCGCCAGGACCGCTGCGAAGAAGGTAGGTTCTCTCTACCATGCTAGAAAGATACTAACGCCCGAAAGTATCCTATACCTCTATAAGGCCACCATTCGCCCATGCATGGAGTATTGTTGTCATATTTGGGCTGGTGCATCTGCCACTAGTCTGTCGCTCCTAGACAAGGTTCAAAAGAGAGTCGCCAATCTGATAGGTCCTGAACTGTCATCTAAACTTTAGCCCCTGTCCCATCGACGAATTGTTGCATCCCTCTGCCTGTTCTACAAGTTGTGTTAATAACACCCAAGATGAGAATAAGTGTCCGATTAATCAAAATAATACAAACAAGTGTAATCTATTATATAAATCTCACCTGTCTGTCTGTATGTATGTATGTCTGCCTAAAACTTTCAACAAAGGCGATAGATTTTCACGAGATCTGTATCGTTTTAAAGCTCGACCCTTCAGACAACAGATATCGAAAAGTTGGCCAAAATCTTTAATTCCTTCACCCACAACTGGGCACTTTTCTACAGGGAGGGGTCGCTTTTTTCACTGATATTTTCGAAAGTTAACCCTTCTTTTTTGATTGACTAGGCTTAATTAAAACTCGTCACTTCCAATTTGGCGATGGACGCAACAGCAAAGACATCGCATTTTTTTTTCCACATTCTTTATCTCCTTCACGGTATAAGTTTGAGCCTGCCTGCCTACTACAACTTTTTTTTTTTTGATCAACATACACCTCCAAACTCCCAGGCAATGCCATGCACCCAGACTAGTTCTAAATAAGAACCAAATGTGCACACAGACACACTTCATGGATATCCTGTATAGGCGAAAAGAAAAGAAAAATCTAGACTACCCATTATGCTAGGTGTACCATATGTAGGAACGTAGATAACATATATTAAGATAAAGAATGAAGTTACCTGATGAAAGAGGTCATCAAGGACTGACAAATCATTGTAAAGATAAATGCTTGTTGATTGTAGATCTATTTTACATACGTGACAGTCAGCAAACGGGGTGCACGGAAGAGATTTTACAAATTCAAACATTTTCTGAAAGTAAAGAATAGAAAATTAAAAACACAAGCTGTGAAACACGAGAAAAAATAAAACAATAATAAAACAAATAAAACAATATTTCAAAGTAAAACTTCATCTTCAGTATGTCTCTTTTTTTTTTTTTTTTTGCCATGTTGTTGTTGTTGGAGCATAGAAACAACAAACGGACTTCTACTGATTCTATGCTCCAACAACAACATGGCCCGAAAAAAAACAAAAACAAAAAAAAAGAAAGACAGACATACTGAAGATGAAGTTTTGCTTTGAAATATATTTATAAATTTCAAACAAAATAAACATCTGTTTATTTTGTAATAATGCGTTGTTTTGGCTTCAAACGTATCTAATACGTATTTATTTTATTCAAACTCAACCAGCGCTTCTATTCAAGGAACACAAACCCTAAAGTATGAATATACTTAAGATGATGCGAAAACACTTTTGATACAACTGCAACATGAAAACCTTATATAAAAATATATACAAGAAGGATGTAGTTTACTTGAAGCATTGTACATAGTGTATTAGTTGGGTAGTTGTTTTTGTTTAACGGCATCTCAACAATTTTTAGGTAATTTAATGCCAAATTCAGAAATTTAAAAAAAGTTTTTATGCTTCAATTTCTTTATATCTTCAAATGATATTTGGTTTGTTTTGTAGAAGAAAAATACTTTGTATTTTTTTTTTTATTACTTTATAGAACATGACTGAGTTTTGCAAAGGGTAAGGAAAAAAATGATAACATCAATGCTTGGTGCATTTTTGGTCAAGAAACCAGTATCTTCAGACAGCCTGATCTGGTAGTGCCAGATGCCCTAATAGGTATTAGCACTCCAGATCAAAATGGACCGGGAAGAAATGGTAACTAAGGGGCAACTCCACATTCCCAACAACCCCCAAATGGGTCCTCAACACAGGACATCTTTTAATGTCATACCCAGGACCATATAAGTTGGATTTTGAAGGCAGTAGCAATGCATTTTGGTAGAAATCACTGTTAGATGCAAAACAAAGTAAATTCAATAATTTTCAATTAAATATTTACCAACGTCGAACCAGGATGGTATTGATGGCGATATTCTTTAAATTTTTTAGGAAAGATGTAACCATTCAATCAGTTTTACCTGGATATCTGGAAATTATGGGATGCAAGTTACAATAATCTCACATAATTATTAAACATTTAGTTATTGTTGAGGTGTTGTCTGATATGTATTAAGTTTTTTTTTATATTTTGATAGCAATTATATTACTATGCTTTTAATTAAATGGACGTTTTCTTTATCATCATTTTGAATAACTATTTTACAAAAATAGAGTGGCATTTTTTTTTTTTAATTTTAATATTCATTTATAATGATATTTATAAAAAAAAAAAAAGTGCCACCCTATTTTTATAACATTGTCACGTGAGTCACATGTTGAACTTGAAAAGACTTAAAAAAAACTGTCCATGTAACAACCTAACGGACTACTGCCTAAATAGATTCTTACATCTCCAAGGATAAAATAAAATGATTAATAAAAAGAAATCACTTGATAAAGCCCGGTTCGGGATGAAAGCTTGCTTCATATTTTTAAAGGAAAATGAACATCTTTTTTAAAGAAAAAAATAATCTTATAACGTTTGGCTTTCTTAAAAAATTTTTAATATTAACTTTTTTTTTTTTATTAATTTTAGATAGTAAAATATCTATATTGAGCCATTTACATCTGCCAAATTCACTTTGTCTAGATCAAACACACAGACACAGAACAAGCTGTGTCATGCACAAACATGACATGACCTTGATACACATGCATTTCCTGTGACCTCTGACAGAGCCTTCCTTCTTTTTCGCTTGGCACCAAGCAGTGCACATGTATAAACCCACACTAGGCTCATAAGAGTAGTGGTTGATGAGCAGAAATCAGAGGCCCACAGTATTAATGCTGCAGTCCTTCAGGGGTCCATCCTAGGCCCAACTCTCTTCCATCTACATCAATGATCTCCCAAAACACATACTTAAATCATTTGTTGACATCTATGCTGATGACATGACCATCTATGGCAACACATCTAAGACCGTAAATGACAAAGTTCTCTCTGATTCTCTCTCCTCTGATCTTGAGCGCGTGGTACAGTGGGGGGGGGGGAAGAGGTGGCTGGTTACTTTTAATGCATCTAAAACCAAGCTTCTATCTTTACATCATCAACGCTCTGATCCCCATCTGGCATCAATTGAAATGGATGGCTCTCGTCTTGGGGAGGCTCCATGTTTTGACAAGCTTCTGGGTTTGACTTTTACTCCTGATCTGAAATGGAACACTTACATCAAGTCTGTTGCCCAGGTTGCTGGGAAAATGGTGGGATCATTCTACCGCTCCAGAAGATATCTCACTACTGAATGCAATTCTCTATCTGTATAAAAGCCAAGTACATCCAAGGATGGAGTACTGCTGCCACATCTGGGCTGGAGCTGCTAAAAGCAGCCTATCCTGCCTTGACAGAGTACAAAATAAACTTCGTTGGGGATGCCCTTTTCTCTTCCCTGTGACCTCTGAAGAAGAGACTTTGCGAGCCTGAGTTTGTTTTATCGTTATTTCCATGGCAAGTGCTTGTCCGAGCTCCAATCTCTGGTCTCCCCCTCGCCAATCTTTCACGAAAAACACTCGTCTAGCTGAAACCACTGTCAGTAATTTTCCCCACTCTTTATCTGTGCCTAAATCAAAACGTAAATTCCATGAACAAAGCTTCTTTCTTAGAAGTGCACGCCTGTGGAACTTTCTTCCGTTTGCCTATTTCCCACCTGACTACAACTTGGATGTCTTCAAGTCCAACATAAACAAATTCCTGAGGAATCGCCCCCTTAAGACACTGTATCAAATCTCCAATACTAATGATTACTACAATACTATCCCATTGATTACTGTACACGCAATAACCTTTATCCCCGAGTGGCTTCTGGGCCTTGATAAGTGGTGACCCCCATATATATAAAAAAAAAACCCACACGCTTCATAAGCATGCACTAAGAGAGCAGCAAACAGACTTGTGAGGTAAGGCGATTGATCCTTCACAAACTTTAATACCAACCAAAAACGATCAAGCACAATGTCTTACCAAGAACAATCAATTATTCATAAAATTGAACTTTTATAAACATTCAGTACACACATTTTTACACAATGGAACTTGCAGTTTATCTTCACCTGTTCGTGTACACCAACAAATGTTTTCACATTATCTTGCTTGTATGAACAAATGTTTCTTGTATATTTTTTGTAACTTGGTATTTGGTTATAATTAATTACGGTCGGAGTTATTGAACACATTCTTATTTCTTTACCGATCGGTATATTCGATCCCAACATATCCATTATCAGAGAAACTCTTCTTTTTTTTTTTTTTAGTAATAACATGAAACAAGGATACTTAAAAAAACTGATATTTTATTGCTCAAAATAAAAAAATTCTTTTTTTTTAATCTGATGATTTTTCCATAAAATATTTGCATTTTATGTGGTTTAACAAAATTGTCTGCTTATTTAATATTTCAATTTCTTAATTTCGTAATTGTAAAAGAAAAATAACTGATGGAATGAGTACATGTTACCCCTATGAAGTAATTAAAGGATACTGTTTGAAATTCTGTCCAAATTTCCAAATTTGACAAGATATACCTGAAGAAGGTCGGAGGTTAAATTGACCGAAACGTTGTGAAAATGACACTCAAGATGAGAGCCGTAGTCCGATGAATCCAAATAATATGAATAACCAATCCTCATCTCAAAAATTTGAAAACAATATTATCTGTTTTCTGCTATTCTGATACCAAGTTTCATTCTCATTTTATCATGAGTACTTCTGATTTTTCACTTTCATTGAATCAACACCTATTATAAACTGTTAGTGATTAGCTCAACTAGGAACAGATTTTGGTGCGGTACTGTGTTACAGTTCTGCTGTAACGCTCGTATTGCAACAATATTCTAGAAAATTGTGCGAATCCATCTCTCCCCCCTTCTTCAGCTACAGTACAAATAGTAGGAGGGACTAGACTATCAAGCCTTGGTAGGGCAACTAGTTTAAAAAAAGGAAAACTCCAAAATCATTGTTTTTCAGTTTTCTATAAACTACAAAAATGAATAAGCTGACAAAACTAACATAAACACAGAACCAAGCTACGATTGGTGTGCACTCTACTTTAGTTGGGAAAAAGTGATGTTCCAACCAGAGTTGATTGATATTTTACCTATGTTTTGGGAGGATGTAGAATTCATACATCATTCTCAACATAACTGAAGGTGCTTGTGTGGATTTGGTAATCTTTTAAACAAACGCATTTCAAGTGTTTTGTCAAAATATAAATTCCAAAAAGTAAGCCAGAAGAAAATTAATTATGAATTAAAAATAGGATTTATCAAATTATCAAGTTTTTTTGTATGTTTTAATATGGAACAGTTGTGTGAACAATTCCATATGACAAGCAAGGGAAATAACCCTCGACTTAAATTAAGGATCGGCCATTTTTCAACAGAACATAATTGTGGATTATTTTTTGTTAAAAATACATCTAGTACATCTTATACTGGATCACTTTCTGGAATTTTTTGAATTCATACTGATTTCAACATGGCACACAAGTATGTAATAATGTTTTCATCTGCATTGGTTTAAAAGATCACCAATTCTACACAAGTACTTGATTGAACAATAGATCTGATAGGATTTGAACTTGTCCTGCCCAATTCCATAGTTCGATTTGATATCCATTAGACCAACAGTTCCCCCTCAAGATTTTTTCTTCAAAAAGTAAAAAGTATGAAACTCATTTACATATGTCAAAAATTGAGATTATTTTGACAATGCAATCATCTTTTCAAATCTTATAAATGTTTAAAGAAAACAAAAGCTAATCATAAAGATTTCACACAATTTTTTTAGACTGTATTCCTTAAAAATAAAATTGATGCTTGTGCATTATAATTGGATATCTAAAATCTAAAGTTATTTTTATGCATTATAAGTAAAAACACTTATGTCATTTTATGTCCCTTTTCAAGGATTTTCAAGGCTTTCTTCAAAAAAATTTCAAGTTTTAAAAACAAAATTTCATATATAATAAACGATATAATAAAACTAAAATACTAATAACTTTTTTAATTAATATTTTAAAAATATTTTATAGTATTTATTTCGATTTTGAATTTCACTTTGGCTACATTCATAAAGTATATGGATATCATCGGCTAGTTTTGTGGTGTAACTCTTGTAGCGACAATACAGGAAATAATGATGCAATTTCAGAAGAATATATTTATTTCAGTTTGATTTTTAATATTTCAAAAATATTCTAATAGCATTTTAATTAATATTTTTGAAATATTTTAAAAGTATTTATTTCGATTTTATTTTTAATATTTTGACACAAATTTTTATTGAATATAAAGAATAATTTTCAAGACCTTTTCCATATTTCCTTTTCAAGGTAGTAATAGAAATAAGACCTTTTTAAAACGATGCTCAAAATTCAAGGCCTTTTCAAACGTGTGCAAATGTTGAATTACATGTTAAAATTAGTAAAAATTCCAAAGAATTATGAAAAATGATTGAGTAACAGATCTGCTAGAAATATTTTTTTTTTACAAAAAACAATGTTATTATCAAGCCACCATTTTCTAATTGAAAATAGTGAAAGGCGAGTAAAAACAAGGGAGATAAGTCAGTTGGTCATATGGAATTGACCGCAACAGAAGAAACCGATAAAACTTTAATTTTATTTTTTTCTTGTAATTATTTTTCAACTTTATCATTTTTTTCATAATTTTATACCAATTTTGACATATTAATAGTAATAAGTTTTACTTATAATATTTATGAACCATAAAATTTGAATTAAGAAAAATTTACTCAAATAAAAAAAAAATTAAATTAAATTAAAAAAAAAAAAATCTTTATAAAAATTTTTTGAAAAATTTGTAACTTAAAACAGTTCAAAAGAAATAAAAAAAAACTGACCTTTAAATTTTTGGCTTCGTTTTCATCTCCAGAAAATTGTCGCATATCAGTAAATGTATCTGTGGCAGTCAAAGCCAGCTGTCGAGCTTCATCTAACCTTGAAATTAAAATGTGTATAAAAACATTTTTTAGATATAAAATGTGTCATAGAGAAAAGGATGTGAATATTATTATTATTGATCTTATTAATATAGAGTTCAGAACTATTAGCATGAAGCGATCTTGAAATAAAAAATGGGTTATAAGTGTTCTATTGGTTCTTCTTCGTTATTGTAGCGAAATTCAAAAAGTTAATGTCAGCATAGTTGGAAGAGGAGTTTGATTTTTTGTTTGTTTTATTTTACTTCAGTCAAAGTTCTCAGAAACCAAGAAGCCCACAGCCTGGGGCGAACACTTGAACTCTATATGAGATACATAGATATTCGAATGTTCCATTAAAGTTCTTTATCTCTCAAACACTGAGTTAGTAAAGAAATTGGAAACATAATTTTCCTTTCACCAATTAACCATTTTCATATGTTGTAGTATATCTTTCGTTTTGGTCTCTTAGTCTTAATGGATTCCAGGATAAGAATCGTGCTATTACTTCAAGTAACATCACTTGGAGAAGGTGCACCATTCCTCGTAAAAGCTAATGTGGGTTAGCTATAGAAAGATCTTATTTGGGTTGCGAATACGAAATGTTATTTTGAATATTTGTTCAGGGTTTACTTCCAGGGAAAAGTATCCTCATGCCAGGTTGTTCTGACAATCCCCTGTACAGAGAGATCTCAGACACTCAAGGAT
Source organism: Euprymna scolopes (assembly GCF_053919585.1). NCBI lineage: Eukaryota > Metazoa > Mollusca > Cephalopoda > Sepiida > Sepiolidae > Euprymna > Euprymna scolopes. The sequence goes on along the minus strand of NC_136487.1, from coordinate 151,323,661 downwards.
AGTGTCTAGTGGGCATTCAAGTTCTCCCCAAGTAGTCATTCAGAGGTGCAACAGATGTGAGTGATAAAGCACGCTCCGCATGGCCATGCACAGCCACCATCTCCATTGTTGACAAAAGTATGTTGAGAATAATTGTGATGATACAAAAAAATTAATTCTGAAGCACAAAAAGTCACTTGTTTTAATGGTAACATTTCAGTCTTCATAGCTCTTCAGCATTATTTTTTTTTTTTGTTAAAAAATAGGATGCATTACTTTTGGAACGACCCTTGTATTAAAAAATTACAATCATTTAATTAAGTTTATGTAAAAAAAAAAATTGCTAATAGCAAATATCAAAATCGATTACTGGAAATTATATAAATTAGAAACAACATTATAACCATCATTTCTTATAGTAAAAACGGTATGAGACAATGAATATGTCAGGAAAGTCTTAGGTGCTTCTTCTGTTATAATTCAATCTGCTAAATTTTGTTATAAGTAAAACTAGCGGGGAGTACCCGGCGTTGCCCGGGTGTTTTTTTTGGAGGTGTGTATGTAGGAGGGGGGGGGGACCTGTTTTAATATTATTAAAAAAAACACAATGTTATAAAAAATTGGAAAAGCCAAAACAAAGCAAAACTGCAAACAAATGTTAAAAAAAAAAAAAAAAAAAAAAAAAAAAAAAAAAGGTGTAAAAGAGGAAAAACAGTTTAGGTAGGTAGACAGGCTTGAACCCGAAGTATCAAGGCTAAGGCGGAATAAAAATGTCTGACACGTTACCTCTAACGCCAAAGAGACAAACAATTGAGAACGGATAAAATTAACCCTTTAAAAACACTTGCAGGTGGTTGAAACTAACGTCAACGTTTTCTAGGTCAAACATGACGTCATTGTCGTAGTAGCAGGAGGAGGCCGAGTTTAGGGGATGGAACATCCACACATGCACACATTTTAGCTTTTATATTTATAGATGCCCCCCCACCCTGGTTTAGCTAATATATGACGTGTAAAATTGAAAGGAATAAAAAACAAAACGAACGTGAAAGAATACCAAAGAAAAAAAGGAAACCCCCGAAAAATTACCACGTAAAATGCAAATATGTTTATTTAAATCTAATTTTTTTTGTTTTTTTTTTAAATGGAAAAACAAAATTCAAAAAAATAAAACTTACCGTATAATGAAAATATATTTATTAGATTTTATTTATTTTTCTTTGATTCAATGAAATAGAAAAAAAAAATGAATAAATAAAACCAGAAAACTGACCGTGTTTTTTATTTTTTTTTTTAATGTTGGTTTGTTTTGGTTTCTTTTTCTGTAATGTTTTCTTTGTTGTCGCTGTTAACCAATTTGAATGTCATCTGATTCCAATATCGATAGCGTAGTAGTAATTGTGCTAATGAAACTCTCAGAAATGCAATGTATAGAAATAAATAATGAATAAGTAACTAATCCGAAAATAGGAAGTCAGCCCCCCGCCCCCAAAAGTATCACATATGAAATCAGTGCAAACATAATAGAAGTATAAAGACAGTAAATAAAATATTAAAGCGACTAATTGGTGCAACATTTGAAGAACACTGGCGACTGACTGTTAAAATTTCTTGTAAAAACTGGAATTCAATGTTAGTTCGTTTCGTTTAAGTAATCCTTCGAATCGCAACCCTCCACCCCCCTACAAAAACAAAAAATATAAAGTGAGGAAAAAAAGGGGGAAAAAAAAAGAACTTATAAAATGGCACAAGTAACCCACAGAATAACTAGAATGTAAAATCGCATTTCACCCGACGGAAAAATGCCAATCCATATTTTTTAAGCAACTAAGAAACCGGTGTTCCTCGTATATTCCCCTGTAGACGTATCCGCAGTGGTGTTAAGTGATCACGGGTGGAGTATGAATCGAATAGAGAGAAAAGATTTTACAACTTCCATTGATTCTAACTGATTGTGGCAGTGAACTCTCATCAGAAAAAATATAGAAATGTACGAATATCAAGGAACTGTAAGGGTAGTAGGCCTATAGCACACCTCAGATCCTGTGCTGAAGTGTGGGGACATTACATTTGAATGTAATGTCGTGATTTTTAATCCTATTAAGGTCAAACTCACATGGGAAAAAATGAGTTCATTTTATTTATATAGAGACAACCTATCATGTTGCAGTAATGAAAATATGTAAAAATTATATTTTTCATAATTTTTTAATATTCTCATTACTGTGACATAACACTGCAGTAAAAAATTAATTGTTAAAGCAAATAGTTTTCGAAGAAATTTACAAGTTTTGCTCATATATTAAACTGAATAATGTACGATAGTAGCAGGGGAGGTAATTAATTTCTGAAAATTTTAGAAAATTCCTTGGGCTAATTCCGGAAAAATGAGTTATGTCCCTTGTGTTTACATCACATGTTACAAACAAACATGACGAAATCGTCTTTTTCTTCTTCTTTTTAAATCATAGACATACTTGTTTTGTGTAATACTTCAGTAGAAAACATTACTTTTAGTTAGAATTGACACAAAAACGAGTTATTGTTTTATAATGAAAACTCAATTTTTCAACTTTCAGATTTCGTTATTATCATGAAGAAAAACAGAGTTCTATAAAATCCAAGAATTAAATATGGATCCCACCGGACACATGAGGGCTTTTCACTCACACACACATATATATATATATATATATATATATATATATACATACATACGCACACTTGTATACTGTACGCAAACTTTCTTCTGTTCCTTCCCTTATAAAGAGGACATTCATCAACCTACCCTTTTTATTGAACATAAATACGATTTTAAAGCCCTTTTCAAGACATTTTCCATATTTTTAAGGCAATAGAAATAAGGCCTTTTCAAGACAAAACTCGAAATGCAAACCTCTTCAAGTCTGTGTGAATCCTGTATGAACTTTATTAACGATACATTTATTTATCAATGCATGAACTTTCTACCATTTTTTGTTTTCGTCCATAGGCATGGACGTATTTCTTTACTTGTTAGTAAAGTCTTCTTGTTCATTTCTTTTATTTACATGTTAACAAAGACGACCCACTAAGGTTGTCAAAAAAAAGGTTGCTTAAATGTTAAGTCAAGATGTTTGTCCACTTATTCTACAAAATCATCTGCATGTGTGTGCTTGGTAAACTATGGGATATCTTATCCCAGAAAAAATGCCAGATTTGTTAAGATACCTCTTTTGAGCAAAATGGACTTATCTTTTATTTTCTTCAAACAATGTTGCTTTTCACACTTTTAAACAATGAACCCCTTAAATAATCAAACTCTACCCAACTTATACCATTAACGATTACTACACTACCACCATACCTTTATTTACCTTTATTCTCGAATGGCCTTTAGGTCTCGATAAGTAGTTATGCAAATGTAAAAAAAATCAAATGTAAAAATAATATGTGGGTGCAATTGATTACAAGTGAATTATTTGTTGTACTTACCGTTTTAAATGGATGAGAGATAAAAGTGCTATTTGATAGAAAGTCGTTTCTAAAATACTGGGTTTAAATTTCTGCAGCACTTCCTACATAAAAGAAAAGGAAAATAAAGGACAAATTATACAAAATCAAATATCAAAACAATTTGCACAATCATGTTCTTTCAATTCATGGAATTGCTGTTTATTCTGGAAAGGAGTTCATACAATTAACATTTCTTGAAATATATACAATAAGATGTGTATGATAGCGATAATGTTGGCTAATGAGATTAATGTGGGTTCGAATGCAGTTCAGATTTTGCGGTTACAATAGTTATGCCTCAGTACTGTACTTACATATGCTGTAATTCAGATATACAACTTAAAAAAAAAGAGGAACTTGTCCCTTCTTTGAAAATTGGCTTTTTTAAAAATCCAAGATGGCACCATCTTATTTACATACTGAGTAATGAAATTTTGTAAAACCTTCCAGTATATAAACAGGTTTAAATGCCATTTTGCTTTCTTATTTGTTATTTATTTTTTTATTTTTTGCCCACAACTGAACCTTACACGTTACACTCATTTATTCATATTGCTTTGTGAATGACCTCTCTTGGGCTATGGTATACAGCATGGCTGAACCAATGAAGTCTTGTCTTTAAAAGAAATTGGTTATATGGATGGTCCTGCATCATATCCCAATTTAGATATTGGAGACAACTGATAGGAGAAAATTTGAGAGTTTGTCTTTAATTAAAAAAAAAAACTATCTAACTTTGCAAACTCATTTTTCCCCAGATTCAAATAATGCAACCAAAGAGCAATGGATGACCTAATGGGTCACATTTTTTTCTCGTATATCCATAGCTGAAATGACTAACTAGTTATAAGTTAAATCCTAAAATATATACATGTTGCTTTAAAGTATTTTGTCATTAAACAATGTCATTTTTGTAAGGTGTTTAAGGATATCATGATCCCGTCCTTGGATTTTGAAAATAAATGATCCAATGATTAACCTCCAGGTGTTTACACATGTAAATATTTGCTCAAAAATCACAAACCTTATATTTTTGCTGTTTATATAAATTCGTAGCTGTACAAACAAGCTGATCATTTTTAGACAAAGGACTCTGAAAATAAAAATTTAGTAATAACAAAAATATAAAAATCAAACGTTCAAATATATAATATTTTTGCAAAAATCAAAACAACAAAATATAAAATAAGAACATCATATGGTTTATTTCCTTATGTGTTACAATTGTTTCATAACCATTTGGACAAATTCAAATATTATTTAAAAATATTCAAAAAATAGCTACTCTTCAGACACCAAAATATATATATATATATATATATATATATATATATATTCATAATCCCTATTTTAAGAGAACAAGCAATTTTGACTGACCTCGTTAAACCTAATTTTATTTTATTTTTTTATTTATTTTTTTGATTCCCTTCAAATTGAGCAAGTATCCCACGTTTGTATTTCTTATTTTCAGATGATATTTCTACAATTTCCTATTTTTATATACATTTAATCTTTGAATGTTTTTTTCTATTTTCATAATTATTTTTCCCTCTCTGATTTATTGATTTACACCCCAACTCATAAACTACTCCTTTCAGATTTTAGTCTCTATATGTCCAGCTATTCATTTCTCCATTTGCCTTAGTTTCATATAACTTTTTATTTACATGTTACGATATATTCATTTTTTTTTCCTTTTCACGTTTACCAATTTTTTTTAAGAAAAACTATAAATTAAAAGGTTTATTTAATTAATATTTATCTTCACCTCGTACTGGTTATGTAATTAATTTAAATGTTAAATCTATAATTTTCGGCCTTATCTTAATATAAACATATCTTTGTTTTTTAATTTTTACTATTCCCTGTATCATTCAATATATTGAGACAGTGTAAGGGACATAACTCGATTTAGTCCACATTTATTGATTTTAATCGAAATTCCTTTATATTTTTATTCACTATTTTGATTTTTGTCTTTATTAATCTCCTATGCTTAGTTTTAAACTTGTAGTTCTCGCATTATTCTCTTTATAGCAATCTAGGTTAAATTTCTCAATTTATTTCAAACTTATATTTTGATTTAGTTTATTTTAATCCACCATAATTTGTTCATCTCAATATTTTTCACTTACTTAATATTTGATTTCTTTTTTGTGTGATATTGAAATGTTTCAAGTGTTAGTTTATTACTAATAACAATTATAAAATTTAAAATTAATTCTACTTCCCTTATTTAGGTTATATTTAGTTTGTTTTCTATATGCTAAGTTAACAACCTACTACTTTCTTTATTGCACCATCCTAAATTCCTCATATTGAATTTAAAATTCTTTTAAACTTACATTTCACTCACAACAGATTCCTTAATCATTTTATTTTATTTTTTTATACATGTTATTTTAATCAGGTCTAAGCGTGATGATATGAATTTATTTCTATGTAGACAGCTTTGTATATTGAGATTGTCGGACACTTCCTCATCTTAGTTGTTATAGTCACAACGTTTTGGCCGTTTTACCCTCTGGCCTTCATCAGGTGTTTTGTATCGAACTGGGGAACCGTTTGTTAGGAGTCTCGAACCCAACTCTTTATTATTATTTTTTTCCGTTCTCCTAACAAACGGTTTCCCAGTTCGATACAAAACACCTCATGAAGGCCAGAGGGCAAAACGGTCGAAACGTTGTGACTATAACAACCAAGATGAGGAAGTCAGTCCGACAATCTCAATAAATGAAAACACCTCATCTCAAAAATACAGACAATTACTAGCTTTGTATAGCATCAAACTGTTTGTTTAAAATTTCTTCTTTAGAATTCACTATGTGGTATGACTCAAGTAAGCATATATTACATCTTTTTTATTTATTAGGTTTATATTTTCTAGCTTTATCTACTATTGTCCATTTTAGTTTAAATTCTATTAAAAAACAAACAACAAAAAAAAAGAATCAAATTTCTATTTAAATACATTTCTTGTGGTATGTGTATGGTGTGCTTAAATTCTGACTGATGATTTGGAGGTTGAATTTACAAGTTAATGTGCGCTTGTGCATTGTGTAACCCGTATGAAACAGCAAAGAGAAAGAGACTTTTGTTCCGTTCTCAGGTGTATTTAGAATAAGCTTCTCCTTAAAATAAAATTTAAAACAGTTGTGACCCAAGTGAGGTGGTAAAGAGTGGGTTGGTTGGTTGGTTGATTTTGTTTTACGGCATATCAACCCTTTTCGGGTTATTTAATGCCGAATCCAAAGATTTTGAAGAAAAATTTTTTTAATAGAATATATTTGTTGTTTTCACGTCAGTTTCTATTTAACCCATAGTTGGGACCCTAACAGGTACTACCACTCCGGGTCAGAGTGGACCTGGGAGCAATGGTAATTAAAGGGTGGCTCCACACTCCCCAAAGCCCACAAGCTGGGGCCTCACCACTGGATATAGTTTAAGGTCATATCCAGGACCCCCATTGAGGGACTTTTACCCTCTGCAGGGGGGCAGTCGGCGTATTCTAATGCCCCACCGACATGGCCGGTAAAGAGTGGGAGACGTGAATGCAACACGGCCAATACAGCAACGAGTGCAACATAATTCCAAATTTACATCTACATCAGGTCGATTTCGATTTCAATAAGTTAGCATATGGGCTGACACTTTCAAAGTCTTAAATATGGATAAAGTATCACCATAAATTAATACACTTGAAGGCAAAAAAGCACATTTGCTAAAACACAGTAGAAAACATAACTAACAAGCCGCGCATGCGTGTCCCCCCCCCCTCTGGTGCTGCATGTGAGATGACGCCACAAAAAAATAGTGAAGAAATGATGAATGTGAGAAGTGTGAAGGGCAAAGGTTGCCTTCACATTTTTGCCAAGTTTCAGAAAAATCTAATAGATGAGGTAAAAGTTATGGGGGTGTAAAAAGTGTCAGTTTTTGCAATTTGGAGCATTTGTAACCCCCCTTTTTAAGCTCTTGAGAATGCCGAATCCCAGTGAAAATAGACAAACGGTGCAGTTTCATGCCTTAAGACATGTATATTTTAATTCAACACCATGGAAAACCAATATATAGACATATATATCAAGTTCTTGAGTATCAAACACTATGGGTCAAAAAGTGTCATTTTTGGCCATTTTGAAGCATTTGTAACCCCTTTTGAGCTCCTAGGAATGCCAAATCACAGTGCAAATGGATAACGGTGCAGTTTCAGGCCTTAACACATGTATATTTGAGTTACTGCACGGTTTTGAGTTAGTTTGAGTTAACCACTGTGAAAAAACACTATATAGCCAGACATATCAAGTTTTTGTTGAAAAATATGAAAAAAGAGCTACAAAAAGGCATGTTTTTAGCACTGAAAGTTCCCGGGGACGCGAACCAGAATTTTGACAGGGTCACCCATACTGGATTTATATTAAGAACAATGGGCTCCATATTTTGGCCAAGTTTCAGAAAAATCTAATGGATGGATCAAAAGTTATGGGGCAAAACATGTCATTTTTGGCCATTTTGGAGCATTTTTTACCTCTTTTGAGCCCCTGGGGACGCAGCGGGAATTTTGGCAAAAAAAAAAATTTTTTTACTGTGCACATCTATTTAATGAAATACAATTTGTGGCAAAATTTCAGGAAAAACTAATGGACAGTTATCTGGCATTTGTCCAGAAGGATGGACGTCACTGAAAACATAGGTCCTTCTCCGATAAATCGGGAGACCAAAAAAAGGAAAGAAAAGGAAAAAGAAAAGAAAGAAAAAAGGAAAAATCAGAAAAAATTTCTTTATTAAAGCAAAATGTTTTTTTTTCCTTTTCATTATCCAATATTAAAGCAGACTTCTTGGTGTAGGAAAGAAAAATCCGATTACATCTGTGTGATTGCCATTTTAAATCCGAAACGTAAACATTTTTTTTTTTAAACATCGTAAGTGCATTTTTTATCAAAAAGCCATAACAATGTGTTAAAATAAAATTTTAATCTGATCTGAGATTTTGAAAATTAAAATTTTCTGTGTTAAAACAAAATGCCATTTTCTTTTTCATTGCCTGAAAACATTTTGCTTGGACAAAGAAAATTTAAATCTTTGAAAGCTCAGATTAAAATAATTTTTTTTTTTTTAATGCATCATGTTTTCTAAACTGAACTAATTTTTTTTTAATGCATCATGTTTTCTAAACTGAACAAAATTTTTTTTTAATGCATCATGGTTCTAAACTGAACAAAATTTTTTTTTAATGCATCATGGTTTTCTAAACTGAACAAAATTGAGAAAAAAAATTACCTTTACTTCTTTCATTTTCACATCAGGAGAACTAGAAAAAAAAAATCATTTAAAATTGTTTTATTTATGAGAAATGTACTCGTGCTTAAAAAAATTGTCTTCGTTTTTTTTTGTGTGTGTACTCTGGTTCTTGGCTAGAATTCCCCCTATATTAAAAAACAAAACCAAAAAACACACAAAAAAATCTGTGTAATATGCATACCCATGACAAAATGAAAATACCACATTCCAAAAATTACGTAAAATTATCAATTTTTTTCCCCCTAACATCAAGGCCCGGAGGCCACTCAAGGATAAGGGTCAATGAGTGTACAGTAATCAATAGGACATTATCGTAGTAATCTTTTTATTTATACATAGTTTTATTTTTAAAAAAATCAAATTTTATGAGTATCCCCACTCTTTATCTGGGCCTAAATCAGAACATGGATTCCATGAACAAAGCTTCTTTCTTGGAGGTGCACACCTGTAGAACTCTCTTCCGTTTGCCTGTTTCCCACCTGACTACAACTTGAATGTCTTCAAGTCCAACATAAACAAATTCCTGATAAACCACCCCCTTAAGTAAGACACTTTATCAAATCTCTATTACACGCAATAATCCTTATCCCCAAGTGGCTTCCGGGCCTTGATAAGTGGTGACCCCCATGTAAAAAAAAAAGAAAAAAAAAAGGAAAAAAAAAGAAATAAATCCAAGGAGTGACCGTTTTCAAAACAAGATAAACTCCATAAACAAAGGGAGATAATTCAAACTTGTGCGATTGCAATGTATGAATTCCCATTAAAAATTATTTTTCTAAAAATAAAATTAGTTGATCATTTTACGTAATTTTTGGGGTATGATATTTTTGTTTTTTCACAGATACTTTTTTCTTAATATAGGAGAAATTCTGGACAAGCATCAGTGCTATAACGACCAAACTCTTAAAATCTTGGTGAATTTTAATAAGAAATAAGTAATTATTACCCTCCCTCTACTTGTTTTTACAACCTAACAAACAGAAACAACTCTTTGATAGCAATCAGAGTATTCTCCCTTCCTCATGCTAGGCTGGATAATCAGAATTGCATGCTTGTTATGTGAAATGGGAATTCAATTGGCAGATTGAAAACGTAAACTCTGAACAAAAAAATGTTTTCTCAGACGTACAGGTTTCATCATTTACGAGGGTGTTCCAAAAGTAATGACCCCTTTTGTTTTAACACCCCCCCCTCCAATTGTTCAGGGTAGTCTTTTAATTTTGCTATAAATTAAATACTGAAAATACATCAGTCGCTGTGTTGTTCTGCTGGTATACGTAAAACATGTATATTTATTCAAAATAGTATTTGTATTTCAGACTAAGACTTCAAGACTAAGTAGTTACATGGGATGCTCTAAAAGTAATATCTCCTCTCTTTTTTATTTTATTTTGCTCAAATGGATTAGAAGGGATTGCAAATTGCATTGTTATGATGACTGAACTTATGCATTCCTGACCTGAAATCTTTATCTCTCTATTACAGATATTGATGGTGTGAGACTCTAAGAAATCACCTCCTGTCATGGACGTGCATTAGAAGCAGAGATGCGTCATTGAATTCCTGGCTAAAGTGCATTAAGAATGGTAGTGACTATATAGAAAAATAAATTCTAAAGCACAAAATGTCGCTCGTTTCAATGGTACCACTCTCGTTTTTGTAGCTCCTTTACTTTTTGAGTTAAAAACAAAAAAACTAGGAGGCTTTACTTTTGGAACTACCTTTGCAAATATTCATCCCTCATAAAAAATTTTAATTATAAATGTTACCATTAATATCATGTTAGAATTGGGTTTCATTATTTTCTCTAATTTGTACTTGTTTTAAACAATGATGCAACAATTTAAATTTTATTTCATAGTAAAAAGTTTGACGAGTGAACTAACCAAATGAAATGGAATTTTTTATTTTTGGTGGAGATTAGGTGGAACCAACCAACCAATCCCCCTTGCCAAACTTTCACAAAAAAAACAAAAAAAACACTTGATTAGCTCCAACAACAACTATATGCAATTTCCTCCACTTTCTAACTGTGCCTAAATCTAAACACAGATTCCATGAACAAAGCTTCTTTCCCAGAACAACCTGCTTTTAGAACACTGTTCGCCTGGCCTGCTTCCTGGTTGAATACAACATAGTGGCCTTCAAATCCATAATAAACAAGTTCTTGTTGAGCCGTCCTCATAAATAATCAAATTCTACCCAATTTACACAATTAACGATTACTACACTACCACCTTACATTCATTAATCTTTATCCTTGAGTGGCCTTTAGGCCTTGATAAGTGGTGACTCCCAAGTAAAAAAAAATAAAAAAAAGCCTTTTCTTTTAACTTTTAAATCGTTTTCTTTAGTGAAAATAAAAAAAACGCTCAAGTTAAAAAAAAAAGGGGGGGGGGTAAACAAAGGAATAAACATCTAACTATTATGAAATTATTAGAGTAGAAAAATTTCTGGTATCTAGGCATCTCTACAGTGACAGGGTGGGATTTTGCTGCTTGTCAGGTTAAATTTTACATTTTTTTCACATCATACTCTACCTCTGCCATTTTCCGTTTATTCCGTAAATCGCAATCACGAAAATTGAAATCAATATTAGTCCCTGCCTATAAAGTTAATTACAACTATTTATGTTTAATTCTATATAAATAAAACAACAGATGTATGCGTGTGCGCCTGTGTGAAAATATTTAACCAATAAACTCTTAAACTATTGGTCACATAACACTGAAATTAACAGGAAATAGTAATCATACACTAAGGATGGTTAATAACAAGTAAAATTTTTGGGGAGATAAATAACGCATACAGAAGTCGGCAAGTTGAAATGCAAAACGTTCAATTTCAACTTGCTGACATATTTCTATTAGTTTTGCACATGCGCAAATTCATTCATAGCTTAAGGTGGTTTAAATTTTACATCTTTCTAATTTATTTGTTGACAGTTCAAATGATAGAGAATGTGGCTGGAGCACTGAATGTTTGGATTTTTATTCTAGCTGATGGCAAGTCATTAATTATTTTTTTTTTTTAACTTTTGAATCAGTTCTATATATTGGGTACAATATCATATTCAATAGACTCTGTAATAATAAATACAAAATCTGCATGAATTAAAATATATTTAAGCGTATTTTACGACCAGGCAAGATCAGACACCACCGCTAAAAATAAATATAAATAAGAGTTGTCTTTGGATATATGCATATGTAGCTTAAAGTAAAAAAAACTACACAAGACAAATCCACAAAATTAACATTTTTTTATTGTTACATCTGACAAAATATAAGCACTTTTTTTTTTAACACAGAATTAGGAGGGTTACCATTTAGAGAAATTCTTTAATGTTATGCAATTTGGAAAGATACTGATAAGTCTTGAGAAACGTTAATTCTTCATGAGTTATTCGGCACTTCTCTAGGCTCAAATTATCTATGAATAAATGTTGGTGTATATAAACTGATAGATAGGGTGTATATAACTTTTACAATGAATAATGTTTTGCTTGATTGGACTGAAGTGGTGACGTGGACATATCGACATGTTATTTTGAAGGAATAGCAAATACTTGTACATGAGGGGGGTTTCAAACGATAAAAGGAGACAAGGTTCCATTGATGGAGAGTTAGACAAATATTCTTTGTCGACGAGGAGTGTATATAATAATAGCAACAGTCTATATTATACACAAAGTCTGTAAACATTGAAGAGTTCGATAAACATTTAACATGACATAACAACCAGGACAAATTCACATATCTGTTTCTTCGAAAGTATATAAAATTAACAGTGGGTTCTTTGATATGACAGAGGTGCATTCGAAATGAATGTTTCTGTTTAGAGCTTAATTGAAGCATAATACTTGATTTTTGCATTTTAAACTTGAATTCAAGCCATTTTATATAAAAACTTTATAAAATCAAGATTCTCTACAGTGCAATGTAAACTACAATTTATTGTGAACTACATCACCGTAAGGAGGCATATAAAGCTTTCTCCCAGTGTACCACGATGGGTCCCCAACTAGAGCAAACAATCAATCACTTTGATTGAAAAATTGGCAATTTCATCAATTTCGATGACAAAAATATCGGCATGTGAACCATTCAATCCTGGACAACTTGTAATAAATATATGAGTGAGAATGTGTGTGTGTGTGTGGATGTGAGGACACTTCTCAATCTATGTACTCAATGAATTTTTTATCTACTTGAAATTTGGTATATAGAGTATTCAGACATGCAGAAAACTTTTTAATCAGCTTTCATCTGGAAAAAAGGGCTGCTAAGGGATCAAAATTTAAAATTTGGTACTTGAGGGAGGGTCATCTAATTTTTATCTGTTTGTCAACTGTTTCATGGGGTTTAAAAACACTTTTTAAAGATTGTGTCAAGCTGGCCTAATGGTTATCATACTTGACTCACTGTCTTTAGATCTTGGTTTCAATCTCAGCACAAGTATTTCATTTTTACTCACAAGAAGTGAACAGTTTAGACAAAACAATACTTGCATGTACATGTCTCAGGTTCTTTCCGTTTTTTTTTTGTTTTTTTTACATCATTTAATTTTTTAAGAAAAATAACATTAAGTTTAATACTGAGCAACACCAGGTACATCTAGTGTATGTATATATATATATATATATATATACACACGTTTTATTTTTTATTAGATACGGTAATAAAAAATAAAACGCATATTTGCTCTACAACAGTATTGAGCACTTTCTTCAGTTTTTATTAATTACCATTTCAACTATATATATATATATATATATATGTATATATATATATATATATACACACACACACACACACATATATAAGGAGAAACAGAAGGATGTTAATAATATTTGCAATTCAGTCTTTTAAAAGACAAGCAATTTTTGTAAGAATACAGATAACAAGTACTGAATGTGAATACTAAAAATTAATTGAAGCATAAATTAGATTTCTGGTAAAAGTGAATTTAACGAGTTGCATAAAAAAAAAAAAAGATAAAAAAAATCTCACCCAAAACCATTTTTCTTGGTAAGTCCATCAGAAAGCATATCTGAATCAAAAAGAATAAAAAGGTTTACCAAACAAATATTTCTGATTTCTTTTTAAATCCTTATCAAATATTAACTGCATTTTTTTGAAGATGCCGACGTTCAAACATCTTGCAAGACGGAACTCTTTGAGAAAAAAAAAAAAAAATCCAAATATATTTATGATTTCTGTTTACATAGGATTTTAAAAAGATTCTTTTAGTTCTCACATACTTTATTTTTATAAATTATTTCTTCTCAAATTCTGCCCATTCTCATTGGCTGAGAGCTGGCAATTCAATTACTCTGGAATCTACCTCTTAATAGATAAACAAATGCTCTAGAACTTTTCAAATATGGAAGCACACTCTACAAGAGGCAATCATTTAAAAAAAAAAAAATACACCAAATTCAAATATGATAACCGCTCATAAATAGAAAATTAAATACTGATAACCTTACACTTACCTATGCACACATTAAAAAAAAAAAAAAAAAAAGAAAGAAAGAAATGTATAACTACCATCGTTTATTTTTTGATTTCGGAGTGTATTAGCAAACTTTACACGATGCTATTTTTTTTTTTTTTTCTTTTAGTTTGTTTTACAACGGGACATTTTTTTCTTTTTTAAATCTTTTTTTATACCTTTTTTTACATTTACTTTTAATGTGGGCGATTTAAATTACTTACATATTTTCCTATGATTATCTAGATTTCAATCATGTTACTTATCTTATCCACATAGGTTTTTGACTATGAGAGAGAGATAGAGCAAGTAAGCAAAAGAGAGAGAGAGTTAGGAAGAATATATACAGAAAGAGAGAGAGTTAGGAAGAATATATACAGAAAGAGAGAGAGTTAGGAAGAATATATACAGAGAGAGAGAGAGAGTTAGGAAGAATATATACAGAGAGAGAGAGAGAGTTAGGAAGAATATATACAGAAAGAGAGAGAGAGGAAATAAAAACTAGAGTAGATATTGTTCGCTGAGTAATGTTCTTTTTATGCCAAAGAAAAAACAATCACCGAGTGTCTTCCAGGCCTTGATAAGTGGTGACTACCATGTAAAAAAAAAAAAATTAAAAAAAAAAAAAACATTTCACGGCATCAACATTATCTACTTTGTATATATTCTTCCAAAATGTCTCGCTTGCTTTTAAGATTTTTTTTTTGCCCAAATAAAAAAACAAACATTCTACGGTGTCAACGTTATTTATAACAGTTTTTATCGCCTCTCTCTCTCTCCCTCTTTCTATATATATTCTTCCCAACTCTTCTTCTCTCCTTCTCTCTCTCATTCACTCGCTCTTTTCTCCGATTATTATTTCTTTTGTGTGTCTCTGTGTCCGTGTGTTCAGTTTACAATGCAGCTCCCTACAATAAATTGCTATCACAAAAGCAAAAACAAATCCATCTACATTCCGCATTTATTTACATATTCACAGATTGTCATGAAACAACTATAGGAGATGAGGATAACAATCTGCAAATAAATAAATACATAAACTATTTTCTTTATTAATTAACTTAAAAAAAAATTTTTTTTTTTTAAATTCAATTTTCACCCCAAACAAGGAACAGTGCCACTTTGAAGTAGGGGGCTACTATCGGGGACATAAGTTACATGGATATTATGAAGGGAGATGAGTAGCAAGATGTCTGTTCACATTACACTTGAATTTCTGCA
The DNA here is from genome assembly GCF_053919585.1 of Euprymna scolopes. Taxonomy (NCBI): domain Eukaryota; kingdom Metazoa; phylum Mollusca; class Cephalopoda; order Sepiida; family Sepiolidae; genus Euprymna; species Euprymna scolopes. Next base: position 151,308,172 of record NC_136487.1, on the reverse strand, counting down.
TGTCAGTACAGTTGGGAAAGCAGAAACTCGGAAGTGAGTTCCAAAGTCTGGCAGTTAAACAAGAATACAGAATCATACAAAGATGACAACCCCCACCCACCTCACCTCCAACAGGTCCTTAAAAACCAGACATAGAATTGGACAGACCACCAAGTTTCTTTTCTTCTTCTACGATATGAACTGAAACACTCAGGGTCACTGTCTCTGGACCAAAAGTTATGCAATTTTTCTATATATTTAACTTCTAAAATCTATTTGTCTTAATATCGGATATTTTTCTATAAAAACAAAAAAAGTTTACCACAGTAATTCCTTCTTTTAAAAAAAACAAAAAGAAAACAATTTTGTTTTTTTTTGGTGGGGAAGGGGTTCCATTTACACAAACTGAGTCACAGCAATGCGTGGCCGGGTACAGCTAGTATATATATATATATATATATATATATATAAATAAATAAATAAATAGTATTCTTACCTTTGCGTGCAGTTTGAATCGTATATGAACAAGAGTCACCAACTTCCCATTTGTCAATTAGTTTCAAACAATATTCAGTCCACACCTTATCCATGTTCATCAGGATACCATAAAGAAGGACATAGCCCTAATACAAAACGAACAAATTTTTTAGCATAGTTGAAGTTTGTGGTTATTTATATAGCAAATAATACATTTTAGAATATAAAAAAAAATATACTACTATTAAATGCATTAACCAAAAATAATTCAAAATATAAAAAATAAGTATTACTCTTAAATACGTTAAAATATTATACAATATTAAACATAAATAATCTAAAAGAAATATTTCTTTTCAACAGGAGGAGTTAGTCACATTTTTTGAAAGCATTATTTCGTACGGTCAAATTAGAAAATTTAGGAAACCGTTTTTTGCTAAAGTTTTCAAATTAAACCTAATAAAATAATGCTTTTAAAAGATGTGACCAACTTCTGTTCAAATTTCGGAATAACCACATGGCACACATCAGCACTGACTGTGATACAATCATCAATGAGATCAGACATACAATTTTTCGATTTTAGAGGCCATCACCCAGGACTTTTTATATACTGCATTTTTATCCCAAACAAGGCACAGTGCAACTTTGATGTAGAGGGCTACTATCTAGGACATATTCTGCAGAGATACTATGTAGGGAGTTGAGCAGCAAGATGTCTGTTTACAATACACTTGAAATTCTACATGCCAGTACAGTCATGGAAGCAGGAACCCAGGAGGGAATTCCAAGGTCTAACAGTCTCATGGAAGAAACTATTAGAGCAGAAGGCTTTCTGGCATCTGGAATCTGTGTAGAGGTGGGATTTTGCTGCTTTCCAGGTTTGTCGGGAGTATTTACGTCGAGGGGATACAAGGGCTTGTAGTTCATCGGAGCACATTCCATTAAAATACTTGTAAAACAGGCACAGGGATGCAATGGGACGGAGGTTGAAGCTTAGCTGTCAGGTTGGTGACTCTTTTGAACTCTAAGAGTGAGAGACTAGTAGCAGACGTACCAGCCCAAATGTGGCAACAATACTCCATACAGGAGCGAATGGTGGCCTTGTAGAGGTACAGAATACTCTCAAGCAAAAGTAACTTTCTACTTTCTAGCATGGTAGGGAGTTCCCAACTTCTTTACAACATTTATTTGACATTAATAAAATGATGGAGAAAAATACAAAGTCCTTTATGATTAAACTGGATGCCACTAAAAATCTTAGAAAAAAAAAAAATTCATTTAATAAAAAATTATACAGCATTACTTGGTTTTCTAAAAGTTTCAAATTTAAATATTTATTTTGTTTTAAAAATAAAATAATCAATCTTATAATAAATTTATAAATAAAGAAAAATAAACAACAACTCACCGCTTCCCATTGTGGTTCAAGTACAAGGGCTCTTATCAAATCACTAGAGCAAAGCCTAAAATATATAAAAGAAAAAAAAAAAAGAAACAAAAATATGATCTTCAATATTCTACGTCAGATTGGTCTTAAGATAATAAATTTGAAACTTGAGATCAGACAGCCAAATCCAGATAAAAATGTCAAAGTGAGATATATAGAAAACTTGCAGGGTTACACTGCATTGCCTAGTCAAAAGTATAATATCTATCACTCTCCTCTTTCTTTTTCCCCTAACCCCTTCCTTTCTCTGAACACACACACAATCCAAATAGATGCAAGGGAAATAACCAAGGAAAAAAATTAAAGTTACTTCTCTTTAGTTAATGGTTAGAAAATAAACTATATGATAACATTATAAGACATGTATGTCTTGATAATATTAAATGATGATGCCCATTTGACCCCTAAATAACAAATTTTGGTGCTTATTCAGATTGGCACTTATAGCAATAAACAAAAATGAAAAACTTTTATATTGTACCTACTTGTCATGGAATGAAGATTGCATATTCAAAATATCACAAAATTTGATCAAGTATTTTTTATTCATGAAAAACAAATTTGCTGTTTTTTTTGTTTTTTTTACTGATAAGTGACAGACGAGGTCATGCTTTTCTAGAGAACATAAGGGGAGGTAATCAGTGATTATTTTAACAGTTTTCACATGTATTAGAGTTGTCTGCCCTTGTGCACTGATTCGGCGATTGTAGTATGCTGCTTTTTTTCACCTCCATCGAAACAGAGCAAAATACTTGATCAACTTATGTGACTGGTACGTACATCATACAGACATTTTTGTATTTTCTTTAATTTTAAATGCCGCTGTGAGTGCCAATCTGAATAAGCACCAATTTTTTTTTTTTAATATTTTAGATATTATACATCCGAAGTTGTATCGATTAAAAAAAAAAACAACAACTTTGTGAGTGTTTTTTGTGTTTTTTGTGTATTTTTTCAAGTTTTAGCTGGACATACAGACATCTGCCCTTCATTAGATAATGAAGAGAATGTTCGTAGATTGAAAAATATACAAGTTGTTTGTCTATATTGAGGAGTTATGCTCAGGATTCAAAAGAAAGTCTTGTAGCGCTTACCAGTGTTAGGTGTGAGAGATGATAATGCCACTCCTCCCTTTGCTGTATACGCATATATCGGGGTTCTAAATTTTTGAGACGAGGATTGATAATTTGGATTACTTGGATTATTTGGACTAATGTTCTCATCTTGATTGTGTTTCTCACAATGTTTCGAGCAGCAAGATGTCTGTTTACAATACATTTGAACTTTTTTTCCCACCTGACTACAACTTGGATTTCTTCAAGTCCAACATAAACAAATTCTTGATAAACCGCCCCCCCCCTTAAGACACTTTATCCAATCTCCATTACTAATGATTACTACGATATTATCCCATTGATTACTGTACACGCAATAACCCTTATCCCTGAGTGACTACCATGTAAAAAAACAACATACAAGATGAGAACAGTAGTCAGAATTACTACAAATAATAAAATTTATTTGAATGTTTGAAATATTTTTTTTTTGTTAATATCTTTTATTAATAAATATCATTCTCTTTGCCACAAAAATTAGTTAAGAAAGCATTAAAAGAGCTCAAGATAATCATTTTTTTTTTTTTATGTTTTCTATATTTTTGTGACTATCATTTTATGAATCAACATGAACAAGAAGATCAGCATCTGCCAAAACATTCGATGTTATGTGCATGGCTAATTGTCTGTTTTATGGAAAGAAAAAAAAAAGGATTTTTTATCAGTTTATTAGTAAGTATATAATTGTACAAAACAAAATTTGTTGTTGCTATATCATTAGAATATAACAGAGAACCTCTATTAATCCCTTAAAAGTAGCTGTTTATTTCAGGTATGTCTTCCACAGCATGTCTTCCAGATACTAAATTTTTGCAACCATTGCATTTTATTTTCTTAAATACTACATAAGAGCAATAACCTCATATGTATAAAATAACAAGTAGTACTTCTTTACACTGATTAATATCATTCCCTGCTGCATCTATATTAAATTTATAAACTTTGACGTTGCGAGCCTATCCTTTTTTTATCATTATTTCCATGGCAGGTGCTCGTCTGAACTCCAATCTCTGGTCCCCCCTCGCCAATCTTTCACGACAAACACTCGTCTAGCCGAATCCACTGTGAAAAATTTCCCCCACTCTATATCTGTGCCTAAATCAAAACGTGGATTCCATGAACAAAGCTTCTTTCTTAGAACTGCACGCCTGTGGAACTCTGTTTCATCTGCCTGCTTCCCACCGGACTACAACTTGGATGTGTTCAAGTCCAATGTTAACAAATTCCTAATGAACCGCCCCCTTAAGTAAACACTTCATCAAATCTCCACACTAACGTAATGTACTTGCAATAACCCTTATCCCTGAGTGGCTTTCGGGCCTTGATAAGTGGTGATCACTATGTAAAAAAAAACAAAAAAACTTCTAAATGTTGCTATGTTGTCATTTCATCCCAGTTAGCTTCTTGTAAATATTTCAAATCAATAATTTGTTTATTAAGTGGCTCAGTTTTTATACTGATAACATTCTGAGTTTTTTTTCACATTTAAACATTTGACATATTCTATTACTATTATACTGATCCCCACTAAGTTGCCTTCAAGTTGCTTCAAGTTGATCTGTTTGAGACTTACCAGGTAATATATATAACATGTTCAATTCTTTAACACAATATTTAGTTAATTCTATAATTGCGCACATCGTATGGTGTAAAACAGTGTATATTTTTTTTAATTTTCCAGTTTCCCCAGGAATGCTATCCCAAGTTTCTAACCAGTCACAGAAGCTAGAGAAAAATCTATAATTTTTACCATGTAATTAAAGTGGATAAGCATATTTATTACGAAGCTGACAACCGTTATATAGTGTTCTAACCTTCAGTATTGTCCACCAAATATAAAATATCTGTATATATTCTGCAATTTCTGCATAGTTGAGCAAACATTTGTTTACCTTAGGTCAGCAATTCCTGAATTCAAGATCAGCAATTCATGGAAAATTTGTAGAACTAAATTAACATTTTGCCTTTCAAGATTTGTGGGAGAAAGGACTTTTGAAGTCAATTTGTAACAATATTTCAAAAGTGATTGAAATTCCAAAGCATAAAGTTTGTGTAATCTAAAAAATGGGCCATTTTGGATGTTATCCAATCCATGATTTTCCTTATGACAACACTTTGGGAACATCATGCATTTACTTTCGTCTTTTTGACCAAGCCCGTTGTTTCTAATGCACTTTAATATATGTACAGAGTCGAATAAGTAGAATAGAGGTCTACACTTTAAAACTGGATGCAGATATATAATTGAAAACTTTTTAGGATACAAAAAGGCATAACTTTTTTATTTATTGCATTATTATGTTATTACAGATAATACTCTAAAGCCTATATCCTTTAAACCAATTATTGAATATTTGATTATATCAAATAAGTCCTCAGCTAGAATACGTTCAGTTGGCATAACATGCACAACATCCTTATATTGTGAGAATACACTGCTAAGCATAAAAGCAACAGCATGATACAATATTGCATCATGCAGTTCTCTAGAATGAAAAAAAAGCCTAAACAAGTGCATTGGAAACACTCATCAGACATGTCACAACACTTATGTATGCATACAGCTCTTCAAACCTGCCAGTCTATGCTCTGCTTCCACTGTGAAAAGATGTGTCTGTGTCATACATAAACTAATGCATTTTTCTAATTGTAAACTGTTTTTGACTACGGGGGAGGGGGGGTATGAGACCAATGAATTCGCCAATCGGTTTTATAACCACCAGCTGTGCTAAACCAACCAATGAAATCTTCCAAAGTTACTATAAAAATTGTCGAATTTTGGATTCAATCAGTTTGCCGTTGGCCATGTCATGAACCGCATTTGAATACTTAGCCGCCATCCTTGTTACTGGAAAACACTTCACACTCCGTATCGAGACTGCACTCTGTTCAACATAATGTCGCAACACTTAACACTAATCAATTATGTTGAGCCAACATCAGAAAAAATTATAAATTGAAGTTATTTTACAAAAAATTAATTCAAGCAGAAATGGGTTAATATACAAAAAAAAATTGTTATGTTGTTCAATTACAAGATTCAAAGAAGTTGATAAGGTTATTCTTCTGATAGTTGAATAACATGGTAAAATTACATTTTTAGTGTCTCTTAACAGTCTGTACCCTCTAGGATTGTACTTACATAATAAGGAATAGAATATAATCATTTCACTCAAATAATTAAGATGGAAATTCCCATAGTTGACCAGAACTTATGCATTTTGGGACCAGTCCAATTTTCAATTTTGTAAATCCTCTCTATCTGGCCCAAAATATACCCCTATTTTCTGAGATGCAACCATAAATTGTACTCTACATGAATCCTTGAATGTAGCTTCCACAATACCAGGAATCCTGATAAGCAAAAACTATATATTCAACAGCTGATGGTAATTTTCATCATTTCTACTTTGTTGTTTTACTGAAAATTCAACTATGTAAACAAAGAAATAAAACGGTAATTTTTTACCTTGTTTCCACCTTAACATTTAAAATGATTACTTTTTTCAGTTTATGGTATGCTGAAAACCAATATCACATTTAAATTTTCTGCGAATAAGTAGTTTTCCGGATATTAAGCAATGCCATTTCTTATGTTATCACTGGTTGCCATCTTGGAGAGCACAACTATGAGAAACTATGTGCAAGAAACTATGTGCAAACAGACGTACCAAGATGGCCACCAGCTATAACATAAGAAATGACATTGCTTAATATCCGGAAAGCTACTTATTTGCAAAAAATTTAAATGCAATATTCGTTTTCAGCATACCCGAAAACCTTAAGAGGTAGTCATTTTTAAAGAAAAATGTCATGGTGAAAACAAGGTAAAAATTTACAAAGTGCATCACAATGAAATTCTTTATCGAACCGCTTAATTATTATTATTTAGATATCCTCAGTTTAAAAAAAAAAACGTTTTGTTTTACAGATTCGAAAAAATTGATCTTCACAATGAGTTAATAATAAAAAAAAAATTATACAAAATTCTATTAGAAACTCACCCAATAAATGTCACGAGGACATTTATCGATTGGGTTTCTAACAGAATTTTGTATATTTTCAAGTCATTGTCGAGATTTCAAAGACATGAAATACCACGTGGTTAGTTTTCTTGCGCTTGTGTAACACTAATTGTCGAAATGAACAGACATTTTACATTAAATAAATACACTAAAAACTTATCCAACTAGGTAGAAGAGTAACTTATCTTGCCTTTAGTAATATTTATTTGGCTGCTTATGCACTCATGTTACCGTGCTAATTTTTCAAATAGTATTTTCAAGTTAAATTCAAGTTTCACAATATGTTTATTTTATTTAATTGTTAGGTGAAAGTACAGAATAGTTACCAAAACACCCTTCCTTCCCCATGTTAAGAATGGGTTTCTAAATAACATTATTTCAGCATGGTAGCGTAAGTGCACAAGTACCTTTTATTTATTTAAATATTTATTTTTGTTTTTTTTTACCACTAAAAAAAAAAACAAAAAAAAACACAATTCTAATTTAAGTACAAGTAAGAAGTAATTAATACCACGATCACAAAAACGCATGTACTTAGTACATTTTGCTGATTCTAAACGCTTTTAGTACATGTGTACTAAAAGCGTTAAAAACAACAAAATAGTATTGTTTGGAAATCAAATTTGAAAAATTTGAAAATAATTTTTTTAAATTGACAAACTCAGAATAAAAAATGGAACCGTTTTCTGCTTTCGTTTTGAAAGCAGAAAAACAGTTTTCTATTTTTAAACAAATACAAAATGAAACTCGTCAATATGCTGACTGTAGTCAGCGCATTAGAGCATAGCAAGTAGTTTTCCGTTAAATTCTATATTCCTTAATTTCTATAAAAGATAACATTTTAAAGAAATTTCTGCACAATTAATAATTCTCAAATATTTACATATTATACATGAAAATAATTCTGAAACTATTATCTATATGAAAATGGATGATATATACAGATTTAGCTTATTAATTTTGAAATATTCTTCGTCAACTTTGCTCGGTCGTAACTTTGCTCCCTGTGGTCCTAAAAATAAAAATCAAAGGCCAGTAGAGATGGACTTCTTTATTTATATAGCCTTTAAAATTTCAGCCATATCCAATCAAATTTTCCCCGCACATTTGTATCGCAACGTAACGTATGAAATGTTAACATTTAAAAATTGACTTACAAATAAAAAAGATATGACTTGTTGAAGCACATTAGGTATGTAATATTGCCGATGTCTATGAAAATACAGCATATGCTTGTAATGCTAATTTAAATGACTCCTCTTGCACAAATAGCAGAAATAATGTTAATTTTTATATAGAAATTACATTTTGAGTTTTGGTTCTTTCTTTTATGTTCATTTTCTTCATGTTTTCAATCAAAGTGTGTAGAGTATTTATATCAGTTACACGGTTAGGAATCCTAGATTCCCCTATAGTCTTCATTTTCACATCACTGCAGAATGCATGTACTGAAAAATCATAATAACACGATACAAACCTATTTTTGAACATGAGGATTTAATAATACGGCATATAATAAGTGTGTCTTGCTACCTGATAACACTCCAGTAATTTGTATGAATTTTTCTTCTAAATCATCAACGCTATTAAATGTCCTTTCTTGTTTATATGCTTCAACCATACTTTGCTGTATAGCATATTTAATGGAAAAATTCTCCAGCTGAATTTTCTTGGAGTTTTGTGACTTTGAAGGTTGTTCTTTTAGACAAATATGAGGAGCAATTTGGTAATAGACCCTGTTTATATGCACTCCTAACTATACACTAAAAAATGATCTGTATTTTGAAGACAAAGAAAAATAATTCTATGAGGGAATCTGTATCATCCTAGAAAGGAACTATGTTGATGAATAAAGTCAAATTTTGCATAAAAATTGTAAAAATTCCTAATAGGTTAGTGATGTCATAATTTTTTCTGCAACTTTAGGTTGAGAAAATGATCTATCATTAAATAAAATCAGTTTTGTTGAAAACTTTACAAAACCGAGTAATGTTGTAAAAAGGAGAATCACTTTTTTATTTTCTAATCATTTACTTTGATACAACCGTTAACAAGATTGGGTGTCCTATTTTCTCTTCTCGGAACCATCACCCATTAAACTTAAAATCACACACAAAGTACAAAGTTTTCTATGATTAGTGTGGATTTCACCGAAAATATTAGAAAATGATTTTCATTGTTCATTTAATAAAAATAAAATTATAAAACAAAAAATAAAAAAAACATATGCACGCACAAATTACAAAGTTTTCCATGATTAGAGTTTAGGGCGGATTCACTAAATATCTAAAAAAACATTTCACAGCATTGATCAGTTTTCTAAAGTTCTCATTTTTAACCTCACGAAATACTTCCAAAAGGATGTGATTAACTTTCATTTGAACTTTTTATTTATTTTAAATAAATAAATCATAAGCGAATAAAAATAAAAAAAACTGTTTATAAGAGTGGCAAGTCTATATTTTTTGCTGAAACAGAAATAAAAACGTAAACAAAATACTTACTTGTGATTGTTTAGCGATGCATGGATTGTAGCTCTTTTTTTATAATTATTTGCATCCAGTGGACTAGAAAAACAAAAACAAAAAAACAGGTTTTTTATGAAAATTAAAAATAGTCCACAAGAAGGATTTTGGTCTCGCATGGGAGATGTTATCCAATCTTGTTAAGATTTATTAATATTAACTCAAATTAATATTAGACATTCTACTTTAATAGTTTCTTCCCTCAAACAACTAAGCTTTCAAATTCCCTCCGTTGCCTATTTCCTGACTGTACCAACATGTTAAAATTTAAAGTGGCCTAGGAAAAAAAAAAAGAAAAAAAAAAGGCATACATTTTTTAATAGGAATTCCACTTTTAATTAATAAACACTCTTTATATTAGAATAAAAATGTAAAATTTAAAAGACCAAAAACAAGTGCAGATTTTTTATAAAAAAAAAAAAATGCCCTTGTTTTTGGTCTTTTAAACCATTAAATTTTAAATTTGTATTCCAATATAAACAGTGCTTATCAATTAACAGTGGGGTTTCTATTATTTGACATGTGCACAAGACCAGCGCATACACTGTACAAGATATTAAACCATAAAACCTTGCTTCGATAACATCTGAAGGTGTCCCAAGCAGTATGGTATGTAAAAATAAAAAAAATCTGGAATTACCCCGACCAAAGTTCTGTTATGAACTGAAAATTTGTTTTTTTTTAATAAATAAATGTATTTATTTATTTTAAATTTAAAAAAAAAAACAAAAAAAAAACGCACTTGTTTTTGGTCTTTTAAAAAGTTAAATTTTGAATTTTTTTTATGAAGATGAAAAATGTTTCACAAATAGGATTTTGCTCTTGCAAGGGAGGGGTCATCCAACAAGCTTACTCAACAAGCAAATTAATATTAGACATTCTACTCTAATAGTTTCTTCCCTCAAACTGCAAAACTTTTGAATTCCATCTCGGTTTCTTGTTTGTATTATCATATTAAAATTTAAATGTAATGCAAACAAACATCTCGCCTCTCAACTTCCTTTATAGTGTCTCTGTAGATATGGTCCTAAAAGTAGTCAATTATGTCCAAGTGACAATATGCCTTGTTTGGGGTGAATTAGTAGAAAACAAGCCGAGCATGCGAGGTTCCTCTCTACGAGTAAAAAATTTACTTTCATCATGACTAATGTTTGTGCAAAATTAAAAATCCAACGAGCGGTTTTTGAGAAAAGTGCAAACAGACAAACGGGAGTGAATTACTAGGTCCAATCCTTCCTTTGTTGGGGGGCCAAAAAATTGTTACATTTTATAACGGAACTCACACCCCCTGATGTTACATTTTAATTTTTTCCTTAATCATTTACTTTGATACAATCGTCAACAAGATGGGGCGTTCTATTTTCTCTTCTAGGGAACATCATATAACATCAAACACACACACACACACACACACAAATTACAAAGTTTTCTATGTTAGTTAAAAAAAAAAAAAAAATTGATTTTCATTTTTCATTTAAAAAGAAAAAAAACAAAAAAACATATGCACACGCAAATTACAAAGTCTTCTATGATTAGGGGTTAGGGTGAATTCCAGTGGATATCTCAAAAAAAAATTATTTTTGTTATATTTATTTTAATGCAGATGTACCCCACTTTTGTCACATCCGCGTGGAATGACGAAAAGAGAGGTGAGGAGGAAGAGGAATGTTGTGTTACTAAAAACAGGAGTTCGTTAACATAACTAAAATTTAAAAAATGCTACGTCATCACATCAACAATGTTCTTAATTCTATTCAAGACTTTATTTTAATTCCATGTAAAACTTAATTGCCATCATATCTAAAAAATTTTAGCATGCAAAAATGAGTAACGAACTGAAAAGAAAAAAAAAACGACTTTGACTGTTTAAATATGATTCCTTTCAACTGCTAACATTAAATCTTAGATTTGATTTATTTTTAATCGGATTTGAACCATGTAAAAATGGACTGAAACACAAACAGAATTTGATCGTAGAGTCAAAATTTCATTCACTGAAGTTTTCAATTTGAATTTATTTTGTGAAAGACAATTTAAAACCCTACCATATTGATGAGTGGCACTTTTTAAAGTGGGGTTATCTTTAAAAGCATAAAGTTACACAATATCATGCATATCACATTCCAAAAAACACTTACTTTAAAGGTGCTTGTTAAGATACAGTTAGCAGATCAATTTTTTTAAATATGTCATTTTAAGCAAAAACAATATTATGTATTTAATTGTCAAGCCGAAAATAGTAATACATCCTAAAATTATGAAAAATCATTCAGTAGAGAGTTATTTATAGTTAAAAGTAATTTTTCTGGAAAATTGTGTAAAATCACATTTTTCTTAGACGTTATAAAGTAGACAGGCAAGGGACATAACTCCGAAACGAATATTTTAGATTAATTCTTCATGGCTGCAATATTTGTTGTTATAAGCGATAGACATTTTTTTTTTTATTATTAAAAACACAATAGCAGTTGTTTTACGGGATGAATTTTCATAATTTTCGGATATATTACAATATTTGGCAATACAATTAAGTACGCAATATTGTTTTTGCTTAAAATGATATATTAAAAAAATCGATTTGTAGACTATATCTTAACACCACCCTTCAAAAAATAAAATCATCCCTGAAAATAGTAAGATCGCTTCAAGTAGCCGAAGAAGAAAAAAAAAATATCACCAACACAAAAGAAAGAATTATACATTTATAAAGTAGAAAAGATTAAATTTTGCTTGCATTTAAGCTTTATAAAAGGAAAGAATAACAAGTGAAGCATGCATGGTCCCACGTGAGTGCACAGTGAACGAGGCATAAAAAAAATGACTAAGTTCAGCATTTGCCCCCCCCCTCCTTCCCATTTAGCCACAAAAGTCCCTAGGGGACATCAAATCCTGGTGAAAGTGAACAAATGGTGCAGTTTTAGGCCTTAACATATGTAAATTTGAGTTTTGCACCATGCAAAAAAAAAAAGAAATGACTAAGTCTATTATTTTACCCCCCCCCTCGCCCCATTTAGTCCCAAAAGTCCCCAATGCCTTAAGATATTTAAATTTGAGTTCAGCACCATGCAAAACTGCTAAATAGACATACACAGAAGATTTTAGACAAATATGGTAAAATAGTCCCAAAAATGGAGTGTTTTTATTAGCCCTAAAAGAGACCCTGGGGCACATCCAAGAGTTATCGCAAAGTATAGACAAACAAAATTATATAGAAATCAGTTAGTTACAACTTTTCAGAAAGTTTTATAAAAATCCAAGGCATCAATTTTTTTTTAATAAGCACAAAAATGTCAATTTTAGCCATTTTAATCCGAAAGGCATCTCTAGGGGGGGCAACCGGAGTTTCCCTGGAAAATCCGTTCTGTTACTTTTTTTATACTCATATCATGTTTAATGTTTGTGCAAAATTTTTTTAAATTCCAAAGTTAGTTATTGAGAAAAGTGTGGACGGACGAACGAACGAAGGTTAATTTACAGGTCCACCTTCCTTTTGTTGGGGGGACCAAAAAACATCGCAAATTGAGATTGAATTTCACTATATTTACCAATTTTTGTATTGTAGACAAGACTGTCTTGTAATACCAACTAGAAAAAGATGATTTAGTTATTTTGTTTTATGGCATATCAACTCTTTCCATGTCATTTAATGCCAAACCCAGTAATTTTATAAAAAGTTTTGTGTTTTAAGTTCTTTGTATCTTCAAATATTTATTCATGGCGTTTATTTTGTTTTGTAAAGGAAATTTCTTGTTTTTGCTTCCAGTTTTACAGAATATTGATTTTTGCAAAGGAAAAGAAAAAAAAACAAAAAAAACGACAAAATCAATTATATTTTTTTGTTGTTTTTGGAATCCTTTGAGATAAGGCTTCATAATTTGTGTTTTCACTTTTTGCGGACTGTTATTCTCATCTTCATAGCTGTTGTTTCACTACGTTTCCTCTGGCCTTCTTCAGGTGATTAACTGCGACGGAATAGAAATGCTGAGTCTTATAACTGTGTCCCCAGTAATTACATTTCGGACAACTAATCCTCTCATCTGTTTGAATAGGATTGAAACCACTATTATCAGAGAATGCTCATCTGGAACTGCAGACGCAATGTCTATCCACTGCGCCATGGACTCGTTGAATCTCTAAGAAGATTAGTTGATCAAAGCAGAAAGCATGAACCAGAATGTACCAGTGCATGTGGACATTGCCAAGATGGCAACTGTGACAATGTAAAAAGTGTTCCAGTCATAGATGATGAGGAGGAGGAGGAAGTGTAAACAACTGTGAAGAAACATTATGACTTATATGAATTGGGTAGTTGGTTGGTTGTTTTTGTTTTACGGCATCTCAACCTTTTTCAGGTTATTTAATGCCGAATCTAGTTATTTTGAGGAACAATTTTTAATGGAGTATATACTTTTTTTTAAGTCAGATTCTATTTAACCCATAGTTGGGACCCTAACAGGTACTACCACTCCCGGTCAGAGTAGACCTGGGAGCAATGGCAATTAAAGGGTGGCTCCACACTCCCCAAGGCCCGCAAGGTGGGGGCCTCACCATCAGATATAGTTTTAGGTCATATCCAGGACCGTTGTATAAAGGGTTTTTAAAAAAATTTTTTATAAAGGCCAATTTTTTTTTAAGATAGGAGAGTATGGTGTGGGGGATTGTTTTTATCAAATAACTCTTTAATATTGTTTTCTTTGTAGAATTAGGTAGGGATAACCGTAGATATCGTGTAAGGGGGAATTCAACATCACTGGCAACCATTTCATGTGAAAGACTGACTGGTAAAAATGCAAGATTTATTGATTCATCATAAAAACTAACCGAGTTAGAAATTTAAAATCTAATGGAAAATGACTTTTAAGTTGAAAATGTTCAACTTCGAAATTTGAAACTTTCCCATATTCGAATCTTGTTCAATCTTTAGTATGATGTACAGTAGACCCAACTTGACATAAAACTGTAAAAAGAAAAAAAAATCTTGCAATTTTTTTTATATCAGTTCGTATTTTAATAGGACTAAAGTTGGTCAAAATGTGGTGCGACAACTATGGAAGGCAGTAATTACTGAGAATACTGTTAGAAGATTTGACATTCCTATCCTGTTGCGGTTAATCACCTGGAGAAGGCCAAAGGATGAGTTGGCCGAAACATGGTGAACCAACAACTATGAAGCGGAGGATAGCAGTCCACAAAAGAATGAATCTATATATAATTATAAAACTCTGGGGACCGTTTGACCGTCCTTGCTTGCATCTTGTCTATCAAAAACATTGTAGTCATGGATTACAGCTTGTATTTAATAAAATTCACCATCCTATCCAAAGTTCAACCATATTGAGTACAAATAATCTTTAATCTTTACTTAACTTGTAGACATAGTTTCAATCATGAAACTATGTTTGTTTTGGTTTCGATTCTAGCTGATGGCACTGAAATCTTTTTTTTTTTACTTTTGAAATCATGACTATATATTAGGTACAATATATTATGAAATAATTGACTATAATAATAAATACAAAATCAACGTAAATTAAAATATCATATTTAAGCGTATTTTACAACTGGGCAATGCCGGGCGCCCCTGCTAGTAAAATAAAATAAATGTTTGATGCATGCTAGATACAGAAGCAGATATCTTCAGACAACCTGATCTGACAGCATTATAGTTTGTGATAAGGACAAGAACTGCTTACCAATTAAAAATTGCTTCATTGAAAAATCCAAGAGCTTCTCTTAAATTGCTTTTTTTCAGCTGTTCCTCGCCTTTTGAACATAAACTGTCACCAACCTGTAATGAGCAACAAAATCGAAAGGAAATTATTCATTTTCAAAGATAATAACTTACAAGACTACTCAGCATTGTACGGAATAAGATAATCAAAGAGGCAAAATGTGAGCATAACTTTGTTTCTTTTAAAACTACCAGTCAAGCCCCAACTCTAACAGACTTAATTTGGTTGTTTGTTTTATTCAAGGAGTTTGGTTTGATTGTTTTGTAGAAAAAAATTGGGCACTTGTGCATAATGTAAATGTACATTTTTGGTTTTCAGTTGGGACATTTGGAGAGTGCATAACAGGGGCAGTAAACTATTTTGTGTTTATAAGTTTCTTATATTTATTTTAATTCAATAAATATGTAACAAAAACTTAAAAAAAAAAGACAAAAAAAGACAAAAATATGCATTTGAAAATTTCAGAATTTTGGTATTTTACAAAAAAAAAAAAAAAAAGAATTAAAATATCTAATTTATGTTAAAAAAAAAAAAACTATTTTGTGTTATTATAATTTTCTTAAATCTTTTTTTCAAAACAAAAAATACACATTCATTGTCGTAAGATTTTCAATTCGGTCCTGAAATTGCATTTGTCTGCCCCTGCTATGCACGCTCCAAATGTCCCAACTGAAAACCAAAACATTGTACGTTCGCACTAGTGCACAAAAGAAATGCATTTATTTGTGGTTTTTCCAAAAACATATTTCATTATCTTTCGAAAGTCTTTTCATACACGTTTTACAACTGTATGCCATATAATGAGTGTTTTTTAAAAAGTCTCCACCCTCACCACCAAACACCGGTCTTAGCCAGCACTTTCTCGCTCTCGACTTCACATGTCCATGTTCCCCGGTGCACTTTTCTTCTCTTGCTCGACCACATGCTGTCCTTTTTTTCTTTTTCTCGAGACGTCAGCACGTGCATACTTGCCAATTTGCATATGTGCTTTAATGGTAGCTGCTGTTGCTAATAATATCGATAATCAGCTATCCTATGGCTGCTGCTGATTTTCTCACACACACCCATATGCACTATTACCAAGAGAGCACACCGCTTCATTACAAAAATTCAGTGTGAAACCCCGTACAGGTTCTAAATTCAACAAAGATTCCCAAGTTTCAAAAGATATACCTGAAGACAGAGGCAACATGGACGTCTAGCACAACTGCAGACTCCATAATATTATTGTACCGTCTTTGGACACATCAGAGATTACGGCGCTTATTTAGAATTACACTAAGAAAAAAAAAATATAGAAAAATCTTATGATGTACATACCTGTCACGGAATGAAGATGTCATATTCCAAAAATTATGTAGATTGATCAAGTAGTTTTTTTTAATAATAAAATTAAATTTTATTAGTAAGCAAGGAGGGGAGAGGGAGACGCCATGTTTTTTAGAATGTGTTAAAATTCAAAGTCTGATAATTCGACTACCGAAATTTACAAATTGTACTATTTTATTATTATTAATTGCTAAAAATCATAAAATTTAATGTAATTAATTGAAAAAACTACTTGATCAATTTACATGATTTTTGGAATATGACATTTTTGTTCCATTACGAGTATGTACATCATAAAAATTTGTCTGTATTTTTGCTTCATTTTTTATTAAGCACAATTATTACATTTTCATCCAAATTGGAAAGATAAGACAGAGTGATATCAAAAAGGTTTTAGTTTTAATTACTTTTTTTGCAATAGCATCTATGACGATCACAAAAAAAAAAAAAAAAAAAAAAAAATGGTGGAGGATGGTAATACAGATACAAACACGAAATAACTTAAGATATATATTTTTATTTATTATATCTCAGCATCTTATCCATTTTTGGATTCTATGAATACTTACGCAAGTGTCTAGTATTGTCATCTTTTTCATTTCCTCCCAACTATCAACTGAAGCATCGAACGCATTCACACGCTGTTCATCTGAAATTGAACGTGAAATGCTGATTATGATGGCGTGATATTTATAATTAACCCAATCAATTTCCTCCCCCCCATACTGTCTAGTGGTTAAGGTTTAGTAAAAAATAATTACAAATAGCAACGTTTTCTTTTTTAATCTATCTTCTCTACTA
Source organism: Euprymna scolopes (assembly GCF_053919585.1). NCBI lineage: Eukaryota > Metazoa > Mollusca > Cephalopoda > Sepiida > Sepiolidae > Euprymna > Euprymna scolopes. The sequence continues at coordinate 151,290,739 of NC_136487.1, read as the reverse complement.
TTATATATAAGGAAATTTGTCTGTGTGTATGAATTCATTTCATATGAAATCTGATGAAAGAAGAAACAAGCGATTTTGACCAAAGTTAACACATCACAATTTTAGTTTGGTTGTTTAATACCAAATCCAAAAGGTTTTATGCCTCAAGTTGCTTATATCTTCAAATATTTATTTACTGCGTTTGTCTTGTAGCAGAAAATTATTTTTGTTTTTGATTTTGCAGAACAGAGTTTTTGTAAAGGGAAGGAAAAAATGATAACATCAATGTTTGGTACATTTTAAGTCAGAGAGCCAATATCTTCAGATTGTCTGATCTTGATTGACAGTTTTGTTAAGAAATTAGAAAAAGTGGCAAAGTGGATTTTACGGCATATCAACCCTCCCTCCTTTTTTTAATATACATTTAAAATATGAGTGAATTTATAAGTAGATTTGTGAAGAAATTTCCCTCTCCCTGGATCAACTTCTCCACTTTGCTGTATATAATGCTTAGATTTTTTATTTATTTGGGAGTAATCATTTATCAAGACCCGAAGGCCTCTCAAGGATAAGGGTTAATGAATGCAAGATGGTAGTGTAGTAATCGTTAACGGTGTAAATTGGGTAGAATTTGATTATGTAAGGGGACGGATCACAAGAACTTGTTTATATTGGATTTGAAGGCTACCATGTTGTATTCAACCAGAAAGCAGGCCAGCATCGCCTCTTCTGTGGGAAAGAGGTTGCAGGGAAGAGAAAAGGGTATCACTTACTAGGTTTCAAAGCCTGTTTTGAATTCTATTCAAGGCAGGATAGGGTGTGCTGAGCAGCTTCTGCCCAGATGTGGCAACAGTATTCCATTTTAGGATGTACCTGGCTCTTATACAAATAGAGGATTGCATCGGCAATGAGATTTCTTTTCAATGAAACTTATCTACACAAGATAATTAACATCATCTGCATCAACTAAAATTTTTTTGGTTCTGTATAATGCATTCCTGTCATTATTTTTATTGGTATTTCTACAGACATTGTTGAAACAATTTAGAAAGCCATTCTTACCATAAGGAGAGGAGGGCATTTTGTAACTATTCTGTACTTTTACTTAACAATTGAATAAACAAAAGATAAAACAATTTTAATTTAACTTGAAAATACTAATATTTGAATTCATCAGACTACTGTTCTTATCTTGAGTGTCATTTTCGCAAAGTCAATATAACTTTCGATCTTCTTCAGGTGCATCTTGTCAAACTCTGGAATGTTTCCGCTGAATTTAGGATTAATACGAATAACCAATCTCCATCCCCAAAATTCAGAAACTTGAAAATCCTATTTAAAAATAGCATAGCCCATAAACTGCAGAAGTACCTTTTATTTTTACTAGTTTGTTGCAATGATTATCTACTATTCCATATAATAAACATTTTATTTTGTTTGAGATTTCAGGTTTTAAATGCTCATGTGTCATTTATCGTGTATTTTTTAGGGAGTGGGGAGGAGCAATATTGATAATTGACTATACTTAAATATCAGTTTATGAGGAATCTTAGTACCCTTACCACTGGGCCATGAAAGCTCACTAGCAATGAAGGTGTCATTTATTTCTCTTATTGCTTTTATTCCAGTCATGCTGAGGAGCTGTAGAATTATATATATATATATATATATATATGTTTTATTTTTTATTACCGTATCTTTCTGTTAAGTTACATTCTTGTTTTGGCTACTCAGCGTTTTTTTTAGCCATCTGTAGGTCCTCAGACTTTTACAGAAATGTTTGCTATTTTGGGATGAAAAGTGGAAGAGTGAATGAGGTCAGGAAGTGTTTGTGAGGAGGGCGGAAGAGGAAGAGAGGAAGGGAACAAGGAGGGAAAGTTGGGGGGGGGGCGTTTGGTATGTCATGTTTTAGTTTTGGGGTTTAAGGAACTTGTGGGGGAGGGTCTGGGAGGTTCATTTCTGGTGTGGCTGAGGGCATTGGGATACATGAGGGGAAGGGGAATATGTGGGGGTGGGAGGAGGGGGGGTTACTTTAAAATTTGAGTCTTAGTGTTAAAGTTTTTAGCGTCTAGTTGGTGAGGCGATTTCTTGGTAAGTATGTCTTCAGCTGTTGAGTGTTGCTTATGTTTGGAGGCGGGGGGGGGGGGGGGGGCCTATGATTCGGTTTATTTATTTTTAGTTTTTATTTTGTTGTTAATTGTTTGGAGAGGGTCAGCTAGCGGTCGCAGCCACGGGTACACACATGCGCACGTACACACATATATACTTAAAAGAAACGGTCACAGGTACACATACATGCCCGCCCTGGCGTGCAAATATATGTGCATATATATATATATATATATATATATATATATATATATATATATATATACACACACACATACTAGCAATGGGTGCCCGGTGTTGCCCGGGTGTTTGGAGATGTATGCTGAGCAAAAAAAAAAAAAAAAAAACAACGGTCAATTTTTTAAAATTTGGCCCCTATTATGAACCCTTAATATTTATTGTTTTGGGCTCAAATCAAGTTATTAAGTTAGATCCATGTCTAAGGAACCTATATCTAAAATTTTAAGTGTGTAGATCCAAAATTGTTGGAGGAGTTTGGTAGAGTTCTCAAAGATCAAATCGTTGAACTTTGACCTCTTAAAAGCGAAATTTCTGGCCGAAAACCAATCACATAGATTTTCCCAAATCTCAGTACCCTGTATATCAAATTTCGAGTCTGTAGTCTAAAAATTGACAGAGTTATTGCATAGTGAAATGTACACAGACATGTATATATGCACACCCAAATGAAGGCATCACAGTGGTAAAAGGAGAACAATGTTTTCTTAACATTTAGGTCAATGCTTCTCCAAACAAAAACAAAGAAAAAAGGTAAATGTGAAAAGAAAAGAAAGATGAGTGGGACTTCCTCCTCCTCAAAAAAAAAGAAAAGATTAATCTATAAATATAAAAGCAAAAATGTGTGTATGTACGTATGTATGTTCGCTTTTTGTGTGTGTCCGAGAAAGGCTTTTTTCCAAGAAGCGAGCGGTCGACTCGCTTCTTAAAACTTTTTATATTACGTCTAAATCATAATATCTACCAGTTAATGGGGGTTGCCTGTCTATTTAATTTGCTCGACTTTGAAAAGATAAATATTCAACATTTTTCGATCGCCACATATGCATGAAGCCTTTTCGTATAATAAAGCAAAACTAATTCCGGCGGCATTTTTCCGGAAACATCCAAAAGCAATCATGGTGGTCCAGTGGTTAACGTCGCACATTTTTTTTCACACTTTAATTTCCAACTTCGACTCAAGGGTTCGGGTTCGATCCTTCATACTTACCTACCAAACACCCGGGTCTTTTGATTTACCTAAAACCGCACACACCTCCAAACACCTGAGCAACACCGGGTACCCCCCCCCCCGCTAGTCGATTATATAAATCTCTCTGTTTAAATGTTTTTTGTATGTCTGCCTAAAACTTTTGACAAATGCGAAGGATTTTCAGGAGATTGGTATCATTTTTGAAGCTTGATCCTTCGGACGACAAATATCGAAAAATTGGTTAAAAACATTAATTCCTTCACCCTTTACTGGGCACTTTTCTACAAGGAAGGGTTGCTTTTTTCGCCAATATTTTCCAAAGTTATCCCCTCTTTTCAAATTGACTAGACTTAATTTAAACCTTCGCCACTTCCAGTATAGCGATAGATGCAACGACAAAGACATCACTTTTTTCACACATTCTTTTCCTCCTTTGCAGTACAGGTTCGAGCCTACCTGCTTACTACCACTCCCCCCCCCCTCAACACACTCCTCCAAACACCTGGGCAATGCCGGATACCCAGACTAGTTAATAAATAAAATACTTACATAACTTCATAAGAAACAAAATGAGAATTTTTGTTGATTTGGCAGCTTCAAATTGAAGAAAAACTTCACTCCTGAAAGACAAAAGAAAAAAAAAAATAACCAAAATTTTAAGAATTGAGTTTGTTTTACTATACACACAGATACGAAAAAGTTGTCAAAAAAACAAAAATATAACAAATAAATGTTATCAAAGGCAAGATAAGTTACTTTTCTACTTCACCGGATAAGTTTCTAGTGTTTTTATTTAATGTAAAATGTTTAATCGGTTCAAAAAACATACAGTGTTTATCAGTATCTGTGAAAAAATACAAATAGCGGCGTGCTTGCTGTTGAATATGTTAAGTTTGGGAAAATGAGTTCAAACTAAAAAACTATGCAGAATACTGTTAGAAAAACCACCAAATATATGTCAGCCTATGTCATGGTAAAATATATTGAGCGAGTTTTCTAAGTAACTTATCTTGCCTTTGATAACATTTATTTGTTATATATTTGTTTTTTGACAACTTCTTCGAATCTATGTGTATAGTAATACAAACCCTAAGAATCTTTTTTAATTCATGTGTCTATGGACAATTTTTTTTAACATTTTCTTTTTTGCTTTAGATTTAGAAGTTTCAAGAATCATTGCAGTTTGTATTATTTAGATTAAGTGGTCAATTGTTCTCATCTTGAGTGTTATCTGCACAACGTTTCGGCCGATGTAACTGTTCGTTCACTTAGTACTTGCTACAATGTAGCCTGTTGATCGGACGCCATATTGAACATCCACCAGAAACAAGGAACATACTTAAATATATAAAAAAAAAGCCACCAAGTTCGATAACTCCAACTTAAACACTGCTGATGTCTTCTGGTGTTAAGCATAAGCTCCCTCCCTCCAAAAAATAAAACAAGTTATTAACATAACAAGTCTCTTAGAATTTTAGTAGAGGCTTTCATCTTTGTCAAACAGTTTGCGAACGGTTTCTGTCCCCCGATCTATTCAATTTGGATTTCTTCCTTTACCAACATTTTCTTTACTTTGGCCACATCAACTCTCAAACGTCTGTCACTTACAAGATTTGATGATTTTAAGAGCTCTACCAAAGATGCGTTATCTGTTTCGCAAAGTACTTCAGGCAATTTGGGTAGTATGAAAATCTCTTGCAGCATGGCAGCTATCAATATACCTGCATCAGCAGTTTCACTGAGTGCAAGAGTCTCAGAGGCCAATGGGCTCTTTGTTAAATTTTTTTGATGACCAGCATATAGAAGCCAGTCTATTCATCTTACCATAAACAAAGATGATGAATCTACCTTGTGAGTAACCATCCTCTAAGCTGGCATAGGTAGCATTAGGATAGCAAACCACACTCAAATCCCAGCTGTGGATTTCCCAGCTGTGGAAAGGATATGGATCCTGTTTTGATTTAAGCTTTAATAGTCACTTGTTGGCTTCAAAAAGTAACTTTACTTTAGGAGAGTTTCCGATATCCCTCATCCTACACATAGCAAATGATACATCAGGTCGAGTTTGGGTAGATACTCTTATAATTTGACCTGTTCGATAAGTCCAACAGTAACCTCCAACCTTCGTCAGGTGTAAAAGTCACCATGTTTTGGCAGGAAAAAAGGACTTAGCTCTACACTCTAAATTTTTGGATCTAGTTGAAAGTTTACACAAATTATAAAGATAATTTAATTAGCAGGAAACCCTAGGATTATAATTTTTAACTTCTTATGATTCATTTTTAATTAAATCCATCAACCAATTGTTAAGTTCTTAGAAACAATATTTACAAAACTAAGAGGTTGCTGGTTTCAGTATGTTTAACCGTGTGTTATCCATTTTGTAATCAGATGTAATTCTTTTTTTAATTCTTTGATATGTTATCATTATGACTAATAACATAGGAGATAAAAAAGAGGAGGAGCAAGAAAACAAAGAGGGAGGAAAGGAAGGAGAGGAAAAAGGGAAGAAAGGAAAGGGAACTCAATGCAGTTTGATCTTAAATTTTTATTGAGAAAAGTTTAGTTCTTTCTGAAGATTTTGTTTCGTTTAGATTGTAGAGTTCTGATTACATTTTGGCTAGCAGAGTTTTAATTCAATTAATAACTTAGTTTCACCAATGTACCCTTTATTTCTTTAATCAAATCAAGTATATCCATCAAGTCTTTCATTACTGGTTTTAGTTATTCTTTGAACTATGGTATAAGTATTATCCTTCATGTAGGTGCTTACTATTATACTAGCGGGAGTTACCCGGCGATGCCGGCGTGTTTGGAGGTGTGTGTGGTGTTAAATAAAAAAGAACCTGGTGGGGGGGGGGGATCGAACCCGAAGCCCTGAGACGAAGTTTGAAAATAAAATCGGCCAGCCAGAATGAGTTAGTGAAAGATGTTTGAATTTATTTAAGAACCAAATTGACAGGTGCGCGGCCGGAAGTCGTTGACCATGACGTAGGTTTGTTTGTTATAAGCGAAGTCAAAAAAAGAAAACAACGTTAACACTAAGCAGGGAAAAAAAACACACAAAAAAAAAACTAACGTAAGGCAAACGAACGATGAAAACAGAAAACGAACACGTGAAAAATGGCTTAAATAAGCCTGTTTTGATATTAAAATTTAAAAAATCGAAAAAAAATAACCATCTCACACCACGATTCGAACCCAAAACGTTTACATAATGAACCAAGGCCTTAACCAACTGAACTAAGGCGACGTTCACGAAATTTGTTTGGCTTTTCAACTATTTAAAATAAATCAGGTCACAACGTCATCTGACGCATGCGTAGAATCGGTCATTGTCACTTGATCTTCATTGTCAGCTAAATATGAGAAGTTATCGGCCACTTTCAAATTGCACCAATATTGCCACATATTGTAAGTGGGCAGTCCATTGTTTCATCCGCTTAGGATATTAACAGCGGCCAAACCATAACCAGGTTCTTCTTCACTTAGATTATTTGTTAATTCTTCTGTCAATAACCTGTTCAGATTTCGGAAAATAATAAAAAATATTAAAACACATTAAAAGTGAATATGCTTTTATAATATCTATAGATCTATCTTTTATTTTTTTTTTTTACATGGTGGTCACCACTTATCAAAGCCCGGAAGCCACTCAGGGATAAGGGTTATTGCAAGTACAGTACGTTAGTGTGGAAATTTGATGAAGTGTTTACTTAAGGGGGCGGTTCATTAGGAATTTGTTAACGTTGGACTGGAAGACATTCAAGTTGTAGTCAGGTGGGAAGTAGGCAGACGGAACAGAGTTCCACAGTTCTAAGAAAGAAGCTTTGTTCATGGAATCTACGTTTTGATTTAGGCACAGATAAAGAGTGGGGGAAATTTTTCACAGTGGATTCAGCTAGACGGGTGTTTTTCGTGAAAGATTGGCGAGAGGGGACCAGAGACTGAAGTTCAGATGAGCACCTGCCATGGAAATAACGATAAAACAAGGATAGGCTCGCAACATCTCTTCTGTAGGAGAGAGGTTGCAGGGTAGAGAAAAGAGCATCCTCCACTAAGCCATGAAGTCTATTTTGCACTCTGTCAAGGCAGGATAGGCTGTTTTTAGCAGCTCCTGCCCAGATATGGCAGCAGTATGACATACTTGGCTTTTATATAGATAGAGAATTGCATCAGTAGTAAGATATCTCAGGAGAAAAACTTTAAAAAGTTTTTAAAATTTTAATATTTTTATAAATTTAAAAAAAAATTCTTAGTATTTCATTTTCTTACATATTATTTTGTATTTTCGATTCTAGCTGATGGCACCAAAGTCATTTTTTTTTTTTTACTTTTTAAAATCACTACTATATATTGGGTACAATATAATAATCAATAGAGAATTGGCTCTATAATAATGAATACAAAATTTGCATAAATTAAAATATTATAATGAAGTGTATTTTATGACCGGGCAATGCCAGGTGGCATGCTAATAAAAAAATAAATCTTTAAGAAAATACGTTTCACTTACCAGGTTTGCTGCACAATCAATAGATGATTAACTTTCTCCAACAGAAAATCAGCAGATTTGTTATTTATCAAATTCATTTCGATCTTCTCCATTGCAACCAGCAGTTTCTGCAGATAAACATTACTTTTCTAAAAAAAAAAAAATAAATAAATAAATAAATATTTCTTGTTGAGCCGTCCCCATAAATAATCAAATTCTACACAATTTACACCATTAACAGTTACTATACTATCACCTTACATTCATTAACCCTTATCCTCAAGTGACCTTTGGGCCTTAATAAGTGGTGTCTCGCAAGTAAAAAAAAAAGTAAATAAATAAGAATAAATAAATAAAATAAAAAGAAATAAAAAGAAAAAATTAAAAGATTTTGCAAGCTTTTAGAAAGTCTAGGGTGTAGAGTCGAAGAAAATGAAGGGAGGAAGCGCCCACGTGTCTGCGCGTCATGCCTTACCTTGGAACGCTCCTACGGTGTGCGTACGTGCATGGCCGAAACATGAAAGAAATTCCAAAATGGCGCCGTCCTCATCTTGTAGATTGTGCGATCATCACTGGGCCTCACGTGACCGTTCTTTGGCTGCTGATTGGCCGAGGACGAACGCCGGAAGGATAAAGGGAGTGTGTTTGGAACATGGGTGTGTCTTTTCTAGGATCGACGTCAGTGTGATCATATCGGCGAACTGCTGCAGCATCTTTAAGAGTACCTTAGTGTGTGTGTGATTTTTTGGGACTTGCTCGTCTGCTGACTTTACAGGACTTTCTTTTCTGCTGATTCTACAGGACCTGCCCTTCTGCAGAACTTGGAACAAAACTTCAAGCCTCTTCTTTCTTTTCACACGTAGTCGCCTAAAAAGGTAGAATCCAACTTACTTGTGAAACGGCTTTAAGCTATTTCGGCGAAATGGGGGAAAAAATTGACCTCAAATTAATACCGGAGTTCGATGGATCAACCCCGGTACTTGACTGGGTGGAAAAGTTGGAGTTACATTGTGTTTTGTCTGGCGTAAAGAACTTCGAACGTGTTGTCCCTCTGCGCTTGTCCGGCGGCGCCTTTGCCGTGTATCAACAGCTCAGCCATGAGGGCAAACAGGACTACGAGACAATTAAGGCGGCGCTGTTCAAGGCGTTTGCGATTGACCCCGCCACTGCTTGGGAGCAACTTGAGGCAAGGACCCTACGTCTGGGCGAAACGGTCGATGTATACTTGGCAGAACTGACCAAGTTAACGGTCTTGTTTGCTGGACTGCCTGAGCGGGCCTTAGCATGCAAATTCCTAGCAGGACTCCTGACAGAAGCAAAGCGACTATTACGAGCCAGCTCAAGTGCGGATTCGTTGCCCCTTAATGACCTAGTGGATCGGGCCAGGACTGTAATGAAGAATTATTCCGAGATGAGGGAACCGGTAATTGCTGCTGCCCGGTCCACGCCGAATGATAAGAAACCATATCAGGGACCCGGTCCACGTGGCGGAATCATATGCTACAAATGCAATGGACAGGGCCATATTGCAAGGAACTGCCGGCAGCAACCAACGGCCGTTCGCTGCTACCGGTGTAAGGAAGCCGGCCATATAGCTCAAGACTGTCCGGGAAACGGAACCGGGGACAAGGTGTCAGCGTCAACCTCTTCCCCACGCAGAAATTAAATGAGACGCTGCCGATCGTTTCGATATATGTCAACGAAACACTGCGCTCAGCACTCCTCGACTCCGGGTGCTCCCGCACTATCATATGTGCAGATCTCTGCCACACTTGGAGAAAGAAGAATGTCCGAGTGACTACCATCAGTGGAGAGACGCGCACATGTTGCGGGGTGGGCAGCGTAAACATTCGGACGAAAAATGGAATCTCCGCTAACCTAGAGGCGCTGGTGGTACCAGAAAAACCCCTGAGTTTTGACCTGCTCCTAGGATATGATGCCATCAGAGCTCTTGGTGGCGTCTACATAACGGCGACGGGGGGCGGTACATTTTCAGGAGAAAGCCCCAGTGTGTGCTGCACTAAAGATCGACCAACCAGACTTCAGCGTCGAATTTGACGAGCAAAAGAGGGCCTGGACTGCCTCATGGAAGTGGTCGGAAGACCGAGAACCGGCCAAACTGCAAAATGGCATAACGGAATACCATGTGCCCGACCACATGAGGCCCGCGTACGAAGAAGAACTTTGCAGATGGATCGAGGATGGCTGGTTGATTCCCTACCCCTACAAAAAACTTGGACCCCGCAAGGGTCTGATCCCATTAATGGCAGTTGCTCAACAGAACAAAGCAAAAGTCAGGCCGGTGATGGATTACCGAGAACTGAACTCATATGTTGATGCGTTCACAGGCGAGGCCGACGTGTGTGCTAGCAAACTGCGAGAATGGCGCCAGCTGGGTTCTAATGTGTCCCTGTTGGACCTTAGAAGGGCATATCTGCAGGTCCGGGTTAGCGAGACACTGTGGCCGTTTCAGACGGTAGTGTTTTCCGGTAGGAGGTATTGCCTCACGCGACTGGGCTTTGGGCTGAACGTTGCGCCCCAAATCATGAAAACGATCGTCAATGCTGTATTGTCACAGGATAAGACCGTAAAAGAGGGGACATCAGCATACCTTGACGACATATACGTGAATGAAGACGTTGTGCCATCATCACGTGTGAGGGCTAAGCTTGCCGAACTTGGACTGATTTGTAAGGATCCAGAACGCTTGGAGGATGGCGCTCGTGTTTTGGGGTTGAGCGTTCAACAGGAGCGAGGGACCTTGAGGTGGGGGCGCGGAGCTGCAGTCCCCGAAGTGCCCCATATCCTCACGAGGCGGGCCATATTTTCCCTGTGTGGAAAACTAGTAGGACACTTGCCAGTATGTGGATGGACCCGGGTCGTAACAGCCAGCATGAAGAGGAGGGCGAGTGCAGTTACCAAAGGCTGGGATGACGAGACGGTGGACAATCTGTTGCTTCGCATGGTAAAAGAAACCATCACAAGAGTCAAGCAGGAGGACCCCGCTAAAGGAGATTGGTGCGTCCAGGGAGACAGACTAAATGTGTGGGTGGATGCGAGCTCCCTCGCGATCGGGGCACTATTGGAGATGAACGGGTCTGTGATTGAGAACGCCTGCTAGTTGCGACCACTGGATGATGCCGCTCACATCAACCTAGCGGAGTTGGATGCGGCGATAAAGGGAGTAAATATGGCACTCCAGTGGAAGGTTAAAGAATTGTGCTTACACACAGATTCGCTGTGCGTGTACCACTGGATAGTTGACACACTAACAGGCAAAGTGAGAGTGCGCACCAAGGCGGCTACCGAAATGCTAATTAGACGAAGGTTGGAGACTCTAAGGAAGCTGGGGGAAGAGTACAACCTATCGGTGAACGCGGTGCTTGTCGCTTCCACCCACAATCTTGCAGATAAACTCACCCGTGTGCCCCAGAGGTGGTTCAACGCAATGAAGAAAGAAGCCGAGCCAGGATCGTTATGTGCTGCCTCTATTGAGGAGACGGATGAAATCAAGAGGGTACACCACGACACTGGACACCCCGGAGTGAGACGGACATATTATTTCGCACACTTAACCAACCCGTCAGTGTCCAAAAACAGAGTAGAATCAGTGGTCAAGGAATGCCAAATATGCCAGTCAATCGACCCGGCTCCCACCAAAGTGCAGAAAGGTCGGCTGGAAGTCGACGGGACTTGGAGCCGGCTGGGCATGGACATAACCCACTATGGTGGTCAGCACTTCCTCACACTAATCGATTGCGGACCGACGAGGTTTACGATCTGGCGACTGTTAACAGGACAGGACTCGGCTAGTGTCATCCGCCGATTAGAGTCTATATTTTACGAGCGGGGGGCCACCCGAAGAGATTCTCACGGACAACGACACAGCCTTTTGCAGCGGGGAATTCAGGCGTTTCATGGACGAGTGGGGAACCCGGCTTAGACACAGGTGTGCGTATGTGCCGAGTGGCAACGGTATAGCAGAGCGGTGCCACCGAAGTGTGAAACGGATAGCAGCAAGGAAGCAATGCACGATTGCGGAGGCGGTATATAGGTACAATACAACGCCAAAGGATGACGCGACTGCTGAAAGTGCACCTGCTAATGCGATACATCGCTATCGAGTGCGTGTTAAGGGCATTGACGCCTGCCCGCCTAATTAGAAGAAGACGCAAGGACGGTACAAGTCAGGGGACACCGTCTGGGTAAGGCCTCCCAATAACCGATGCACGACCAGGTTCAGACAGGGACGGATCACCGGCATAATCGGTGAGCAGGCTGTGCTGGTTGATGGTGTCCCACGCCATGTAAGGGATGTCCGGCCCGCCCTTGATATAAACCAAATGGTGAACAGTGAAAGTAATGAATCATCCAGTGATGAAATGTGGATCCGGCCTATGGCTGAGAACCTCAGCACGGATGGCGATAGCTCCAGCACCACTTCTGAGAGCTCGGATGAAGATGAAGATGAAGCGCAGCCGGATGGTAGGACTGTGGACACTGACCCAGGTAGCTCGGAGGAAGATGAAGTGCAGCCGGATGGTAGGACTGTGGACACTGACCCGGGTGGCACTGGTGGAGATGATTTGGTTTGGTTTGGTTTGGTTTTACGGCATATCAACCTTTTTTTTTTTTTTTATTGGTTATTTAATGCCGAATTCAGTTTTTTTTTGTTTTTTTTTTTTAATAGATATTTTAATTTAATCAGTGAGTCAAATCAGACTTTTTGTATCATTAGGTGATGTGCTTCCTTCCTTTTTTGGGGGTGGGGTGTAAAGTTGGATTGAATTAGAGTTATATACTTTTATATAGATTTACTTTTTTCAGAAATGTTAGTATTTTGTTGGAGTTTATTTTTTTAAATAGTTCTTTCATATTGTTGACATGGTAATAATTTTGCCGGATATGCGCGAGATCGCCACAATCCAAAAGAAAGTGTTTTACTGTAAAAGGTTCTTGGCATGCAAAACATTCTGGAGGGTCTTCTTTTTTTAGCAGGAAGGAGTGGGTTATGTGCGTATGTCCTATGCGAATACGGGACAAAATCACTTCCTCTCTACGTGATCTTCTAGCATCTGGTAATCGTTCTTCTATTGTGGGCTTGATCTTGAAAAGTTTATTATTTGGACAGTTATTCCATCTTTCTTGCCATTTCTTCATAATCAGATTATTTATTTGTTGTTTGTAGTCAGAATGTGGAATTTTTATATTGTTATTAAGGAGTTTTAAAGCATTTTTGGCAGCTATGTCAGCTTTTTCATTGCCCTGAATTCCAGAATGACTGGGGATCCAGCAGAATTTGATACTTTTGTTTTGTGAGAGAGTGTGTATTTTTTGTAGCAGTTTGATGAGTAGTGGGTTATTTAAATTTTTATTCTTTAAGGATTCGAGTACCGATAGGGAGTCTGAAAAAATTATAAATTTGTTGTGGGTAAGGTCAGTGATGAGATCTAGTGCCATATCTAAGGCTGTGGCTTCGGCACTAAAAATTGAGGCATGGTCTGGTAGTCGCTTCTGTAAGGTAATGTTAGTGGATACGACTCCGCATCCGGTTTTGTTGCTGTCTTTGGACCCATCTGTGTATATGTGCTGATGGTTTGGGTATTTTTCCTGAATGATAAGGAGTTTTTCTTGATAGGTTAGTGGATGGGTTTGATTTTTTGGGAGGTTATTTAATTCAAGGATGATTTCAGGGTATTTTAGTAGCCAGGGTGGAAGGCTTAGTTGGTTGACATTATGGATATTGGTGATTGTGATACCTGCATCTTCTACTAGTGGTTTTATACGGAGCCCAAAAGGTTTTATAGCTTTTATTTTTTGGTAATATAGATTTTGGTAATTTGGATTGAAGGTACAGTTAGAGGTTGCATTTGTTGGCTGTGATTTTTCTCTATCATAGAACGAATAATCTAGTGAGTTTGCAATGCAGTTGTAAGCAGGATTTTCTGGGCAAGAGAGAATTTTGGTCAGGTATTGTAAGGCTAGTTTGTCGCGTCGAATTGATAATGGGGGTTCATTGGCTTCTGCATAGAGGCTATCGATGGGGGAAGTTCGGAAGGCTCCCAGCGCAAGTCTGAGGCCCTGATGTTGAACGGTGTCCAATATCTTTATATACGACTTTCTGGTGGCACCGTAAATGAAGCTACCATAGTCTAGTTTCGATCGCACTAGTGACCTATATAACTTTAATAGGGTTTGTCTGTCCGCTCCCCAATCTGTGTGGGCAATGACTCGCATTAGCTGTAGGGTTTTATTACATTTATTTTTAAGATGTTTTATATGAGGGATGAATGTAAGTTTTTTGTCTAGTATTAATCCTAAGAATTTATGTTCATTTACAACAGGAATCGGAATATCATTTAGTTTTAAAAGAGGATCTGGGTGCAGTTTTCTTAGTTGACAAAAGTGCATACATTTTGTTTTGTTAATGGAAAATTTGAAGCCATTCTTATTTGTCCATTTTTTTATTTTGTCAATGCATTGTTGAAGTTGACGCTCAATTATATGGATATGTCTTGAGCTATATGCAATTAAAAAATCATCAACATATAGAGAGCAATCCACGCCTTGGTTTATGCATCCAACAATACTGTTAATTTTTAGGCTGAATAATGTTACCGACAAAATACTTCCCTGTGGAACTCCCGTTTCCTGTTCTTTGATGTCCGATAGGCATGTTCCTACACGGACATTGAATATTCTATTATTTATGAAGTTGTTGATGAAGATGGGTAGTCTTCCTTTCACTCCAGCTTCTTTGAGATCTTTCATGATGCCATACCTCCATGTGGTATTGTACGCCTTTTCAAGATCAAAGAAATAGCAGTCATATGCTTTTTTTGTATAAATGAATTTCTGATGAAAGTTTCTAAACGAATATAATGGTCTGTTGTGCTACGATGTTTTCGGAAGCCACACTGAAAATTAGTTATTATTTTATTTGTTTCCAGAAACCAAATTAACCTGGTGTTGACCATTCTCTCCATGATTTTACACACACAGCTTGTTAGAGCTATGGGGCGATAATTGGAGGGGTCAGATGCATCCTTTCCTGGTTTTGGTATAGGAATGACTGTGGCTTGTTTCCATATGGCTGGAAGATTGCCATTGAGCCAGATGTCATTATAAATAGAAAGTAAATACTTTAATGGTTCATCTGGTAGTTGTTTTAGAAATTCATACGTTATTTTATCAGGTCCCTCAGCCATGTTGTTGGCTTTTTTTAATGAATCCTTTAGTTCATGGATGGTAAAAGGTTTGTTGTATTCTTCCTCATTGTTACTTTTAAAGTTCAGTTTGGTTTTTTCTGATTCCTGTTTAAAGATCTGGAATTTTTTATCGTAATTTTTAGAAGATGAATTATTTGCAATAGTATCTGCAAGCAGGTTTGCCATGTCCTCTTTTTTAGTTATTTTACTATTGTTTACACAGAGGTGGTTGAGAGGGGAACTGGTGTTTTTTCCTGATATTTTCTGAATCATATTCCATACAGTTTTGTCTTTGGTGGTGTTATTGATTTTAGACACAAAATTCTTCCATGATTCCCTTTTGGCTTCGTTTATTGTTCGGCGTGCTTTAGCCCTGCATATTTTAAAGTTGTTTAAATTCTGAGTAGTTGGTTGATTGTTGAATTTTCTTAATGCAGCACATCGTAGCCTGATAGCCTTTTTACAGTCATTATTAAAACAGGGACGATTATTCTTGGTTGATGATTTTGTTTTAGGAATACATTCTTCTGCTATTGAGATAATGATATCTGTAAAGTGAGTGATTGGGTCTTTCTCACATTTTTCAGGTAGGAGTTTGTGTTTGCATAGTAATTTGAATTCATTCCAGTTAGCTTTTTTAAGGTTCCAACGAGGAATTTTTGAGATTATTTCAGGACCAAAATGTTCTAAAGTTATTGGGAAGTGGTCACTTCCACAGGTATCTATATGCACTGTCCAATTGTAATCTATAAAGATACTAGAATCACTTATAGAGAGGTCAATTGCTGAGGACGAATTTGTAGCGGAGTGAATAAACGTTGGTTTTTTGTTGTTATATATGCATAGATTGTTGTTGTTGATAATATTTTCTATAATGATTCCTTTTCTGTCTGTGTTTGAGCATCCCCAACTAACATTATGACTATTAAAATCACCTAATAATAAGAAGGGGCGAGGGAGTTGGTTGATGAGTTTTTCTATTTCGGTTTCATCTATGGGGTCGTTTGGAGGCAGATAAATGGAGCAAATTGTGACCGTTCTATGTAGGGTGGCTGTGACAGCAATTGCCTGTAAGTTAGTTTGTAGATTTATTTGGCTTTGTGCCGTGTTTTTGTTAATGAGAATGGATGTTCCTCCTGAAGCTCTATTTGGGTTATTTGTTGTATAGTTGTATTCAGTAAAACTTTGAAGATTGATATTTTCAGATGGTTTTAAAAAGGTTTCTTGTAGGCATATTATTGTGGGACATAGATCGGATATCAGTAGAAGTAATTCATTCCGATTGGCTTTTATACCTCTGCAATTCCATTGGATTATTTTGTTGGCCATAGTTTAGATTTTATGTATTTGATTTTCTGTAGTGGTTTTTATCCTACATCAATTTCCATCGCTTTGGAAGTGGATGGTCTGTTTCTTGTTTCTGGTGAGAGGCTTTTTTTGGGTTTTGGTCTGGGACTTTTAGATTTACTTTGTCTTGACTGTCTTTCTTGGCTATCAGTTTCAACTAGTTCAAATTTATTTTCATTTTCAATTAATACTAATTCTGTTTTTTGTTTGTCATTTTGTTTTTGGGGGGTAGTTTTTTTGTTGTTCTGTTCTATTTCCATTTTTCCTGTTGTTGTGTGTTTATTTTTAACATCTGTTTTTGTCCTTGTTAGTGACTTGGATCTTTCACGTTTTGATAATTGAGGAGGTTTCATTTCTTTAGAGATTGATTCCTCAATATTGATGGAAGTTTTTCTGATTTCCTTTTTTTCGTTTTCTTTTATACTGGGTTGTTCGTTTCTGACTTTTATTTGGCTGTTAAAATTTATTTTCAGTTCTGATAAAAAGGATTTTAATTCTTCAAGTATGTTCTTTAGTTCTTTTGCTAGGTTTGCAATTTCTGGAGCAAGGTTTAGTTCATTGTAGTTGTACATTTTGCTTGCTTGTTGGGTTATTGTGGCATATGAGTTTTTGGTGCGATTTGTGACTTCTTTGCGGGCTTCTTGGAAGGTTATGTTTTTTTGATATTTGATTGTTATTATTTCCTTCTCTTGCTTATATATTTTGCACTGTTTTGAGTGAGAGTGGTGCTCTTCTTGACAGTTTGTGCATTTGGTTTTATTTGGACAGTCTTCTTCATCGTGGTCTGGGTTTTTTTCACTGCAGTTTCCACATGTGAAGAATCTTAGACATTGGTCTTTATTATGTCCAAACTTTTGGCAGTTGTAGCATTGTAAAGGTTTTGGAATGTATTGTTCTATTTTCATTCTTTCATAACCTATATTGATGGTCTCTGGTATTTGAGGATAATTGAATGTTAGTATATAAGTGTTTGTACATATTACCTCTCCTTTTTTTTTAAATGTGATTCTTTTTACATCTGTGACCCCTTGGTTTTTTAGTTCTGTTTTGATTTCTTCTGTTGTGCAGACGGAGATTTCCTGGTTTTTTATGACTCCTTTGGAGTAGTTTAGTGTTTGGTGTGGATAAGCTTTGATGTTTGTTTCATGCAATTTTTGTAGTTGAAGTAGAGTTTTGGCCTGTTTTTTATTTTGTACTTCTACCAATATGGTACCATTCCTTAATTTTTTGACATTTTTGGGTGTTATTTTGCTTGATATTACCTTTTGGATAGTGAAGGGTGACATTTTAGTTAACGGTATATTAGACGTTGCTTCTAGCACGATGAATCTTGGAAAGTTTGTATCTTCATTGTCGCTGTCAGAGTCAATTTCTGTGTGTGGTCTCTTGGATTTTTTGGTATTCATAATAATTTTTGAAAAATTCATCAGCCATGCTCCCCACCCTCCTCGGAGCCCCTTATGGGGAAGAACTATGAGGGGGTAAATCCCATTCGCCTCGGTTCTCCAGGGCTACATAGCTGGTATACTCAAACATGGGGAGGTTTCCAAGCATTCACAATATATGGTTATGCCCACCCAAGTATGGGATTTCCCTGTATTTTTATTATTCCTGATGGTTACCTTTTTCCCAGCTTGATTGACCCTTCAGCCATCGCTTATTAACTCAGTTTATTGTTTATGTTGAGTGTTAGTGTGTTTTTGTTTGGATTGTCTGAATTAGTGCTTGTCATGACCAACCGATTGATTGGATCGGGCCTATCCAACCTCCCGTCTAGCCTAGTAAGGGCCAAAGTGGTGTGTTGTAGTATCATGTTATTATTTCCTAGGCATGTTCCACTCAACCACCAGGATCCCGTTCTTAATGCATTACGGGTTGCCACCAACGGTCAACTGGTGGTCCCATTGAAGGATTTTTACCCTCTGCAGGGGGGCAGTTGGTATGTTCTATCGCCCTACCAACTAGGCAAAAAAAAAAAAAAAAAAAAAAAAAAGGTGAGGAGGTGAAGGAAAAAGAAAACGAGGGAGGGGAGGGGGAGGAGAATGTTGTTTTTGTTTTTGTTTTCGCAGAACATGACTAAGTTTTGCAAAAGGGAATAAAAAACAAAGACATCTATGTAGGTGCGTTTCATCTCAGGAAGTCAGTAGACAGCCTGATCTGGTAGCACCAGGGTGGAGATGAAGAAGCCCAGCTAATCCCCCTCCGTATGAGCGCCCGCATCAAACGACCACGGCCGCAATGCCACATGTGTGATCTTGAGACCGGGGGGGGGGGGGGGGGGTGTAGAGTCGAAGAAAATGAAGGGAGGAAGCGCCCACGTGTCTGCGCGTCATGCCTTACCTTGGAACGCTCCTACGGTGTGCGTACGTGCATGGCCGAAACATGAAAGAAATTCCAAAATGGCGCCGTCCTCATCTTGTAGATTGTGCGATCATCACTGGGCCTCACATGACCGTTCTTTGGCTGCTGATTGGCCGAGGACGAACGCCGGAAGGATAAAGGGAGTGTGTTTGGAACATGGGTGTGTCTTTTCTAGGATCGACCTCAGTGTGATCGTATCGGTGAACTGCTGCAGCTTTAAGAGTACCTTAGTGTGTGTGTGATTTTTTGGGACTTGCTCGTCTGCTGACTTTACCGGACTTTCTTTTCTGCTGATTCTACAGGACCTGCCCTTTTGCAGAACTTGGAACAAAACTTCAAGCCTCTTCTTTCTTTTCACACGTAGTTGCCTAAAAAGGTAGAATCCGACTTACTTGTGAAATTAGAATTGACCAGAAATCCGTTCTGGCAAACATTTACTTTTACCATGACTAATGTTTGTGCAAAATTAAAAAAAAAAATCCAAGGAGTTGTTATTTAGAAAAATACGATCAAATGAGAGTGAATTACTAGGTCCAATCCTTCTTTTGTCAGGGGACCAATAAAACTACTTGATCAAGGGAAGCAAACCTTGATTAACACAGTTTTAATATAATAGATCTATAAGCAACGAACAGAACCACATGTAAATTCTGCATTTTTTTGCCATAAAAAAATTTGTCAGATTCCCCCACTAAAAGACAAAAAAAAAAAAAAATAAAAAAAAATAATAATTTAAGAAAGAAATTATTTAAATGAGGATTAATAATTTCGATTATTGAAACTATCCTTCTTATTTTGATTATTCTCATTTGGAGTATTATTCTCGCTATGGTTCGCAAGGACCTGTGGTATATGGATAAAATACTAGTTAGTAAAAAAAAAAAAAGATAAAAAATAATTCAGTTCTAAGTGACACTCTTCTGCTGGAGATTCAAGGTTCAATTCTCAGTGTGGCAATACTAAGGATACAATTGCGAATCACTTGAGATTTCTACCAGTTTATAATGGTGGAACAAGAGCATGCTACTCCTATAGATTAAATAAAAGATTCTGTTAAAAATCCCAGAGTTCAACAAGATATACATATAGGTTGAAGGTTACATTGTAATTTTTTCAAAAACTGCAAATTTAAGCTAAATTCAATGTAACTCTTTAAACAACCTATATCTCATTTGATTGGCCTTTTATTCCTCTATAATTTTACCTGTTCATATTTGACTTTTAATCGAAATATTCTAGCGTTCACGTCAATTGAAAAAAATAACTTCAAATTGAGGAGGCAAAAAGAAAGTCCGCAGCAACAAATTAGTTTAAAACCAGCTTAAATTATTGCCCCTAAATCAGTTCAAAATATCCACCAATAGGCAACAAAGCATCTCTAATCATAATTGTTGTTGTTCTAGGTTATACAACGTAACATTTAGTCCATATGCCATAACTTTCTCTAAGCAATCGTCAGGAGCTCATTAATCTCCACCTTTCTGGTTTATCCGATCGAGAAATTAGTTGCAGAAATGTGATGAAAAAACGGTACAAAAGACTATGCAAAAGCACCAAAACACCGGCAGTGTTCATGATGTTCTTAAATCTAGTTGTACTAGAGTTACTTCTAACAGGGAAGACAATGCTATCAAAATCCGCAGCCTAAGAAACAGATTTTAAATAGCTCCCCAAATCCAGAGGTCATCTCGTCAGCATCAGACAAGGCCAAACTATTTGCCAAGAACTTTGCAACAAATTCTATCCTATGCGACAAAGGCCATCAACTCCCCGTATTTCCTCCTATAACACACAACACGCTAGGTAACATACAAATATATGTGCGTGAGGTCACTAAGCTAATCAAGAACCTTGATTCCAGTAAAGCAACTAGTCCTGACAGCATCCCAATTATAGTGTTACAAAATGCTTCAACCAGAACTTGCTCCCATACTTACGAAACTGTTTAAGCGCTGCCTTAAGAAGAAGTGCTTTCCAACACTCTGGAAAACCTCATCAGTATGCTCTGTATTTAAGAATTCAGGTGATAAGTCATCTCCCTCTCAGTACAGACCAATAAGTCTCCTGTGTGTCATGAGTAAGTTGCTGGAATCCATATTAAATAGAGAAGTAGTCAACCACCTCAGCAGAAATAACCTTCTTAGTAATACGCAATATGGTTTCCATTCTGCAAGATCTACTGCATATGTGCTAACGGTTATATCTCATAGGATTAGCGAATCTCTTGACAAAGGCTTCCTTTCTAGGGCAATTGCTCTTGACATATCAAAGGCCTTCGACAAGGTATAACTAGAAATGTTTTCTCAATCATTAAATCATTTCTCTCTGATAGGCTCCTAAGAGTAGTGGTTAATGGACAAAAATCAGAGGCCCGCAGTATTAATGCTGGAGTCCCTCAGGAGTCCATCCTGGGCCCAACTCTCTTCCTGATCTACATCAATGATCTCCCAAAACACATACTTAAATCATTCGTTGACATCTATGCTGATGACACGACCATCTACGACAACACATCAAAGGCCGTAAATGACAAAGTTCTCTCTGATTCTCTCTCCTTTGATCTCAAGCGCATGGTACAATGGGGGAAGAGGTGGCTGGTTACCTTTAATGCATCTAAAACCAAGCTTCTATCTTTACATCATCAATGCTCTGATCCTCATCTGGCATCAATTGAAATGGATGGCTCTTGTCTAGGGAAGGCCCAATGTTTTGACAAGCTTCTGCGCTTGACCTTTACTCCTGATCTGAAATGGAACACGTACACAAAGTCTGTTGCCAAGGTCGCTGGAAAGATGGTGGGGTCCTTCTACCGCTCCAGAAGATATCTCACTAATGATGCAATTCTCTCTATATATAAAAGAGCCAAGTACGCCCAAGGATGGAATACTGCTGCCACATCTGGGCAGGAGCTGCTAAAAACAGCCTATCCTGCCTTGACAGAGTACAAAATAGACTTCGTGGCTTAGTGGGGGATGCCCTTTTCTCTTCCCTACAACCTCTTTCCCACAGAAGAGATGTTGCAAGCCTGTCTTTATTTTATCGTTATTACCATGGCAGGTGCTCATCTGAGCTCCAATCTCTGGTCCCCCCGTGCCAATCTTTCACGATAAACACCCGTCTAGCTGAAACCAATGTCAAAAATTTTCCCTATTCTTTATTTGTGCCTAAATCAAAACGTAGATTCCACGAACAAAGCTTCTTTCTTAGAACTGCACGCCTGTGGAACTCTACTCCTTGCCTGTTTCCCTCCTGACTTCAACATGGATGTCTTCAAGTCCAACATAAACAAATTCCTGATGAACCGCCCCCCCCCCAAGTAATGACACTTTATCAAATCTCCACTACTAATGAATACTGCAACACTATCCCATTGATTACTGTACACAAAATAACCCTTATCCCGAGTGGCTTCTGGGCCTTGATAAGTGGTGACCTTCATGTAAAAAAAAAAAATTGCATTACATTAAGCAACAGCTACGCAATGATAAAATTTCAAATTTGAAAGAACTTTGGACAAAAATTAAAGAAAAGTGGGATGCCCTTTCCCTGGAGTATTGCTGCAGTCTAATTCAAGGAATTCCCAAAAGATTGCAGGTTGTCAAATTGCAGAGGAGCTATGTTACTAAATATTAACTAGTTCATTGTGTTCCTGTTGTATTTGTATTACATTAATGTCCTAAAGTTACATGTAAATAACAATTTTCCATTGTGCGGACTTTCTTTTTGCCTCCTCAATTTGAAGTTATTTTTTTCAATTGACGTGAACACTAGAATATTTCAATTAAAAGTCAAATATGAACTGGTAAAATTATAGAAGAATAAAAGACTAATCAAGTGAGGTATAGTTTGTTTAAACAGTTACATTAAATTTAGCTTAAATTTGCAGTTTTTGAAAAAATTACAAGTGCGGACTTCCTTTTGCCGCCTGTGTATGAAAAAATTTGACAAAGGGAGGTAACTAATAAAGTTTGACAGAGGATGTTGAAACTTTACGGAGGGTTTGTATAATTTTTGTTGTTCTTCATAATTAGACATCCTCATAAACCGCTGATCTCCTAGTAATTTTTCTTTTTTTTTTTTAGCATATGTGCTGCTTTTTTAAGTTGTTAAAAATAATTACAAAATTTTTCAAATCTTACTCTATAAGCAACTACCAAAACCAAAGGAAAAAAAGGAAAGGAAAAAAAGAAAAGGAAAAGGAAAAAAAGAAAAGGAAAAAAAGAAAAGGAAAAAGAAACAAAGAAAGGAAAGCAAAGAAAAAAATAGAAACTTACACTTAAACGAAGAATGATACTGAAAATATCCTCAATAAGAATCATACAATCCAGATCATCACACGTCAAACAATCCTCAAGATTATTTCTGAAAAAAAAAAAGACATAAATTTCAAGGATTAATACAAATTTCAAGGAACTTAGCTTTGTAAGTATGAATTTACCCGAATAAAAATAAAGCGTTTTAGGAGAGAGTTTTTGAGCAACAGCATTATTATATGCTATTCAAGTATATTAGATCGTCTGAGCTTAGCCATGTTGAATTTTTAATATTCAAATTCAACCACAGGTTTCTGTCATATTTGGGAAGGTGCATTAGTTATATATATCGGCAATGGTGTATGTATATATATATATATATATATATATATATATATATATATATATATATATACACACACACACAGAGGGTGAAAAGATAGATGTGTCGCCCTAAAGAAAACAACACTACAGCTTTATTTTAAAACTTTTATTGAAAAAATCAATTCAGGTAACTTGTGTATGTAGTAGACCTGACATCTATTCAAAATAGCCACCTTCAGCCTCAATCACTGCCTCGATATAGGTCCGGAACTGGGAACATGGCTTTTCCACAAGCACCGATTTGTGGGTGGCGCCAAGTCCTGCTACAACATCCAGTGGCCACCTGATTGCACCAGAGGATCACCACACTCTTCAGTACATCTTTGGTGTTGACTTTCAAGCCGATTTCAAAGATGTGAGATGACATGATGTGGCCCTCATCTAAAACCAAACCAAAGACCATAACCGTGGCCAGAAACTTCGTTGAGCTGTGACCTTAAGCATTGAACTGTTTCGATTTGCATTTTGAGGGTGGTGGCAATGGTTCTGTTGTCATAACTTAAATCAGTAAAGAGCAGGAGTTGTACAGTGGCGCATCTCCAATCTCGCTCATTGAACATTGTGTCACTTTCAGACATGATAGAAGGCTCTTATCGTTCTTGGGATTTGTATACAACCGGCCAACTAGTAGACGGTCTGCAACAAAAAAAAAAAAAGAGTACCGGTTTTCATCATGGAGTCCTTTGTGCATATTGTGGGTGGGGGAGGGTTCACTTCTCTGCAGTCAGTATATGTTACAGCCATAATCAAACAGAGCGATGATTGGTTAGAATGCTTGCACGCTAAACATTTGATCAAGTTTTATCCAGTCTTAAAGTACCTAATATCATGAGTATATGACCTGAGCACATTGACACACTGGTTCTTGTGAGTTCACTGAAGTTAAGCAATGCTGAGCTTGGTCAGTACTAAACTGGGTGACGATTTGGGAAGTCCAGGTGTTGTATGTGTTCTCTGCTTATCTCAGCATTGTTTTCAGTTGTCTTGGGCTTCTTGCCATTAGATTCAAGCAGTGCAGAATCAGGTTGAGAATTGTACAACCCCGACCTCAAAATTACATGCGTAACCACCCCTTACAGGGAGTGTAACAGAGCTTGTATGGCAGCTATATGCAAATATTGAGACGTATGCGAAATGACGTCACAATAAGGAAAAAAAAAAAAAATAGAGAGAGAGCATGTTAGAGAAGATGATCACATTAGAGACATGGATGACATGACAACTATAACAAAACGTCATGCATGGTGAGAGAATGAGGAATAACAGTCTTTTCTTAATTCTTAAAACCTAAAACAGCGAGATGAAGTTCTTTTCATCTTTACTATTCTTTGTCTCCTTTGCGACTGAGTCTGCAATGTGTGGGTCCTGGCTGTCTACATGCTAACACGTGTGTAAACGTGTACTACATTACAGGGGTATCCATTGTCTTTCCAGACTGAATGGAGATGCTTCAATACGATGGACCAGCACTTGCTTTGTGAGTGAAATTGCTTATGCTGAAACTATTCAGAAGCTGTTGGACAGTGTGGCCTAACTGTCAGCTAAACACACACATATCATCCAGAAAGGTTATGAGACTATTTACCACTAGCAAGAGGACCCAACGTTGCCCGGGATTGAATGATGATCAACAAATGTTTCACACGCCCATATTTTTATTGTCATCGAAATCGGTGAGATCACCCATTTTTCAATCAAATCGATTGATTGCCTGTTCTAGTTGGGGACCCATTGCAATGTACCAGGAGGCAGTTTTATATGCCTCCCCACAGTAACTTAGTTCACAATACATTTTAGTCTATGTTACACTGTAGAGAACCTACTGTTGATTTTATAAATAAATTTTATATACAACGACTTGAAATAAAGTTTAAAATGAAAAAAAAATCAAGTCTCATGGTTCAATTGTGCTAAAAAAACACACACATTCATTTTGAACACGCCCCTGTCATATCAAGGAATCTACTGTTGATTTTATAGGCCTTTCGGCTTATAATAAAATTTCTCAAATGTACTTGTGATGTTAGGCTGTATAAGGTGTTAACTTTCGTCAAAATCGCCTGTTTCTTTTTTCCTTGGATTTTTTTCAATTAGCAGTACTTATCAGAGACATTCTGATACAAAACTTATCTAAGAACATTTCCAGATATATAAAGTACATTTGTGTGAAATTTCAGAAAAAAATCGGCCAAGCTGTTTCGGAGTCTATAGTGGACAAACTCACACACCGTTCCTTTTCTATAATAGTGGAGATTATAAATAAATATTCTTGAACATCTAGCTAGGAGCAAAGTGTAGTATGTTTTTTTTTACATTTATTGAAGAAATCCTTCAGGCAAAAAGCAAAGATCTTTCTCGTGTGGACAAGAAAAATTATCTGCGAGAATTCTAAAAGATTCAATATTTTTATGGAGCAATTCTGGTTTCTGATTGGTTGCTAGCAGAACGTTGCTCCATTTGATTGGTCAGTTCCTATCGCCAGTGTCTGTAAGCAGAACCTTTGAATTATCTTTAATCATAGCCTCGTAATATAAAAAAATATTGCAACAGAAAACATGGAAGTGATAAAAATGGACCGGAGAAAAAGAGGAATGAAGACCTGGCCAGAGATAGTTTACTTTGGAAAGCAATTTCTTAAAGCTGTCCAATGAATACCCTCATGTAAAATGGATGTTAAACCACCGATAATATAAAAGATTTAACCATTACTTTTGAATTCATCCAATTTAATCTTAGAATGATTTGTATTTGTGTGGATTATTTTTAATCTAGTTAAGAAATTTGTTAAAAAAATTAATTATATTACAGTAGAACCCTGGGATACGGTGGCCCTAGGATACGTTTTATTTCAGGTTACGATGTGGAATACAATGTTTTTCCGGACCCTGGTTACAGTATTTGCCTCATCTTATGATGTTATTTATAATGTTAGTGGATTATATACATGTGTATTATATACTGTATTGGATTTTGTTACTAATTTTTAATGTCGTATCCTGGGGTTCTACTGTATATGTATGATAAATATGTTGTCAAATTTTTTAAATGAGGATTGATAATTTTTTGTTTTTTTATTACATTTTCACTTTTCACCCCAAACAAGGCACATTGCCACTTTGGTGTAGGGGGCTACTATCAGGGGCAACAACTACTGGGGTACTATGTAAGGATTTGGGCAGCAAGATGTCAGTTCACGTTACACTTGAACTTCTGCACGCCAGTACAGCTGGGGAAGCAGGGGCCTGGAATTCCAAAGTCTAGCGGTTCTGGGGAAGAAACTACTGGAGTAGAAAGATCTTTTACATCTAGGGATTTCTACTGTGTGGGGGTGGGATTTAGCTGCCTGTCGGGTTTGTCGTGGAGGGCACAAGTGTCTGCAGTTTGCCAGAGCATTCACCACTAAAATACTTGTAGAACAGGCAGAGGGATGCAACATTTCGTTGATAGGACAGAGGCTGAAGCTTAGATGCCAGTTCAGGGCCTATCAGACTGGCGACTCTCTTTTGAACCTTGTCTAGGAGCGAGAGACTAGTAGCAGATGCACCAGCCCAAATATGACAGCAATACTCCATACATGGGCGAAGGGTGGCCTTATAGAGGTACAGGATAATTTTAGGTGTTAGTAGTTTTCTAGCACTGTAGAGAGAGCCTACCTTTTCTGCAGCGGCTCTGGCAATGCTTTCAATGTAATTGTTCCAACTCATGTTTCCTGTGAACGTTAGGCCAAGGAGTTTGAAAGATGTACTCTCAGATAAAGATTCGTTGGCCATTGCTATTGGTGGTAGAGAAGGTTTCTTATAATTATTGAAGGAAACCAGTTTAGTCTTGGCGGCATTGAACGTGACCATCCATTTTTGTCCCCATTCCACTACAGATTGGAGGTCATCCTCTAGTGTTTCTGCCATTTCTTTAGATAAGTGTTCATTTGTTTTTCTGTCGTGCCTGTTATAGAGTGTGGTGTCATCAGCATATGTACCCATCTCAGAGGCAATTTTGCCAGGGAGGTCATTTATGAATATTAGGAACAATAGAGATCCAAGGATAGACCCTTGGGACACTCCCGCATTTATATCATATTGTTTAGATGTTCGACTGTCGAGGACAACCTGGATTTTTCTCTTATCCAAGAAGGATTTAATTATGTTAAGTATTCTACCAGTGATACCGTATGATCTAATTTTCCTGAGGAGACCCTCATGCCATACCCTGTCAAAAGCCTTAGATATATCTAGAGCTACCGCTCTGCCCTCCCCCTCTTTGTCCAGTAAACGGTATATACGTTCAGAGATTAGTTAGGATGTCTTCTGTGGAACGGGCTTGTCTAAATCCATATTGTTAATCAGTCAGAAGTTTAGCATTTGTAAGGTGATGGACTAGAGCATGATTAATTAAGGTCTCAAATATTTTGCCGAAAAGTGGGAGGAGGCTAATGGGGCGATAATTTAATGGGTCAGTTCTTTCGCCAGAATTCTTCTCACCTGTCAGTTTCAATGTCTGTATGTATGTATGTTCAGATGCCTGCTTAAAACATTTGACAGAGATGACGGATTTTAACGAGATCAGTATTGTTTTGAAGCTCAACCCTTTGGATGACAAATATTGAAAAATTGGCTAAAAACATTAATTCTTTCATCCTCAAACTACAGGGAGTGGGAGGTCGCTTTTTTCGCCAATATTTTCAAAAGTCATCCCCTCTTTTCGATTGACTAGCCTTAATTTAAACCTTCACCACTTCCGGTTTGGCGATGGACGCAACGGCAAAGACGTAATTTTTTTTTTTTCTTTCACATTTTTCTTCCTCTTTTGCGGTACGGGTTCTTTTTTTCTTTCTTTTTTTTTTTTTAGTATTATCTAGATCATTCAGATTACTGTTCTCATCTTTATTATTTTCACATTTCATAACCTCAAACCTTCACGTATATCTTGTCCAACTACACGGAATTTCTAACAGAACCCTGTCGGGGGTAAAATACTCTCATTTCCTCAGTTGTTACCAGGTAGAATGGCTAAGTAATTCACAGTTGTATTCTGAATATCACCTCAACTGAAGATTGAACCTTCAACCTCCAGAAGAACGTCACAACTGAATTTTACTAGTGGCATAATAGATAAAGGAAAATGAATATAAATGAGTTTAATCAAAGGAGATTGACCTGCTTGTTTTTGGTTTCCATCTAATCGGAAACAGTGAGTGGTCTACTACTTAGAAAGGATTAGATGACAAATATTGAAAAATTGCCTAAAACCATTAATTCTTTCACCCTCGACTGGGCACTTTTCTACAAAGAGGGGGGGGGTCACTTTTTTCGCAGATATTTTTGAAAGTCATCCCCTCTAATCTAAGGATTAACTAGCCTTAATTTAAACCTTCGCCTCTTCCGGTTTGGTGATGAATGCTATGGTAAAGACGTCACATTTTATTTTTCACATTCTTTGTCTCCTTCACAGTACGGGTTCGAGTCTGCCGGGCACCCAGGCTAGTCGTTAATATAATATCAATGTTAAATTACAATATGGAGAAGAAAAAAAAAAAAAAAAAAAAAAAAAATAGAAGTATTAGAAAATAAATAAAATAAAACTAACTTACCGGCCAGTTTTTACAGGAAAACCCATTTCTCCAAGGCAGCTATACCAATTAGAATCCAAATTGAAACATGAGAATAAAATGTGACTGTAATACGTCTTTCGAAGGATAACATTTTGTTGCTTTAGAGATTCTTCTGATTGACCCCTCCATTTTAGAAAACCTGTAAAAAAAATAAATAAAAATTTTCACAGTTGCAGCATTGATTTTTCGGACACCATTGGTTCCAGAGTAAATGATTGACAGTTTAAGTAGGATTTTTTAAAATTTGTTTGATTTGATAGGCTTGCATCAATAAATAATGAATTAATGTATATATCTATAAAAAAAATGAGAATGTGTGTGTGTGAGAAGACACTTCTCAACCCATATACTCAACAAATTTTTAATTTACAGACTTGAAATTTGGTGTATAGGGTATTCAGACACTTTGAAAACTTTTTAATCAGTTTTCATCCAGAAAAAAATGGCTGCTAAAGATCAAAATTGAAAAAGTGGTACTTGGGGGGGGGGGTCATAGGATTTTTATCTATTTCTCAACTGTTTCATGGTTGCGCATGTGCGAACTGTTCACATTACAGCTTCCTTATGTTGAGAATAAGTAGGTTTGAAAACACTTTTTAAAGATTATGGCAAGCTGATCTAATGGTAATCATACAGCTTGAGTATTTTTTTTTTACTTACAAGAACTAAACTGTTAGAAAAACCATAATATTCACATGCACATGTCTCAGTTACTTTCCATGTTTTTTTTACTTCAGTTTTTAAAGGAATTTAATGTTACAATTAATACCTACGTCTGATACACCTGCTAGTATATATATATATCTTCTATTATATAAAAGACAAAATGTGTGTGTTTGTATGTCTGCCAAAAACTTTCAACATATACGACAGATCCTCACAAGATTGGTATTAATTTCAAGTTCGATCCTTCGGGCACAAATACGAAAAAAATGTCTTGAGGAGGCCTCATATTTTGACAAGCTTCTGCACTTAACCTTTACTCCTGATCTAAATGGAACACATACATCAAATCCGTTGCAAAGGTTGCATAGAAAATAGTGGAATCCTTCTATCGATCCAGTAGATATCTCACTGCTGATGCAATTCTCTACCTATATAAGAGCCAGGTACGTCCAAGGATGTAGTACTGTTGCCACATCTGGCCAGGGGCTGCTAGAAAGGACTTATCTTGCCTTGACAGAATTCAAAATAGACTTTGTAGCCTAGTGGGGGATGTCCTTTTCTCCTCCCTGCAACCTCTCACAGAAGAGACATTGCAAGCCTGTCTCTGTTTTATTGTTATTTTCATGGTAAATCTTATAAGTAACAGAAAATTTATGTTGTAATGCCTACGAATTCCGATTAATCACTTAAAAATGACTTTTTTTTTTATAAAATGAAACTACTTTATCAATTTATGTGATTTTTGGAATATATTTTCATTTTGTCATCATACAGATTTTTCTTTATTATTATTTTTTTAATATGGAGGACTTCTAGACAAGAACCTTGTTTTTAATTAATACATTTTTTTTTTTTAATAAAAAATCAATTACAACTCAGCTAAGAAACTATTTTTAGAATTATTTTAAATTTACATTAGGTTTTAAAATGGTAGCAATCATTCAAATAAACAGCCGAAAAACTGATAACTACTTACTTTTTTTATCAATTTCAACTAAAAGCAATGTCATCTACCTGTCCTATCACAATTAGTTAAATAATACTAGAATATTACATAAAACATTTCCATGATTCAATGAAAAAACGATTTCACCATGTTTGTTTTGTCATATACATAAGGGAAACAACTCATCGTTTGAATTGGCCTAAGTTTTTTACAGTTTCCAAAAATGAATTGCCGTCCCTGCTAATATGTGCGTTCTTCAGTTATTATGCAAGCTAAAATTGCTATTTTCTTTGAAAACTTTCTTTAATAATCAATTTTATACGTTATCGTTTTTGTAATTTTTGGATATGTTCATTACCGTGACATGACAATTCAGTATATACCATTTGTTTCAGTTTAAATTCAATATTCCTATTTCCAAATTTCGCTACCAAGAAGAACCCAAATTTTATCAGAACTAAAGTCAAGGAAAATGAAAGTAAAACTGAAAATTCCCTGCTTTCAGTTTTCTATTCATTTCAAACGGTTCTCTCAGTCTAAATTGGCCTTATAATGATCCAACATCTTCATAAATTAAAACCTGTGTGTGTGTGTGTGTGTGTGTGTGTGTGTGTGTGTGTGTGTGTGTGTAAGTACACTGTTCAACATTATAAACTTTAGTCTGAATAAATGCTGAAATTTTAAACACAACTCACACATACACACACACACGCACACCATGTGTACATGCAGCTACACACATATCACAAATAGTTCAGATTAAAGTGAAATAGGATAAAGAGTGGATGACATTTTTATTATTTTCATGAAATAGTCAATATTTCACAATATTTCTGGAAATTTATTGATAAGGTAGATGTAAAAAAAAGTTCATCATTTAACCAATCGATTTTTTTTTGTTAATACAGTAATACATTTTTAGAAAAAGTCGCTAGATGAGATTAACACAATTAGCATAGAACATGGATCAATTCAGAAATAATAAAACTAATTTTTTTTTTTAATTTTAAAAATATTTTTCATTTTAAAATTACAAAATATTTTTTTTAATTTTTAAAACTTTAAAAAATTTTGTTTAAATATTTATTTTTTTGGAAAATATCTAATGAAATATTGGCTCAGTTAGGGTTTAAGAACCTCAGCAAATAGATGAAACAAAAGAAATAACTTTCTGTCAACACCAGTTAACCTTGACCATCGAACATGCATATGATATTCTGTAAACAAACATAAAACACCGGTTTTTTGACCAGCAAGAATTTTTTTTTTTTTTTTAATGTAGTGTATGTTTTTTTTTATTATTTTATTTACAAAACTTAACAAAACTATTTAAAGAAAACTTTTTAATGAACAAACGAGGGATAATCATTTTATACATTTTAATAGTTATATTTTTGGGGGGTGAGGGGAATAAATATTACTGTTTAATGTCCGATGCAAAACCTTTTGGAGGGAACAGGATTACCTCTACTTTTTTAAACATTTTAATAGTTATATTTTTGATAGGCATTGTCATTTTTAAATCAGAAAAAAGCCCGATTTATATGATTTTTTGATAGACATTTTAATTTTTCCTCTTGTTTTCCGTAAACCCTAATCAGTCCAAAATTTTTATGTTTATAGTCTAAATTATTTAGATGTTAAGAGGTTGAATTATAAAGATAGATCCGCTCTAAGAATTTAAAAAAAAAAAAAAAATCCAAACCAAAAATCCAAAAAAAAAAAAAAATGTCAACATTTTTTTTTACATCTTTGTAGGGAAAAGAGGAGGTAGGATCTGTCTGCTTATTTTGAGTCAATGTTCATATTTACGGCACCTCAGCCCTTTTGGGGGATTTATAAAATAAAAGCAGAAATACAGCTTTTTATATTTTCATCACATCTCTTGACAGTGTTGGCTCGCCTAGAACAAAAAGCTTATAACAACAACACAAAGCTCATTCTCTGGACAATTGGGACTTTGTTTCACGGTCGAATGGCGTGCTCTTGTTCTCTACCTATCCTTAGAAGGAGAGTGGGAATTTCTCTATTGATTCATCTTCCATCCTCTCGTGCTCCACGACACGCTCAATCCAACGACTGTTTGTTGAACTCGAAACTTGGTCTGTTGATTGTAGATTCAACTCTCAAATGACCAACAAGAAAATCCCCATATTCATTTCTATTTATATCAAGGTATATGTGTTGGGGTTGAAATATACATCCACTGACCCGTCTCGCAACGCAGGTGCATGCTCTGTCAACAGAAGTCCTGGGTTTAATCCGTCATCAGTAATCCATGTTGACCCCTTTGCACTCCTTGACACAAACAAGCCGCATTCAACTCAGTACCACGTTAACTGCATTATTCATGTCATAGACTGCATAAGTTTTTCCTGATATGTTATCAAAATAAAAAACTAAATAAAATAATCTAAGATTTAAAATGTACAAATTTTCACATTACAAATAATCTGACACCATATTAAATCACTAAAATGAAGTGAAGGGCGAAGAATTTTGACTGTTTTAAACTAGTATGGCTACATGGCATTACCTGGGAGCATAAATTAAAAGAGTTAAAGTAAAAAATTTAAAAATTACCTTTTTTTTTAAAAAAACCTCCTTTTGGCAACTGGTTAAATATAAAATGAAAAAAAAAATAATAAATAACTGACTGACAGTTTGAACTAATTTCAGCAATTTCTAAACAATTTTCCATAAGAGATTTAAAAATAAAAATTTTTTTTCAATCTCTTTAAATGCCCTGGTGAATCAATGAGAAATTTTACAGTAAATTTTCTTTTTACCAGAACCAGGTCTGGATGACACAGAATCTAATGTAAGGTTTACAAATGTATTGCGTATAGTTTCTGGCTTAGCCAGAGAACCACACAACTTTCTTTTCTTAGAAAACAAGACAATTCAGTTTTGAAAAAAAAAAAAAAAAAAAAAAGAGAGTGAGGTAAATTTACTTACATTTCATGACGGAAGAATTTTTTTTGTTTGCATCAAGCGTGTTGCTCTGTTCATTTTGCTGAACGTCTATCATGTGTGCCATCAGGATGGTTGGGAGCGGGGATGCGAGTCAAAGTTAGTTTTGGAGCAAAAACAGTTGTTAAAGATACAGGTACAATCTAATTCTTAACTGGTTGCAGACAGAGATTTGATCGGAGTCTAAACCAGAAGCTTATTTTAAAAAAAAATTATTTTAAAGTGAAGGCTCAATCAGAAGCAGATGCAGAAAAAGATGGCAGCCGTGAAAAAGGAAGATGGCTTCTGTCTGTAAAAGAAGAGAATATTAATCATTTTAAATAGTCAAACATAAAAAAAAATGACATGCTTAATATCAAACACTTTGATAAGTGCTTTTAAAAATTAAAAAGTGTTCAATTAAAACATTAAGTAAAAATTTTTTTTAAATTATAAATGCAATGATAATGTCTACTAACAGAATTTGCTGATAGTAAACATTATCAGCAAAAAAGCTAATCGTAAACCCGTTGTGTGCAAATATCGAGTGAATTACATTGATGATAAAATAGAAAGCATTGAAAATTTAACACTTGCTGTCACTCAGACCCCAGGGAAAGCCACTGATATAATAATTCAATAGAATTGACTGCTAATATAAATCAGTTCTCATGGCCATATTGGCTTGTTAATAATCTGTTAAGTGTAATGATCCGAGAGAAATCCCCCATTATTAAGAGTCAACCATTATACATTGAAAACACAAGGGGGGGAAAAAAAAAAACAAGTTTTATTTTCTTTTTTAGTTGCTTCTTTCTAGAAAGTGAACAATTGGACATTAAAAATTCTAATTTTAGTGATTACTAGCATGCTGGTTCGCATTGCAGTGTCGTAAAATATGCTTAAATAAGATATTTTAATTCATGCATTTTTCATATTCATTATTATAGAGCTAATTCTTTATTATTGTACCCAATATATAGTGATTTCAAAAGTAAAAAAAAAAAAAAATATGATTCGATTAATATTCAAGCCAAATTTTAAAGCTGCAAACCCTTACTAGAGCTTAATAAAAATATATATACATATATCTGCTTCAATAATTCAAACAGCAAACCTATATTTAAAATAATAGTTGAGATTTTAAATTAGTCTCATGTCTAAATCGTACAGAAATCTTTGTCTATCTTTGTTAAATAAAAAATTATTCAAATCTTTAAAACTATTTTCTACATAAAATTTTTATATGGTCGCCATCTTGAATTTTAGCCCTATTAAAAAAAACAAAAAACTTTTCTTTATTTATATACTAGCAGGCTACCTGTATGTATAAATATGATATTTAATTAATGCAGATCTCACATTTATTATTATTAGAGTCAATTTTTTACTGATCATTATATTCTACTCAATATAGTACAAAAAAAAAACAAAAAAAAAAAAACAGATGTATAGAGATACATTAGTTCAACTTGCATCTGCTAAGTTATTTTTTTTTTTCAAGGTAAAAACAAAATTGAATGTTCCACATGTCTGAATAGCCCATATATCAAGTTTCAAATCTGCAGACAAAAACTGCCAGTAGTTTGATAGAGACCATTCTGCACGTACAATCACTTTATATATATATATATATATATATATACGCACACACATAAATACGTACATTATATCTATAAAGTGATATTGTGTGCGTGTGAGGACAACTCTCAACAAATATTCTCAACAATTTTTTTGATCAACAGACTTGAAATTTAGTATATACGATATTCAGACATGTCAAAAACTTTTTAATCAGTTTTTATACAGGGGAAAAAGGGCTGCTAAGGAGTCAAAATGAAAAGCTTGGGAGGGGGCGGATTTTTATCAACTGTTTCACGACTGTGCATGTGCAAATTGTTCACATGATAGCTTCCTTATGTTAGTAGGTTTAAAAATACCTTTTAATCATGGCAAGCTGGCCTAATGGTTATCATACTAGACTCGATGTCTTTAGGTTTTGGTTTTGATCTCAGCTTGAGCATTTTTTTTTTTTACTTACAAGAAATGAACTGTTAAAAAAAAAACAAAAAAAAAACATAGTACTCGTATGCACATGTCTCAGTTTCTTTCCATTTTTTTTTTTTTTTTTTTTTTTTAACTATATTGGGTACAATATAACAATCAGTAGAGGATTGGTTCTAATAATAATAAATTTGAAATTTGCATACGTTAAATATCATATTTATGCATATTTTATGACCAGACTACCTCGGGATTCCTGTTAGTATATAAAGACAAGTTTTCTTTTTAATAGGGCTAAAATTCAAGATGGCGACCATATAAAAATTTTATGTAGAAAATCGTTTTTTAAGCTTTGAGTAAATTTTATTTAACAAAGATAAACAAAGATTTCTGTACGGTTTAGACATGAGACTAATTTAAAATCTCAACTAACATTTTAAATTTAGGTTTACTGTTTGAATTATTGAAGCAGATATATGTATATACATTTTTATTGAGCTTGAGTAAGGGTTTGCAGCTTTAAAATTTGGCTTGAATATTTCTTGCTGGTTAGCTAAATGTTTTGGTTTTGATTCTAGCTGATGGTACCCAAGTTATAGTTTTTTGCTAAACTTTTGAAATCCCTATATATTGGGTACAACATAATAATCAATAGAGAACTGATTCTATAATAATAAATATGAAATCTGTGTAAATTAAAATATCCTATTGAAGCAGAGTTTATGACCAGGCAATTCCAGGTGACCTGACAGTATAATATACACACACATATATATATATATATACACACCACCTGAAACCAGAAATCTTGATTGCCACATGAAGACCATCTACTATATAAAATGTAAATGTCTATGTGATATGTCTGTATGTTCAACTAAAAGTCAAAAACTACAAAACAGACCACCACATCATTTTATGGCCCCCAAAATTATAATTTCTGAAATTTAGAAAAAAAAATATTCATTCTGTGATCGTTAAATGGTCTAGTTTTTGTAAAAGAATGTCCGTTTTTTTTTATGGATTATTAATATTATCATGTAATAATTTTCAAAGAAAAACAATGTACAGTGTAACGCGAATATAAGA
This sequence comes from Euprymna scolopes, assembly GCF_053919585.1. Lineage (NCBI taxonomy): Eukaryota > Metazoa > Mollusca > Cephalopoda > Sepiida > Sepiolidae > Euprymna > Euprymna scolopes. The sequence goes on along the minus strand of NC_136487.1, from coordinate 151,254,128 downwards.
GACTCTCCTGGTCCCTACAGCTCTTTAAAATTTCAAGTGTTTAGATCCAAAATTGCCGGAGGAGTTTGGTAGAGTTCTCAAATGCCAAATCGTTGAACTTTGACCCCTTCACAGACAAATTTTTGGCCAAACACGGGTTACAAAGATTTTTCCAAATCTCAATAACCTGAAAATAAAATTTCGAGTCTGTAGACTGAAAATTGACATAGTTATTGCGTAGGGAAATGTACACAGACACACACAGACAGTCAGACAGACACGTTCACTTTTATAGATATATAGATAGATTATAGTCAGTTGTTTATCAATTATTATACTGTACCTAATATATAGTAGTGATTTCAAAAGTTAAAGAAATATGAGTTGGGTGCCATCAGCTAGAATCGAAACCAAAACATTCAGTACTTCAACCTTAATCGTCAGATGGATAAGAAATAGTTAAAAATGAACAGACTTTAACATATGTGTATTTATGCATGCATATACATAACACCATAAGTCGACTTATGCCTGCCAACCTCCAATGTTTTTCAACTTTGACCCCTTGACAGCAGCTATTTTTACCAGCTAAAAACCCATAAAACTACATTCCACAAAAAAAAAAAAAAAAATGCAATCAGCCTTTCTGTGGCATTGCATCTCTGAGGAAATGCACTTTGAAAAAAGTGGAAGACACACACAGTTTTATAAATTCAATGCAACCGTAAATAAAATCATTTTTACAGGGATTATTTTAAAGATTTGAGTGTGGTAGAATAATCCAACTATTTTTCCAGCAACAGATTTGATGTAAGTCTTACATTTCATATCTGTGATGAAAGTCTAGGAGGCTATCAAAGGAAGGGGACGTCCTCGAAAAGAGAAGTATTCATTTTGACTGGAAAGAAGTGAGCATCCAAGCATTAGTTAACACAATAATTTATTCATCACCATCGATTTTTTGAAGAAAATTTAAGTTAATGAACACAACAACAAGATGTGTTCATGCGTCTTTCTGTCCAATCACTAACGACCATGATCTAACACGTGGCGGTGAAGAGCATATAACACTAGAAATGCTGGGAGGAGGGGATGGAGGGGGCGGAAGTGCATATATATTAAACATAAAAGTCTTGGAAGAGTTCAATCCTTGTACAGGACAGTGAATTTTCATTTTCTCTTCAATTACTCCAAAATACATTTCCTTAAACAATAGCCGAGGAGAAACTTATAAAATAGTAAAAATATTCAGTAATTTTTTTTTTTGATACAACACGTGTAGGAAAAGTAATTTGTAAAAAAAAATAAATAAAAACAAATAAATAAAATAAGTTTTATTCAAAACTTATAAGTTGTAATCAGGAGAAAAACAATGAATCCGAATCACATTTGAACGCACAGCTAATTCTGACACACAGAATTGGAAAGTGGGAATCATCTGGTATCAAGTTGCAAGGTTCTTTTGGGGGATGCTACTACGCAGTGAGACATGGAGTATATAAGTACCTCAACTGGACCATCTGTAAAGAATTAAACATCCAATGTAGCAGCAAATCCTGGGAACATCAACCTGCAAGAACAGTTGGAAATAACTTATATACCATACATTACGACCATGTAGTCCCTACAGCCACCTGTCTTGAAAATGCTGCTGTCAAACCTGACAGTTATATGGAATAAGTCAGAGAGTGTTGCAACCTTGGTTGAGGTGAGTGTCCCTAATGATGGAGTGCTGAATAGAGCTGAGAGGGAGAAACAGACCAAATATCAAGATCTCATGTATGATATGAAAAGAAACTGGAATCTTAGGGAGATATCAATCATACCAGTTATTATAGGTGCCATAGGGCTTATGAAAAAGAACCTGAAGTCCTACCTAACTAATATTTCTGGTAAACCAAGTGCAAAAGAGATCCAGACAATTGCACTTAAGGGAACAACGAGGATACTAAAAAGAGCTCTCGGTTGGTTTCAATAAAAAGCAGGGCAATGTTGGCAGCTGGTTTGGCTGCCCCATATTCAGTGTTACAATCTTCAAAGGAAGAAAATTAAAAAAAAAAAAACCCAGGACATTCTAACAAAGGGGAATAACTCCTAATACCAGAATTAGTGTCAGAAATACCCTGTGTTTTAGTGAATTACTAGAGCTTATGTCTTGTTAGAATTGACTAAAAAATACTGCATGTAAATAATTTTTATTGCGATATGCCCATATTTTTAGCAGTTAATTTTATTTTTTTAACAAAATAAATGAAGAAATAAATGCAGCAATATTTCTTTGTCAATTTTAACGAGACATAAGCTCTAGTAACATAATAAAACCTCTACCGCTCTCCCTCGACGCAGGAATGCACCATAATTAACAAAGTCTCTGACAGCATAGACACAGCACTCTCCCTCGACACTAATGCACAAGTACATGTATTTGGTGACTTTAATGTCTACCACAAAAACTGGCTTGGATTCTCTACTTACAGATGCAGCGGGCAGCACAACACAGCTTCGCTATATCTCACTCCCTATCACAAATGGTTACGTTTCCAACCCGTTTCTCTGACCAGCAAGAACAACACGCATCACTTCTAGATCTATTTCTGACCACAGTTCCCGAGGATTGTATAACAAATGCTGACAGCCCACTCAGGAATGCTGATCATGCAGTTATAATGGTCGAAATCGCCCTAAACTCTAGACCCAAAACTGAAGAGCCAGTGCTCAAAACAACGAGATATTATAAAAAGGCTGACTGGGAAGCCATCAGAGAACTTATCAGAGATGCCCCATGGGGAAATATTTTTTCTCTTCCTGCTGAACAGTGCACAAATGAGACCACCGAATGGTTCAAAACGGCAATTGAAGCACATGTTCCCATGCGGAAATTTTATAGCAAGCCCCACTCTCCACAATGGTTTACTTCTACTTGCGCAACTGCCATTGCTCAAAGGCAGCATGCATACCACAGATTTAACCGACATAAGTCCAGTTCAAACAGACAGAAGTATATAGAAGCTAGAAGTAACGTTAAGAAAGAAATAGCGACAGCTAAGAGAGAATTTACTGAAACCACTAAAAAATGCATCGAAGCACAAAAATTAGGAACGCGTGACTTCTGGAAAATCTACAACAGTGTAGTAAATAATGGGCAATCAACAATCCCCCCACTATCCAACAATCATGAGGTTGTTTGCTCTGCAACCGAAAAGGCTAACATGCTTTCCAGTCGGTTTGCCTCAAACTCCACACTGGACCCTGCCAACCACTCTCTCCCTAACTTTCCTTTGCAGACAGACGCCACACTAGGCGATCTGAAAATCACCCCTTCTCAGGTGCATGCTATCATAAGAAAGATTGACACTACAAAAGCATGTGGACCTGATCTCATCCCGGCTGTGCTATTAAAAAAGTGCTCAGCCGAAGTAGCTCCAGTTCTCTCCAAACTTTACAACAAATGCCTTAATGAATCTTGTTTTTCTGCCTGCTGGAAAACTGCTTCTGTAGTACCAGTTTTCAAGAATTCTGGCGAAAGAACTGACCCAGTAAATTATCGCCCCATTAGCCTCCTCCCACTTTTCGCCAAAATATTTGGGACAATAATTAACCAAGCTCTAGTTCATCACCTTACAGATGCTAAACTTCTGACTGACCAACAATATGGATTTAGACAAGCCCGTTCAACAGCAGACATCCTAACTAATCTCAGAACATATGTACCAGTCACTGGATAAAGCGGGGGAGGGCAGAACAGTAGCTCTAGATATATCTAAGGCTTTTGACAGTGTATGGCATGAGGGTCTCCTCAGGAAAATTAGATCATACGGTATCACTGGCAGAATACTTAACATAATTAAATCCTTCTTAGATAAGATAAAAATCCAGGTTGTCCTCGACGGTCGTACATCTAAACAATAGGATATAAATGCGGGAGTGCCTCAGGGGTCAATCCTTGGACCTCTATTGTTCCTAATATTCATTAATGACCTCCTCGACAAAATCGCCTCGGAGATGACACCATACTCTATAACAGGCATGACAGGAAAACAAATGAACATATATCTAAAGAAATGGCAAAAACACTACAGGATGACCTCCAATCTGTAGCGGAATTGGGACAAAAATGGATGGTCACATTCAATGCTGCCAAGACTAAACTGTTTTCCTTCAATAATTACAGGAAACCTTCTCTACCACCAATAGCAATGGCCAACGAATCTTTATCTGAGAGTACATCTTTCAAACTCCTTGGCCTAATGTTCACAGGAAACATGAGTTGGAACAATTACGTTGAAAGCATTGCCAGGGCCGCTGCGAGGAAAGTAGACTCTCTCTACAGTGCTAGAAAGCTACTAACACCCGAAAGTATCCTGTACCTCTATAAGGCCAACATTCGCCCATGTATGGAGTATTGCTGTCACATTTGGGCTGGTGCATCTGCTACTAGTCTCTCACTCCTAGACAAGGTTCAAAAGAGAGTCGCCAATCTGATAAGCCCTGGACTGGCATCTAAGCTTCAGCCTCTGTCCCATCAACGAAATGTTACATCCCTCTGCCTGTTCTACAAGTATTTTAATGGTAAATGCTCTGGCAAACTGCAGACACTTGTGCCCCCACAATGTAGACATCCTCGACAAACCCGACAGGCAGCTAAATCACACCCCTTCACAGTAGAGATCCCTAGATGTAAAAGATCTTTCTACTCCAGTAGTTTCTTCCCCAGAACCGTTAAACTCTGGAATTCCATTCCAGGTCCCGGCTTCCCCAACTGTACTGACATGCAGAAGTTCAAGTGTAATGTGAACCGACATCTTGCTGCCCAAACCCCAACATAGCCCCCCAGTAGTTGTTGCCCCTGATAGTAACCCCCTACACCAAAGTGACAATCTGCCTTGTTTGGGGTGAAAATGTAATTTAAAAAAAAATAAATAAAAAAAAATAAAACATAGGTTATTTAATATTCCTGACGCCAATTCTGGTATTCGAAGTTTAGAGTTATTTCCCTTTGTCAGAATACCCTACTTGCACGTTCAAGCATGATTCAGATTCATTGTTTTTCTCTTGTTTACAAATTTTGAATAAAACTTTAACCAGTACAGATTATTTTATTTATTTTTAAATGGGAGTCACCATTTATCAAGGCCTGAGAGCCACTTGAGGATAAAAGTTAATGAGTACGATAGTCACTGAGACAACAGCATATTAATAGTTAGTGGTGGACATAGAGTAGAAATTGATTATTGAATTTGTTTACATTGGACTTGGAACAACCATATTGTAGTCAGCTAGAAAGCATGCCAGTGGAACAGAGTTCCACAGGCGGGCAGATCTAGGAAAGAAACTGTTCATGGAATTTGTATTTAGATTAATATACAAATAGAGAGTGCGGAAAATTGTTGATAGTTGTTGTAGCTAGATGAGTGGGGTTTTTTTTGTGAAAGTTTGGTAAGGAGGGGGGGGGACCATAAATTGAAGCTCAAAACAAGCACTTGCCGTGAAATAATAACAAAAGGGTAATAAATCAATTCATTAAAGTTGGACGTCATTGGCATTTAAAATATTTAAAATTAAGGTGACAGAGTTAAAGAAGAAAATCCCAGACCTTGTGCATGTGTGGGTGTGTATTGTCACGCCAGACTTAGGAGTTAGGGAGCTTTGGTTATCATTTAGTCTCCATTTTTTTTTTTCTCTTATTTTTACCTGAAGACTGATTTTGATGAAAATTCTAGCATGGCTGACAGAACGAGGTCATGCTATCCCCATGGATTAAACAAAGGGCTCCATTTGAAATTCTGTACAGATTCCCGAATTCAACAGAAAGATTCCAGAGTTCAAAAGATACCTCAGATCAGATCGACGGAGACATTGTGAAATTAATTCAAGATGAGAGCAGTAGTCTAAAAATTTCAAATTATTAATCCTTATCTCAAGAATTCAGAAATATAACATTTTTACATTGTATGTGTGTGTGTGTGTTTTTGTTTTTTTTTGGTAAATTTTTACCTAGTTTCCACCTTAACATTTTCCTTTAAAAATGATGACTTTTATAGGTTTTCGGGTATGCTGAAAACGAATATCACATTTAAATTTTCTGCAAATAAGTACTTTTCTAGATGTTAAGCAATGTCATTTCTTATGTTATTGCTGGTGGTTGCTTGGTATGTGCACGCAGGTTCTCGGGGTTGAGTTTGCGTTCATGTGTACCAAGTTGGCCGCCAGCAATAACATAAGAAATGACATTGCTTAATATTCGGAAAACTACTTAATTGCAGAAAATTTAAATGCGATATTCGTTGTCAGCATATCTGGAAATCTATGAAGTAGTCATTTTAAAGGAAAATGTTAAGGTGGAATTTTTTTACTGATTTGGCCAACTACCCTGAAGCAACTTGGACTTTGTTTTTATGTGACTTAAATTTTGATTATCTTCAATTATTTTACATTAATTATTAAAAAAGACAATTTCTGACAGTTCTTTTTTATTCAAATAATTATTTTATAGGTACTTATCGAGAGAGGGTACCGTGCTATAATAACGTTTTTTAGAAAGCCATTCTTAACATGGGAAGGGTGTTTTGCAACTATTCTATACTTTCACCTAACAATCTAAGATACTATAAAACTTTAACTTGAAGATACTATTTTTCAAAAATGGTACTTTCTCTGCATAAGCACTATTTTATATTCTTAATACTTTTGAGTTTGTTTTTAATATTCGATTAAACCTATTTCAATGCATATTTTTCAAAGTCTGACACCGAGAATTTTGAAGCCTTTAAATTGTCAATTCGAAAGTTTTTAATTTGGCTTTTTTTATGTTTGTTTTCAAACGGTCTGGCAACCTTGTCAGTTACTGGATGGCCCTCTTGCAATTTAGTTAAACCAAAATATGAGGAAAATACGGGGACATATTTGGGGGTACACGGTCTGTAAGAATGTCATTTGATTGACTATTGAAAATGGCTTAACTATGGCAACAGAACTTTAAAATTAAAATGAAACAATATTGAATTTAACGTAATAAAATTAAATTGAAACAATTAGAAAACAATGTTTTTATGAAATGATTTTTATTAAATACAAATTTTTTATGAAATGATTTTTATTAAATACAGAAATTTTTTATGAAATGATTTTTATTAAATACAGAAACAAACAAATAAACATAATTAGAAATTATATTGTTTTCAGATACATATGAGGAACATTTTACATCTTGTAATTCTTGCGGTGTTAATACACGATCAATTTGTTCTAACCTTCTTGTGTATGTTGCATTTTTTATTTTTTATTAATGATTTAAAGAGATCTTACTGATTTTTTCTAATTTTATAATAAAATAAAATGGATACTTGTACAGTTTAGTCAAAACATTAAAAAAATGAAAATATCGAAAAACGGTTATATTGTACGTATCTGTTTTGGACTGAAGATCTCCGAAAAAAAAAATTTAATTTAATTTGATCGAGTATTTTTTTTTTACAGCAGAAAAACATGTTCTTATGAGAGCGCGTTGAAGTCAGTCATTGTGAAATTTGCTGAACACGCCACGGGGAGATAACTCCATGTAAAGCGCCGATACTCCCTCCCCATCTTTAATTCTAGCTTTTCTTCCTAAAAATCAAACCTTTTGCTCGATATCATAACAAATTGTTTTTTGCTGTAAAAAAAAACAAAAAAAAAAAACTACTTGATGAAATTAAGTGAAATTTTTTTTCCGGAGAACTTCGTTTCATAACGGATACATGCAATATAACTTTTTTCGATATTTTCATTTTTTAATGTCTTGACTAAACTGTACTAGTACCATGAAATGTTTAACTTTTAATAACTAATCAAATTGCTTTACTTAAATATGACTTTTTTAAAACTTTAAAAAAAAAAAAATTCTTTTAAAATAATTATATTTTTTATAATAATAATTTTTAATTAATAATTAAACAATAATTCAATTCTTTAACAATAATTAAAATTTTTTGAAAAATTCTTTTACAAAAATAGCCAATCAAATTACATTCTTACAAGCGGTGTACCCTGAAATATATCCCAGTATTTTCCTCATATTTTTTGGCCTTCGAGCCGGGATCAAAGTGTAGTATCAAAGTAGGCACCACCCCTCCCACCACACACACATAAATACAAATTTAAAGGGGTAACCATGATAAAAGAGGCTGGCCGAGAGAAAAATTATTTAAAATTTACAACAGAGACGAGATGGATCAACCAACCTCACCTTCTTTTTGAGTTGGCCTTGTGCCTAAGTTTTTTTGTTCATTTTCCCAATTGTATTTTTTTTCCTGTGAGTAAAAAGTTTAATATCTGAAAGTGTAGTATCTGTTCTGCAGTTGCTGCACTTAAGATAATTTGTACCAGTCAATGGAGGGGAAACCCTCTATACTGGGACAATTATTATTTTTGGTAACCAGAGTGCCCCCTTTCTGCCTACTTTTAGGGGGGGGGGCTGGTTTTTACCCCACATTACAAACGGCTTGTGCCTAATTTGCTTTGGTGGGGAAGCAAATAAATACATTAAACTGCAAGAGGGCCTACCGAATGTTATTGAGCCAATATGAGTTGCCAGGGGGAAATCACCTACATAATGATTTGAGGAAAATTCCCCACGTTGTTAGATTATGAATAAGCCGTATTCAAATACAATAAGGGATGGTCATTTAAAGATAGAAAATAAAGAGTTTCACTTTCTTTAGGAAGTGAGACATGTCTTCCTCTTCTTATTTTTAGTGAGTAATTAGTTTGGTATGAGTTTGATACAAAGTTTATCAAATTAAAAAGGAAACGTTTCTTGTAAATGACCCAAATTTAAGATTGTCACCATATGAAATTTTGGCGCTTCTACATTATTGGGACGAAATTTCGGAAATCGTAATACTGAATTTCACATGAAAACAATGGTATCCACGTATTCCTCCATTTTGATTTAAACAAGATGGCAGCAATTTTTCACATGCCAACACGATTAAAGTTGTTTTGTTTAATAATTCAATAATATTCAGGTGATTTCGACTGCATAATTTGGAAGCTACCATTGTAACTTATTAGAATTGACAAGAAAAAATCAGTTGAAACCATTGTTTATTATCTGAAAACTCCATTCATTAACTACAAAATCTCGTCCCAATTCTGTAGAAGCGGCAAACTTTTATATTAAAACAATTATATTTACTTATGTACAATGACAATGTATGCTGAAGTACTGAACTAAAGACCTACCTTTAAAAAATTGATTGATGTTAAAGATCTTTATTAATTAATATATTTCATATTGTTTTTATTGATGGCCATTTTTGTTTTTGTGTGCACGTGCAAAAACAAACATGGCGAGGAAATATATATATTAAATTATAAGAGGTTTTAATATCATAAAACCTACCTGTGGGCAACAATTTTAAATTCGTTCAAAACAAGGGCCGAGTATCCTTAAAAATCAACTTTTTAAAAGTAAATCTCTAGCTGGTACGTTAGCGCAAATTGACCAGTACGTACTCATCACGGAATGAAAATGTCATATTCCAAAAATCACATAAATTGATCAAGTAAAATATTTTGTAGAAAATCTGAGGGGTGGGGGCGATTTATAATAGTAAATTGTATCTATTACAAGGCTCATTCTGATCTCGGTAGTGTGAATTGACTTGTCCCTCTTTATTTAAACAAAATTCAAACAACATGGCCAATCAAAACAAAGTGCTGGTTATTCATAAAATTTAATTTTTTAGCGAGTAATAAAAATGACCCCCCCCCCACAGCTAAAATATTTAAAACTCTTTCACTGGTCGGTATTTATTTGCTCCCCCACTGAGCAAATTAGGCACAAGGCCGATTTTTAATGTGGGGAGTGAAAGGAGGGGGAAGGGAAAAGGGGACCAGCTCCCGAGAGGTGGGAAATGGAAGCTGGATAGTGATTTGCCGGTTGCCCCTACATGGACCAGAAGATTGCCACAAGGGCAATGGTCTTTGCTTGCAGCATCTGCTCCGTTTGCCTGCTTCCCACCTGACTACAACTTGGATGTCTTCAAGTCCAACGTTAACAAATTCCTAATGAACCGCCCCCTTAAGTAAACACTTCATCAAATCTCCACACTAACGTAATGTACTTGCAATAACCCTTATCCCTGAGTGGCTTCCGGGCCTTGATAAGTGGTGATCACTGTGTAAAAAAAAAAAAAAAAAAAAAGATACTACACTGTGATCGTCTTTTCTTGGTCCGAAGGCCACTTTCACTGGTCGCCATTTTGAATATTGTTGTTTACAAGCAAAACAAATCAACCCGGTCTCGTTTCCAAAAACAAGTCAACTCGGTTTCGTTTTTCAAAAGAAAAAAAAAAAAAAAAAAAAAAAAGTTTGTTTTTGTGGGGGGGTGGGGGGGGTCATATCTATCTTTTTTTTTTTCTCTCATCACCACAAAAATTTAAATTAGAGAAAAACAAGCCAGATATGAATCCTCTCCTCTTAAAACCTGCGAAACACATCAAACTGGTGCCAATTTGTAGGTACTGACCGTGGAGTCACTAACTTGTAAGGGTGCGAGTCGGTGTTCACCAATTCATAATCAGGATCTATCAATTTTTAGGACTGAGGTTGCAGGTGCGGGAATCTCTTGCAGTCTAAAGTAGTAGAGTTGTGGAGTCGGATGGTAAAAGTCTGACCGATTCCTAGGATGTTAACTCCGACTCCTTTGTTCAACTCCAGACTCCGACTACAGACTCCTCGACTCTTATATGGAAATCTAATCTGTAGATCTATATACCAGCCTCCCACACCTATTCAGCAAGCATTTTATGATTACTTTTCATGCATATTATTTTTTACGTTCAACATTCACTTGTATGATAAATATACTCATATACACTCAACCAGCTTTATAGAATAAGTTAAAATAAGAAAGAGATAAAAAAAATTTACCATTAAATTTTATTATGCTATCAGTTCCAAAGGGAATACAATATATAGGGATAAGTAAACCTCTTTAGGCCATGGCATTTCGAAGCCAAATGCTTCTCATCAGAAGAGGGGAGGAAAGACACATTATGCAGAAAATAAATTTTTTTAAAGGCAATATTGTCTTTATGGAAAGAGGATCAAAGGAAAAACACAAAACTGTACTGAGACTAAAGCTGCTTCCAAGACTGCCACCAATCACTGTAATAGAGTAATAAAGAACGCAAGAGAGTTGTATGCTCAGTCCATTAAGCCTAAAGTAGCTGAGCAACAGCTTGGTTCCCACCAGTTTTGGCAAATAGCAAACAGAGTCCTGAACAGAAACATGTGCTCTATCCCAACTATCATCGATGGACCTGAGGTAATCTCGTCAATATCAGACAAAGCTAAAATCTTTGCCAAGAATTTTGCAACTAATTCTACTCTATGCGACCAAGGCCATCACCCCCCCCCATTAGAAAACATGCTATGTGACATATAAATATCTGTGCATGATGTTGCCAAGCTAATCAAAAACCTTGATTCCAGTAAAGCAACTGCCCCTAACGCATTCCAATTATAGTGCTGAAAAAGCTTTAACTAGAACTAGCTACTATACTTACAAAGCTGTTTAAGCATGGTCTTAAGTACAATTGCTTCCCAACACCCTGGAAAACCTCATCAGTATGCCCTTTATTTAAGAATTCAGGTGATTGGTCATCTCCTTCTCAGTACAGACCAATAAGTCTCTTGTGCATCATGAATAAGTTGCTAGAATCTGTCTTAAATAGAGAAATAGTTAACCATCTCAGCAAAAAATACCTTGTTAGTGACATGAAATATGATTTCCATTCTGCTAGATCCACAGCACATGTGCTAACAGTTATATCTCATAGGATTAGTGAATTTATCAACACCGGCTTCCTTTCTAGGGCAATTGCTCTTGACATATCAAAGACCTTTGATAGAGTATGGCATAAAGGCCTACTTCACAAGATCTCTAGCTACGATATAGCTGGAAATGTTTTCTCAATTATTCAATCATTTCTCTCTGATAGGTTCATAAGTATAGTGGTTGATGGGCAGAAATTAGAAGCTCACAGTCTTAATGTTGGAGTTCTTCAGGGGTTCATCCTGGGCCCAACTCTCTTGATCTACATCAATGATCTTCCAAATAACATCCTAAGATCATTTGTAGACATTTATGCTGACCACACTACCATCTATGGCAACACATCAAAGGCCATAAATGACAAAGTTCTCTCTGATTCTCTCTTCTCTGATCTTGAGCACGTGGTAAAATGAGGAAAGAGGTAGCTGGTTAATTTTAATGCATCTAAAACCAAGCTTCTATCTTTACATCATCAACGCTCTGATCCCCATCTGGCATCAGTGAAATAATGGCTCTTGTTTTGGGGAGGCTCCTTTTTTTTGACAAGCTTCTAGGTTGACCTTTACTCCTGATCTGAAATGGAACACGTACATCAAATTCGTTGCCAAGGTTGCTGGAAAAACGCTGTGATCCTTCTACCGCTCCAGTAAATATCTTACTGGTCTCCCCATCGCCAAACTTTCACGAAAAACACTCGTCTAGCTGAAACCATTATCAATAATTTCCCCCCACTCTTTATCTGCGCCTAAACCTAAAAGTATAAATTCCATGAACAAAGCTTCTTTCTTAGAATTGCACGCCTGTGGAATTCTCTTCTGTTTGCCTGCTTTCCAGCTGACTACAATTTGGTCATCTTCAAGTCCAACGTAAACAAATTCTTGATGAGCCGTCCTCTTAAGTAATCCAATTTACCAAATTTCCACTACCAACGATTACTACGACATTGTCCTTTTGACTTCTGTACACTCTTTAACCCTTATCCTCGAGTGACCTCCACGCCTTGATAAGTGGTGATTCCTATGTAAAAAAAAAAAAGGCAAAAGCAATAAAGGGCTATAGTAGATGGGTTGCTTCTTATTGATTTATGCCGGGGTTTTTTTTGGATAAGATTGTAATTCTGAATCAATCCCAAACTAGTCCAATTGCCAAATCTCATTTGATTCAGGAACTGGATAACTTTCGGATTACAATCCGATTGTTATCCAATGTAATCCACAGTGATCGCACTCAAAGAGAATTTTCATTGATCCTGTGTGATGTTACAACCAAAACGAAAACAGCTGCCCAGACAGGATTTGCAGTGATCTGATGGACCGAAATGTCTTGATGAAGTAGAAGCATTGCAGTACAGTACAAAAATGATATATCTCCAAAAATGAAAGCAAAACTTGCTAAATTGTGCAACTGGTAAAACCAAACAGGAAAACCCATGTAAAAAAATTAATTTATTGGACTTAAGGAGTCGGATAAAAAATTCCGACTCTTAGTACTCTTGGAAATCCGACTCCAACTAAAACCTCTGATGCTCTCTGACTCGACTTCCTGGAAAGTAGTAGAGTATCCGCAGGACTGTTAAAAGGTAAATTTAACGAGATTGCCGATTAATAGAAGATTTTCACCAAAGGCACATCCTCACAAATATACGGCACAATCACGTTGACACACCGGTTCTCACCAGATCACTGAAGTTAAGCAACGTTGAACCTGGCCAGTACAAGATGGGTGACGATTTGTGAAGGTTAGGCACAGTATGTACCTTCTGGGAAGGTTGGGTGTGGGACCAGCACCCTCACCCTGTAAAAAAAACTCCTCGCTACAAAAACATCTACAAAAGTTGTAGATGGCCTATGCCCCTCCAGGGGCTCAAAGGCTATGGATGGACATCCTCACATACATAAAAATATAGAAATAACTCTGGAAAATAGACATTTGACAAAGAACTCAAAATCACTGTATTAAGATGAAATAACATTTATTTACATGGTTGGTTTGGTTGTTTTTGTTTTATATCAACCCTTTTCAGGTTATTTAATGCTGAATCTAGTTATTTTGAATAAAAAATTTTTAATAGAATTTTTTTTTTTCAAGTCGGTTTCTATTTAGCCTATAGTTGGGACCCTAACAGGTACTACCATTCCGGGTCAGAGTGGACCTGGGAGCAACGGCAATTAAAGCGCGGCTCCACACTCCCCAAAGCCTCACCATCGGATATAGTTTAAGGTCATATCAAGGACCTTATTTATATATTAGAAATATTAATTCAAATCATTCCAACGTAAGTGTTTTCTTGTAACAAGAGTTCATTATGCAGGATTAGCTAAATGATGATCTCGTGAGAATAGCATGAAGTTTAAGATTACTGATTTTTATGAACAGAGTGTCACACATGGCTTGAAATGAATGTGAATAAGCAATTATTAAACCATGTAAGCGAAATGCGTGCATGTATTCATCACATAAGAAAAAAAGTTTCTTTTCTTGGTCTTTTGCCCAGAAGCAAAGTGTAGTACCTGGTCTGATACTATACTTCACCTTTTCTGACCTTGATCAGTGGAGGAGAAATCTTTCTAGATTGAGGCAATTTTTATTTTTGTTTCTATCCAAATTGCCCCTTTTGGGGGAGCTGGACTTTTTTTCCACATTAAAAACTGGCCTTGTGTCTAACTGCCCTTGTGGAGAGGCAAGTAAATAGGAACAGTAGTTCGAAATAACATTGTTAAAAGAAGAATTAATTCTTGCTCGAAGTGGTAATTTTCCATGATGAGAATTAAGGTACATATGTATGGCATGCAAATTCAAGACGGGATTTTAACGCCTCCTAGTGGTGGAGTTTCATTGACATCCAGTCTTGGGGAAGACGAGAAAACTGGAATAAAAACTGGAATGACCCGATTTGATTTTCACGGCAAATCCTTATATAACGATATTCTCGAATGTTCCAGCCTGTTTGCTGTATCATTCCATACGGAAACGTAATATAGTTCCTTTGTTTCATGCGGTCAAATCACAACGTTGTGTGCTTACGCATTCTGATACACGGTGTTGAAAACGATGATTGCTATGAAAATGTTTATCCCGAAGATTTGTTCCGGCTGTATGTAGCAGTCGCTACAGACCTTTATTATCCAATGTATTCCATATTGTTCTCATTGGTGGCCATATTTGTTTTTGTGTGCGCATACAAAAACAAACATGTCGACCAGTGAAAACAGTAGG
The DNA here is from genome assembly GCF_053919585.1 of Euprymna scolopes. Classification (NCBI taxonomy): domain Eukaryota; kingdom Metazoa; phylum Mollusca; class Cephalopoda; order Sepiida; family Sepiolidae; genus Euprymna; species Euprymna scolopes. Next base: position 151,239,112 of record NC_136487.1, on the reverse strand, counting down.
AAATACATTGGATAATAAAGATTTTAATATCCTAAAAACTACCTGTCGGTGACAATTTTAAATGTTAAACTCGTTCAAAACAGAGTCGAATATCTTTAAAAATCAACTTTTTAAAAGTAATTCTCCAGCTGGTACTCTAGCGCAAATTGACCAGTACGTACTAATCAAAAATGTCACATTCCAAAAATAATATAAATTGATCAAGTAAATTTTTATATACAGAGTTTTACTTTGTTATATTTTCAGATTCTCCAATGGCTTCAAGCACGTTAAAACGTCAAGGATGCCTCAACAAGGCCAATTCTTTCTGCTATGTGTATGGGGACTTCACAACAGTTGCATAGCATCGAACCATCATTTCTCTTCTCAGAACCGCCTACTTTCACTATTTGGACTGTAAAATTGATTCCCAGGTATTAGTGCTGCTAAACTCAAAGAGGGCATCTTTGTCAGACCTCAAATCAAGGAAGTGCTGATTTTGAGGAGCTTCTTAACTTAAAGGAAAGGAACTGAGAGCATGGGAAGCATTCAAGTCGGTCTGTAGTGAATTCCTTGGTAACACATGTGTACCAGATTACCAAGCCCGTGTTAAGAAGTTGTTAAAGTCTTATGAGGATATGGTGTACCGAATGTCACTCAAAATTCATTTTCTCCATTCCTACTTCAACTTCATCCCGCCAAACGTTGGAGCAGTGAGTGATGAGCATGGAGAAAGATTCCACCAAGACATTACGAAGATGGAGAATAACTATCAAGGCAAATGGAACCCTGTCATGGTGGGAGACTTCTGTTGGATACGCTTGCGTGACATTCCAGAGGCAAAATACACCAGATATTCTAAGAAAACACACTTTTGACTGTCTGTAGTACTATGAATTGTGTAATTGTGTCATCCAACTATATTGATTCAATTAGTGTTCTTTATCTGTCCTGATTTATCTGTTATAAGCTGCTGCAACTCTTGAAATATTCACATTCTGTTTATATAAACATCAAACTATTCAAAATCCAGAAAACTAGAGGTGATAGAGCAAAACTATTTATAGATTTGAATTCAGCACACCCAAATTAACAAAAAAACAACTATCCTCATTCTTGCCTCAGACCAACAATTTATTTTTGTAAACTAGTGTTATCAAATTAGCCGATTACTGATAATTGGCTGATTAATAGATTTTCTTAATGGTGATTTATCAGCAAATTGTGTTGTCATAAATGATAGTAATATTAATTATATTGGAAAGGAAGACAAGTTAACTCACTCTTTTGCTTGCCAGTGACAATTTAGCAAAGAGACATGCATCACTAAACCATATTATCAAATAACAGGCATGACGTGCTGTTAACATGTAGACTTTTACAACTGCACCGAATTTGAGGCAAATAGATGGTTTAGATAATGTATATTTTATTGAGATAACTTACTAATTACATACCAGACTTAAGTAATTTAAATACGTAAAAAATTAACGAAATATTAAAAACAACAAGCTTCAACCATTATGGTAACCAGTTTCTGCTGGAAGTATTTTTATGGCAATCCTAAGAATAAGAATACAGTTACTTGCAAGTTATGTCAAACCATCACATCAAAGGGTAGCAAATTTGCAAAAAATTTTACGATGACTAATATGTTAGACCATCTTAGAAAGGGTTGTTCAAAAGAAGCAAAAGTTGCAGATAAAAAAAAAAAAAAAAATGAATATTCAGGGACAGATAATTCCAGAAACAAGTGGCAGCAACTACGAGCCTCCAGTAAAACACCAAATTACTACAGAATCAATATTGGCCAAAAAGATAATTTGAGATATTTATGATCACAGGTCACAAGAGATCCAATATCTGATAAGAGAAACGATTGCTGTTGATATTAAACTATATTGTGTAACATTTGACATTCGATTTAATAGGTTTGTTGCAAAACTTTGTTCAAATTACAGCATTCCATCAAAAAAGTACTTCACTGCAAAATAATTTGATATATTTACAAAAGTAAAACAAAAATTCAACTGTTCCTTGCTGAAATAGCAGCATTTCATGAACTACATACATTTGGACAACTTCGACAGATAATGCTCTTTTTCCAAGTTTGACAGGTCATTAGTTTTCAAATGACTTTCAACAGTGCAGAACTATGCTTAGAGTTGTTCCATTTCCTGGCACACACACACAGTTGCAATAATAAGTGGAGAATCGCACAATGTTTTGGATGAGTATAAAATCTTCAATAAAGTTTTCTTAGTCTTGCAGAATTCAGTAACAAATATGGTTGCTGATGTCAGAGAATGTGATTTAGAATAACTATCATACATTGTAACTCAGGCTGTGAAGACAACCATTACATCATTTAACAGAAATACAGTTTCTCACTTTAATCGCTTTCTATTAGCAATTAGTAAATTAACTGAAATACAGGATCAGCTTAATTTGAAAAAAAAAAAACTCATTCAAGATAGAATTCAACATATATGATAATATGTACAAATTTAACTCTGAGGTTATTTTGGTCAAAAGCTGTCCATTCTAATTCTAATATTTCTGACCTTAGTGGAATCCTTACCATTGATAAACAATTCAGGGTATCAATCGAAACCAGATTTTCATCCTATCTAAATGATAAAATCTTGTGTATATCTACTTTCCTAGATCCATGATTCAAATATTAATTTTAAAAGATTGGCATAGAAAACATATTCAGAATTGGATCCTACATCTACTTTTCACTGATGATCAGCCATATACACTAATCTGTTTAGGGTGAAGAAGTACAAACGTGTGTAAATTACAACATGGCAATTTGGAAACCAACTGACAAAAAAGTAATCTGTAAAAATATCACAAAAGATGCTTTCATCACTCCTGGTATAAAAAGACAATAGGAAGTAAAAGTACAATTATTTCAAATCTAATTTCGGCCTTCATTTTTTAAGTGTGAAAAGTGAACATTGCATCATTTCTAATAGCAAAATTGCACTGATGGACAATTTTTAAAGTATCATCAAATAAAACGACAGTAAATATGAACATTCAATATAATTCTATACATAATGATTATTATGCCTATGTTTTAAATAATTCCAGCTACAACTTACTTCATTATGAATCGATAAAAATGCTATGTTCAATTTTGGTGGCAAAAATAAAGTACCAAATGTCAATCATATACTAATTTCAAAATCATATCACAAACACTATTATAACATCTGGAATTTTGCATGCCTAATCAATATATATTGTAGAATGCTATATCCAAATATCAACTCTTTACACCATGGACTTCTTAGATAGTATCCTCAAGAAAATGTAATAATTTTATGTAGTATTTTTCACTTGGTTTATCATGGCGATGTAATTAAGTGCATGTTCAACATCAATTTAATTTTAAGAAAAGTAAAAACTGCATATTATCAACAATAGAGTTCTTTATAAAATTGGTATTTCTTTGCGATTCTGTTGAATTCTTCGCTTGGCACAGATCACATTCGTCCATTTGAGGTGGTTCCCTCAACCCCTTCCCTAGTCAAACACATATAAAGAAAAAAACTTCAGTTGTCCTTCATCAATGCTTGTGGCAAAAATCACTTGTTTTGCATAGTTTATTAAATTGTTAGGTGAAAGTATAGACTAGTTGGAAAAAACACTCCTCCAAATGTTATGAAATGGGTTTTTGAAAATGTTCTGTTTTTTATTGTTTTAACATTTTTATTTTATTTTTGTATTGGCTTTGTTCAAGTTAATGCTGTGATTACAAATGATTACAAATTATTTCTAGTTTGTGCGAACCGCTCTGCTTTATGTTGAAAAAGCAGAAAAAAGTTCCTTCTGATTAATGTTTACCAGTTTTAAAAAACTAAACGAACTTAGCTGTTTTTCAGAAGACAGAATATTTGTTATCTGATAAACATTAATCAGAAAGGACGATTTGCAGAAACCGGAAATTTTTAATAAGAGATTCATTCATTTTTTTTATACGAGAATTTGCGATGCTATAAAATTCCTACTTAAAAACTTTCCAATGGGGACTTGTTCAAAAAGTTGTCCAGTTACTGAGTCCATTTAAAAAAAAAAAAAAATCACTAAAGAAGCAAGTTGCAGAGCTTCAACCATATCAATGATACCACAATTTTAGCTTTGAGGTTATTTTTTTCAAAAGCTGTCCAATCTAATTCTGATATTTCATACTTTAATGGAATCCTTACCAATGGAAACAAGATTTGGATCCTATCTAAATGATAAAAACTTGTGTTTACTTTCCAAGATCTAAGATTCACATTTAAATTTCAAAAGAATGGCATAGAAAACGCTAAGAATTGGATTCTACATCTACTTTCTATTGATGATAATGAAGCAGAATCGGCAGGATACACTTTTTCAAGCTTTGTTTGGGGTCAAGAGGATCAAAGTGAAAGTAAAACAGTATCTCTTTTTAACCTATTTGATGAATTAGCTTCAAATAAGCCTACAGTAAAAAAAAAAAAAAAAAAAAAAAAAAAAAAAAAAAAAAAAAAAAAAAATCAAAATTTATGGCAGGTAGAAGCTCAGTTAAACCTGGAGACTGCAACTAAAACACAAATACAAGAATCACAATCTAAACTCAAAAGGAATAAATCCCTTATGGTTAAGTGCACAAAAGAACTTGATCATTACATAGCTTTACAACTACTCGCAAGAGGTGATGATCCATTTCAGTGGTGGAAGTAGACAAAGGAGATCTTGCCACTGTTGAGTAAACTGGCTTCAAAATATTTAAGCGCACCATCTTATCTTGGAAGATATGAGGCTCTTTAGTACAGGTGGTAATGTGTATGAACCTCTGAGGAACAGGCTGTGTCATAAAAATAGAGAAAGTTTAATGTTTCTATACATTACAACTTAAAAGTATTTAACTTTAAATACTGAGGAGACTATGAGAACAGAGGAGACAGGCAGCTAGAATAGAAGAGGAAGTAGAGCAGCAGCAGGTGCAGAACTTCAGTTTATAGTTATTCACTTAAAGAATTATAATTTGTACTTTGTAGTTGGTTTGTAATTTCTTTTTCTTATCTAATTGTTTAATTATATTCATTTAAGAATTAGAAATTGTATCTTGTAATTTTATTTAATAAAGACAAAAAGTCATAATAGTGGCCAGATACTTAACAAATGTTAAGTTAAATTAGCAGTTACTATGTTAATGTGTCAAAGCTATCTGATGAGTCAGTTGGCCGTGATGAAATGATTTAAAGTAATAGGAAAGAGAAAAGGAAATAATCGACCGATTAATCGGTAGATTTGTCTATTAGGCTGATTACCTGCCGATTAATCGGTACACATTTAATTATAATTTATAAAACTGATCAGAGAAGTTTTGAATACGATTTTCTCGACCCCTGAAACTCACGGCTATTAATTAATCAATCCAGACTTCTAATGTCTCAGCTAATGCCCCCTCCCCTTGATTTTCTTGATTTTACAAGAATTCTAAAATTTAAGGATATATAAATTATCTTGGTGCACGTATGGAAGCGGTACCCACCCCCTCTGTATTTTTTTTTTTTTTTTTTTTTTAGAATACAATGTTGTTTATTTTACTCTTTGAAAAGAAAAAAAAAAAAACTTTGGTAAATTTTTACGACGTGCCCCAGCCCTAGCGTATTATAAACACCCTCAACCTCCCCATGTTAAGAAAGAACGGCTTTCGGAATACCCCCCCCCAACCTCGAAAGCCGTTCTTAACATGGGGTGGTTGAGGGTGTTCATACTACACTGGAGCAGTGGAACACTGGGGGGTAGGGGGGGCACGTCGTAAAAAATACCGAAACTTTAACAAATCATAATACGCACAGATATCATTCAAAATGTTGTTGAAGTAAATGTTTTTAACTCTGCGAGGAAAAAAAAAAAGTAAATTTTTAGATTAGGTCCACCTCCACAATTTTCTTTTAAATGACGACTTTTAGAGGTTTTCGACTATGCTGAATACGGAAATCGCATTGAAATTTTGCAGAAATAAGTAGTTATCGAGATATAAAAAGTTGTTTTATACATTATATTCTTTGGCGGCCATCTTTGTTACGCACGTGCGCGCGCGCCAGAAACAAATCTACGCGGTTAAAGATGGCCGCCAAAGAATACAATGCATAAAACAACTTTTTATATCTCGATAACTACTTATTTCTGCAATATTTCAATGCGATTTCCGTATTCAGCATAGTCGAAAACCTCTCCAAGTCGTCAGTTAAAAGAAAATTGTGGAGGTGGACCTAATCTAAAAAAATACCCCAAAAAAAAAAAAAAAAAAAAAAAAAAAAATACGGAAGTCATTTGAAGATGTTAAACTCGTACAGACGTACACTTATTGTACAAATTCGAAATAAAAAGTTCGTGTTTTTCTTTTGTTTAATAATTAAGAGGGAAAAAAATTAAAAAATCAGAATAAAAAAAAACAACAAAAAAAAACATTAGAAACAATCTCTAGTGGACTTAGTAAACTATTTTGTAGACAACATAACTCCAAATCGTAAACAACTGGATAAATGTTTACTTTTCAACACTCACCTTTAAAATGACTTTTAGAAAGTTTCAAATCTGTTGAAAACGAGGTGCTAGTGCACTTTTTTAATTCAATTGTAAGGTTAAAGAATAGAATAGGTACAAAACACCCTCCCCTGGCCCTCCCCATGTTAAGAATGGCTTTTTCTTAAATAATATAGTTATTATTTCAACACGGATCAATAAGTGCACTAGTACAGAAAACGAATATCGGGTTTGTATTACTGTACACATAGATGCGACAAAGTTGTCAAAAAACAAATATATAACAAATAAATGTTATCAAAGGCAAGATAAGTTACTTTTCTACCAAACTGGATATATTTTTCGTGTTTTTATTCAATGTAACATGTTTATTCAGCTCGAAAACCATACAGTGTTTACTGATGTATTGGAACATTCAAGATGGCGTCTGATTCTCTCTTTAACACGGTAAGTTTGGGAAAAGGTGTTATAAATAAAAAACCGGATAAAATACTGTTAAAAACTCGCTCAATATATGTTACCGTGAAATAGGTTGACATATATTCGGCGGGTTTTTAATAGTATTTTGCATAGTTTTTTTATTTATAACACCTTTTCCCAAACTTACGGTGTTAAAGAGAGAATCAGACGCCATCTTGAATGTTCCAATACATCAGTAAACACTGTATGGTTTTCGAGCTGAATAAACATGTTACATTGAATAAAAACACGAAAAATATATCCAGTTTGGTAGAAAAGTAACTTATCTTGCCTTTGATAACATTTATTTGTTATATATTTGTTTTTTGACAACTTTTTCGAATCTATGTGTGCAGTAATACAAACCCCGAATATCAAATTCAAATTTAGGGCAGACAAATAGTTTTCTGGACATCAAGACATTGTTTTCACATGTATTACTTAATGAATTTCAGTGGCCGTCGCCATTCTTAAGATGGGTACGGGGTGTTTTGTAACACGCATGATGCGCGTGTTCATTTTTTGGAGGGGGCATGGGGCATGGCCGCCAGTGAAAACATAAGGCATTACATTGGATAAAAGTCTTAATATCCAGAAAACTACGATGAAGATAGAGTTACAGTTAAAGTGTACAAAAAATATATACTAAACATTGTTATAATCGTTAGGTTTACCCCCCCCCCTTTACACACGTACACATGGCCGAAGATGATGCTTCTTGTTATGTTTGTTGTCCATGGCGATAAACTTTTTCTTTTTACTCAAAAGCAACTCGATGAATGTTCGTATTTTTTTTTTTTTTTTTTTTTTGATATATTACTATTTTCGACATGACAATTAAGTACGTAATATTGTTTTTGTTTAAAACGACATTTTTTTTTTTAAATCGAGGTGTCAACAAGCACAAAAAAAAAAAAACTACTTGATCGAGTTACGTAATTTTTGGAATACGATATCTTCGTTCCGTGACGAGTACGTATATAATACAAACTTTTCTGTATCTTCTTTATTCTTAATTGCCGTTATAAAGTGATAATTTGAATAAGCACCCATTTTTTTAATAAACAGTGCAAAAAAAGAAAAAGAAAGTTAACTTCAGATTAGTAATACAACTTTTTACGTACACACAATCATAATAATAATACTAATAATAATAATACGAAACTTACCAACGTGATTAGTGTACACGACAAAAATAAAGAGAGAGAGAGACGCCTTGTTGTATCAATTTGTAACAATGAACAAAGCAAAGAAAAATTGAGGTTAAAAACTGATGGCCATTAGCAATGTTGATACGTCAAGAGTAAAACTTTTTTCACAGGTGGATAGCAATAATAGAAACTTGCGAAGATAAGTCACATGGGCAGTAACTCTGACGTTACAACCGGTGTTCGGACAAAATGTCACCACAATAAATATGCACACTTAAGTTAACGTAAAAAATTTTTAAATAGTATTTTCAGGTTAAATTGAAGTTTTACGATATCTTTTTTTATTATTAAATTATTAAGTGAAAGTACAGAATAGTTACAAAACACTATCCCCTCCTCACGTTAAGAATAGCTTTCTAAATAATAAGGTTATTATTTCAGTACAGTAATATAAGTGGTAATTACTAGGGCTGTGACAGCAGAATCTGAGAATATTCTTTTCATTGTTTTGACTCTCGAGTATATATCCGACACAATTAGATACAGTTAATCAACCGAGAACCACATCACTCTATATAAAAGCATATAAGATATCAACGGATACACACTCGAGAGTCAAAACAATGAAAAGAATATGCTTCTTTTTAAAAAATTTTTTTATTACATTTTCACCCCAAACAAGGCACATTGCCACTTTGGTGTAGGGGGCTACTATCAGGGTCAGCAACTACGGGGGCACTATGTAGGGATTTGGGCAGCAAGATGTCGGTTCACATTGCACTTGAACTTCTGCATGTCAGTACAGTTAGGGAAGCATGATCCTGGAATGGAATTCCAGAGTCTAGCGGTTCTAGGGAAGAAACTACTGGAATAGAAGGATCTTTTGCATCTAGGGATCTCTACTGTGTGGGGGTGGGATTTAGCTGCCTGCCGGGTTTGTCGAGGGTGTCTGCGACGTGGGGGCACAAGTGTCTGCAGTTCGTCAGAGCACTCACCATTAAAATACTTGTAGAACAAGCAGAGGGATGCAACGTTTCGTCGATGGGACAGAGGCTGAAGCTTAGATGCCAGTTCAGGGCCTATCAGATTGGCGACTCTTTTTTGAACCTTGTCTAGGAGCGAGAGACTAGTAGTAGACGCACCAGCCCAGATGTGACAACAATACTCCATACATGGGCGAATGGTTGCCTTATAGAGGTACAGGATACTTTCAGGTGTCAGTAGTTTTCTAGCACGGTAGAGAGAGCCTACCTTTTTTGCAGCGGCCCTGGCAATGTTTTCAATATAATTGTTCCAGCTCATGTTTCCTGTGAAAGTTAGGCCAAGCAGTTTGAAAGATGTACTCTCAGACAGGGAGTCACTGGCCATTGCTATTGGTGGCAGAGAAGGTTTGCTGTTGTCCTAGCCCTAGTAATTACTACCAAAAGTTAAAAAAAAAAAAAAAGTGGCAATTATTATCAAAAGTAAAAATAAATAAAATAAATAAAGAAAATTAGAATTGATTTTTTATATTCCAATTTTTTAAATAATTACTGACATATCTATTCTATTTCTTCTTGGCATATACTTAAGATATAGGAACATTACATAACAATGAATGACAGCAGGACACAAGTGTTTGGTTTTTCATATTACGATGTACATGAGATCTTTTTATTAACTCCGCCATGACAGTGCACTCCTCTCCTCCACTCATGGAGACTTCAGGTCAAGGATAGATCGGCGGTGGCGGCGGCTCCCACTCATATCCGAGTATTTGGTCCTGTCGCTTGTCACCAGCCTCCTATCTTTGGGATGAATGCTTGTGTTTGACATGGCTGTTGAGTCCGAATCTATGATGGAAAAGTCATGGACAGTATTCACAGGGTAAGAGGGGACGAGATCGTTCTTGTCGCTTTTTTCTTCTTCTCCTCCTAGCCTCTTCAATTTCTTTCCTTCTCTCCCCAAAGTCCACGGTGCTGCACCTCTCCACATCTTTTTGTCCCTGGCAAATTCTTCCCACAAGGACAGGTCAATATTTGTTAGAGCTAGGGTGCGCTTGAATTCATCTTTGTAACACATTTTTGGGGCTCCCCATGGCCTCATACCCTACACCAATTTTCCATACAGCATTTTCTTGGGGAGCCTTGAATTATCCATCCTGTAGATATGTCCCACTCAGCAGAAGTGGTGGTGAATGATAGTTGCCTCTACGCTGGTCACTGAGGCTCATTCCAGGACTTCAACATTGGTGGTGCGGCACTCCCAGGAGATTTTTAAAACTTGCCTTAGTTTGGTTTGCTAGAAGCGTTCCAGATTTTTATATTGCTTTTATACAGTGTCCATGTCTCACATCCATATAAGAGCATACTGCCCGAAACACCATTATTTTGGTGGTCATCCTTAGTGCGTGGTTATTGAAAACGCAGCAGCTGAGTCATCCAATGGCAGAGTGGGCTACCTTGATCCTGTTCTCCACGTCCTTCTTGCATGAGGGAGCAGATGTTAGGATACTCCCTAAGTAGGGGAACTGGTTCACTTTTTTTAGTGGTTGGTCGTTAATTGTGGTGGTAAAGTTTGGGATTATCAGTCTTGGTGGATGTTGGATGAGGGTCTTTGTCTTGTCCATGTTGACCTGCATCCCAAAGCGTTTATAGGCAGAGTTATATGCATATGCTAATAACTGCAGGTTCTTTGCTGTCTGATCTGAGGTTGCATTGTCATCAGCATACTGCAGTTCTGACACTGCACACAAGTTTGTCTTCGTTCTGGTGCAGAGTCAAGCAAGGTTGAAAATGCCTCCGCCCATACAGAATCATAGGTTAATCATGGGTGTTTTTAGGGGGATATTCTTGAGCATTGCTGCCATGTAGAGCGAGAAGCACATGGGAGCCAGAACACAACTTGCTTCAGGCCGTTGTTGATGAGGAATGGTCCTGAGAGAGAGAGTTCCAATGACAAACTCTTTTAATCCTTCAGTCATGGAGGGTGCGCACCAGTTTGACAAAGTCTGACGGACAACTGTACCTTGTGAGGACAGCTCACATGGTATGTCGTGGCACTTTGTCAAAGGCTTGTTTCAGATCCCAGAAAATGAACATGATGGACTGTTGTTGTTCAAGGCTCTTCTCTTATAGTTGTCCCACACAGAAGATCATATCGGAGGAGGGTCAAAAGCCACATTGGGACTTTGGTAGGACATCTTCTGTGAGGATGAGGAGGCAGTCAAGGAGAATCTGGGCAAAAATCTTATTCGTGATGCTTAGTAGTGATATTTCCCAATAGTTATTGCAGTTCTCCCTGTCCCCCTTCTTAAAGATGGTAATGATGTTAGCATCGCGGAAATCACTGGGGAGGGTCTTGGTTTCCCATATTTTCAATTTGAGGAGCATTAAGCAGTTCCTCTGCTTGGAGCCACTATGAGTGAAGAGTTCCAGCAGGATGTTGTCTGGTCCTGGAGCTTTGCCAGGCTTCATGCACTTCAGGGCCTTGTTGAAGTCCTGGGTAGAGGGTGGTAGTACCATCCAGTGACAGATGGAATGCTGTGGAGTCATTTGCAGGAGATCATCTGGAGTGTTGGCGTGATTCTTCAAAGTGAGACCTCCATCTGTTTAGGATACCCTCGCTATCTATGATGGTTGTGGCCCCATCTGCATCCTTTAGGCTGCTTACTGACGACCATGTGAGGCCGAATATCTCTTTTGTTGCTGCATAAAAGCTGCGTATGTCACGTTGGTCAGTGAAACTCTGTATCTCTGCAGCTTTTCTTTGCCATCAAGTGTTCTGGGCTTCATGGCAATCTGCTACAGCTAACTTATGAGCACGTTTGTTAGCAGCTGTAGGTTGGTTCTCCAAAGTCAAAAGTGCTCATCGCTTGGCTTCAATGAGAAGAGAGACGGTAGTGTCATCCTCATCGAACCAGTCCTGCTATTTCTTGATGGGGCAACCCAGTGTCTCCTCTGTGGCATCGGTCATGGCATCTCTGAGGGTGGTCCAGTGGTGCTCTACCATGGCCTGAACCCCAGGATCTGTGAGGTACCATTCATAGGCTTCTCTGAAGTTCTGTGCCAGCTGTGGGTTGTGGAGTTTGCTACAGTCAAAGTGTTGGTATGATACGCTATTAGGTATCCTTCTGGGTGGTCAAAGGGTCATCATGGAGAGTTGGGAGATGAGGAGACTGTGGTCTGTCCAAAAGTCGTTCACACCAGACATCCCACCAGACATGAATCAGGTGATGCTGATATCTCCTTGGTCTCAGGCTCTGGTCAAGACATAGTCCAGTAAGTGCCAGTGTTTAGATCGGGGGTATCTCCACATGGTCTTCTGTCGTTTTGGTAACTGGAAGATGGTGTTGGTTACCTAATGTTCTCTTTCTCTTGTTTCAACTGCATTAGTGGGATGGTTTGCCAACTGCAGTAAGCTGACCAAACGGATTTGCCATGTCCGATGTTTACCTCATCTTTTCTAGGAGGCCTCCCCATGTGGAGTGGGCTGTGATGGTCCTCAATAGGCCAGCCCAGTCATGATTTTAGCTGCCGAACTCTGGTATCACAACACGTCACCAGGGAGCGATCATCTTTGAGCAGTCGCCTGAGTGTAGCCGCGAGCTAAGGGCATCCAGCTATCCAGGCCTGCCCCCTTCACCCATGGTGCTGTCACCTCAGGACTTGATTTTTTTTTTTGTGTAATAAAGATGAAGAGACAGAGGAAATGACAGAACGCCAGTCGCTAGGTATATTGTTTTGGGTGGTCGTGGCTGAGCAACAGCCATGCACACACATTTGGCTCACATTGCTTTCCAATCCCTTGAATTAGAAATCAGAAAAATCGAAATCGGAATTGGTATCAGAATCGGAAAAATATGTGCCTATTTTTTAATACCAAAAAAAACGATTCCTTTATTTATCTTTTTTTTTTTTAATTGATTTTGTTTGAAACAAAATCTTCCACTGCTGGTAGAAATAATAAAATAATAAATATTTATTGATCTTAAACTACCAGTAAAGCTAAAAGCTATAAATCACCCTCACAAGTTTGTTTTTACATTTCGAGAAAATATATGCACATTTAACACATGTTTTTACTGTAATCCTGACATAATAACAACTTTATTGTTAAATATTTAGAGATTTATAAAGACTCGGAATCGGTAATTGTATCGGAATCAGAAAATATATTGGAATCGTCCCATCACTACTTGAGAAGTGGTTCTCCTTGCCGCATTTGTAGCATGCCTTGCCCCAAACAGGGCATTGTTTTCAACCTTTTGGGTGCGTCTTGCATCTGCAACGCTTGCAAATATCATCGTTAATTTTTGTCTTACTTAGCAGCAGTAATTTTAGGGATGACACAGATTTGAATTTAGGTGATTTGTGTGGTCTCTGCCAGTCGGAAGTGGTTCGATACTCTGGCAGTAGATTCCAGAGTCAAAGAACATTTGGTTAAGTCATCCAAAGTTGGCAGGGAATTAATCTCTGCCAATATTTTGCTCTGGTGGGAGGTGCCTCGTAATCCAGCAATGATTTTGGACTTAACCATATCCTCGGAGAATTGCGTTGTACATTGTTGGTTACTACAACCACATTGTCCATCAAAAGCACAGAGCATCGCTTATGATTACAGCCAGGAAATGAAATATGTAATAATCTCCCCATCATTCTGCTTCATCACAAAGAATTGTTTATGGTATATCTCAGGATGGACGGCTTTCACTGCAACTGTTTTAATATACTCAAGTAGTTGTTCTTCTGTGGCAGTATTCATGGATAGCATTTCATTAAGGGATGAACTGCATGCAGACAATTGCTCATTTTGGGTTTCGGTAGGGTTGGTGAGCCATACTATTTCCTTGTAGCATAACCACATATCTTGGAATATAACCCATCTATTATCCGATGGGTCGGGTTCGATAATTGGTCACAAGGGTTTCACACGTGGATGGTGCAACAATGGGGGGGGCACATTGCTTGGCGGGCAAAATATATGGCATGAGGTTCATAATTTGTTTTTGCATAGTAAGCTGTTACTGTTGCCTTTGCAACATAAAAGTCATCAGGTCAACGTCAGTGTGTCTTGGAAGTTCATTTGGGTTAGACATTTTGAGATATTATTGAAATTTACGTTTGTGCATCCTTTGACTTTGCTGCATTTTTTTTTTTTTTTCTTTTTGTTCCTAACTTGGGATGAGTTTTTTGTATCTTCCTTTTATTTTTGTTTTAATCCCACTTCTGACACCATATGCAGTTAAGATATAGGAAAATTATATAACTAGGAATGACAACAGGACACACGCGTTTGGTTATTCATCTATGATGTATGTGAGATCTTTTATTGACAATGCCATGACAGTGCACTCCTCTCCCCCACTCGTGGAGCTAAGGTCAAGGATAGATAACTCAGCATTAAGTTAACACTTGAAAATATTTTATTTTTAATATTAAATTAGAAAATATTGAAGAAAATTCTATCCGCTATGTCTAGCAGAAGGTAATTGTTCTAACCTTGATACCTGAAACTTAGATAAAGAAAAAGAAACGTTCATGGTAGAAAAGAAAATAAAAGAAAAGAAAAAAAATAACTTGAAAGAAATGATTTTTTATTAAGGAGAAAGTCCTGATAGGAAAAAGTCTTTAATCTGACGGTAACAAGAGTTGTCCATCTGGCTTACAAGCAAAATTCTTATATAGTAACATTTTTGAAAGGGTAGAGCTTGGAAAGAGTGAAAGAGAAACAGAGAGAGAAAGAGAAAGAGAGAGGAGGATTCACTTAGTGAAGGCAGTTCAAAGTTTGTATAAATCCTTTATAGAAAGTGTATTATTTCCTTTTTAGAAACAATCCTTGTTGTCTCCTCATTTTAAGCAGTGTCCATTCTCCATTAGATCCGTTAGATTCATTAGTCATAGTTCTTTACTGGTAGCATTTTCATGAGCACAACCACAAGACGAATAATCCTTTTGTAATTTTCCCTTATAAAGGAAAGATAAATAAAATTTCACAATTTAGAGTCAAAATCCGAAACTAGAAACACATAACTAGAAACCTCCATGACTTATCCTGTGTGTTCCTTTGTATCCAGAGATAATTAATTTCTTCGATGGGCAACATCTTCCTAACAAAAGGTATGACTTTTGCTTTAGAAAATATCAACCTAGCTTCACCATGCTGATGTAAATGTCGGGTGGTGGTGTGTTGCGATGGAGTAGAAGTGTTTTTGCTACTTTGTCTGTGTCCAGTGTACCATTGAGGCTAATGTTTGTTAGTATCCGTTTCATATGCTTGACAGCTGCCTCAGCTCTGCCGTTGCTTTGCGAGTAATAGGCTGATGACACTCGCAGAGATATGCCCCATATTTTGAGAAATGTCTTCCATTCATCAGAGTAAATCCACTATACGAAAGGTACAACTCTTACTTTAGCAAATATTAACTTGGCTTCAACATGCTGATATAAATATACCATTATTCCATCTGCCAGGTTTGAGGCATTACTAAAAACTGTCAAAGTGGCTGAAGAATTGGAATCCACTGAGAATCAATCAAACTGAAGATCATCAATATTGATCAAATCCTCATAAAACTTATTCCAGTCAGCCAAAATATCAGGGGGAACCGGTTGGTCCCATGATACCATTAACTTCCACAATTTTCTAAGAAGGATTCTGCCTTTAATAGTAACAGGACGAATCAATCCAAGGGGATCAAACACAGAAGAATGTAGGTACAAAATTTCTCTTTTAGGTGATGCAGATATTAGAAAGAATATTTATACATATTTTATTGTGAAAAATGCATAAGACGTGTGTGTTTTATAAAACGTGTGTTATCTAACTGCCTATCTAACTGTGTATTTAATGGACTATTGTCCTTGTGTCCTAAATGTCTTAATGGCCTGTGACTCATTTAGGTTCGTGGGTGTGTGTATGTATTACATATAATTCATGTAACATTACAACATAACTATTTCTGTTGTTTGCTTCAAGGGGATTCGCTAACGTCTTGTGGAGCTGGGTTCTATTAAAAGGAAATGCTTCAAGACAGACACAAGATGATGCATGTTTTATATATATATTCTTTATTCACTCCCAGGCATTTCATCACAGCAGAGCTGGAGTGGATCTTGGCCCGTGGTTTCTCTGCATTCATTTGAAAACTGTCGCCCCCTTTATGAGGAAACCTGTTTAACTCATCTTGTTTCTTCAGTGGCTCAAAACCAACTCCAACTATACTTACACAAACCGGAACATGTGACACTTGACACGTTATGTCCGGTCCCAATTTGGATACTTCCAGTGCAAACTGATCGGTCAACTAAGTTTGATACCTGTTACAACATTACCCTTAAACATTTTCTGCACCTGCATACTCGCTGAACTTATTGTTTCCCATGATTCAATCTGTTATTTACTCCACTGGATAGATAGATAGATAGATAGATAGATAGACAGACAGACAGACAGACAGACAGACAGAAAGATAAACAGGTAATAGACAATTAAATGTTTCTACCTGGCATTGCCCGGTAATTACTTAACATGCGTGCATAGATGCAAGTTGTAGATTTTTGCCTCATAGGTGAGATCTCAGATTAATTATTTGTTTAAAGTTGTTACAGAGGTAATTCATGATTGTAGAGTTTGTTCATGATTTGCAATGTTTGAGCTTACCTCGATAAAGTTGGATAGTACACGAAAGTTCATCTCATAACAGAATCAGTTGGTGTGTAAAACATATTTGGAGTGCATGGCACCTGTGTCCTAATTGCATGCTACCCGAAAAAGAGGAAAAAGGGAGAAATAAAGAGAGAAATAAAGAGAAAAGTGATATCGCCATCTATCGGCTGAAATATGCAACAAGGGGCGATAATCATATGTGTCTCAAAACTGAAAGTGTTGTGCATTGTGTCTGTGTGTTTGCTATGCATGAAACTTAACTAATGTATCTCCACATATCTTGCAACATTCGCTCAGCAAGCATGTCATTGTTGCTATAGCAATTCTTCAACAAATTCATTCTCTGCTATGACAGAAACAGCATCCAAATACAAGGACTAGGAGGATATTTTTCCACATGATATCGAATTATGTAACTCAGTATGAAAGGACTTGACACAAACCCAAATTTCATTGTGTCTTAAACATATCAACTCATCGTCCAGCCTTGATTTGTATCGCATTCATCATTCAAAAAAATATCAGGAAGGCTTTCTATATATACCTTTCAACTATTTTAATGTCTAGTCAGAACAGAAAAACTGTCCACAAAGTCCTTTGGTCTCTTTTCTTTGCCAGTGACCTCGATCAATCCATTGAGACATATTTAACGCTTTCTTTTCAAAGTCTGTACAGCTACTTAATTTTCCTTTTCAAAAATGCTTAAAAAAATGAGAAGGTTTTGGCACATAAAGAAAGGCTTGTCCAATCAGTAAGCAGAACGAGCTCACGTAATATGGAAGAGGAGGAAGAAAACCGAAACATAGAGAGAGGGAAAGAAGAAAAAAAGAGAGAAAAAAGGGACAAAATAAAATAGTGGAAATAATTTTCCACATTTGTTGGGTTAATGGCAAGGCCAAGCTCGATATAGGCATGGTTGAAGGCATTCAGAATCTGCTGCAGGTGTTCTTCTGAGATGGATTTGACACAGTTGTAACTGGCATACTGGAATTCCATCAAGGATTTTGTTTTTTGGCAAGAGAGATTGAAAGCTCGTCCATTTGTCATGTAGCCGATGCTGGATCATGGAGAAAGGTCGTTCTTGACAATGTGTGTCATGGCTGTCACAAACATGACAAAGAGCTTTGGGGAAATGATGCAGCCCTGTTTGATACCTGTTTTAACTTTGAAGGACTCGCCTGTGCTGTCAGGATAGAAGACTGTGGCATTTATGTCTTTGTTACAGAAGCCTAAGGATCTCAATAAAATTCTTGGAACATCCAAAAAGGTTTTCCAAAGCAGCTTTCTTAGAACTGAGTTGAAAGCCTTGATCAGATCAATAAATGCCGTATAGAGAGGTTGATGTTGCTGTCTGTACTTCTCCTGAAGTTGATGTATTCAGAATATCATGTCCGTAGTTCCATGTGCCGAGTGAAAACCAGCTTAGGTTTCTGGAAGAACTCTTTCAGCGAGTAGAGAAAGGTGTCCACTCAACACATGAACAAGGACCTTTCCCACATTCTGATTGGTCAGCCTTCCTCTTAAAGATCTTGACAATAAAACATATCTGAAGTTCATTGGAACTCTTTAGTCTTCCCAGATTTTGATGATGAGTTGATATAGTTGGCTTTTCACCAGTCTTGTAGACTTAAGCTGGGATATAAGCAAGTTCGGGGGTCCTGTTATTCCTCAAGGATTTGATCGTCTCTTTGACTTCCTGGAGGTTTGGGATTCTGCCAAGAGATTCATCAATCGGTGCTTGAGGAATGGTATTCAAAGTATTGTTGTCATACAGATTAGCTTAGTTCAGCAGCTCTTCAACTCCATCTGAAGTTAATCACAGAGGCACTCTTGAGCAGCGTTGACCCATCCTTGTTCATGTGGGGAGCTTGACACTGCATTAAGGGTCAATAGATGGCTTTTGTAGCATCGAAGAAACCATGAGTTTCGTGTTGGTCTGCGAGTTGTTGAATCACCCTTGTTTTGTTCCTTAACAAATTGTTCTTAAGAGTATATGTGTATTCTTGGATGGCAACCTTGCATTTCCGGTACCATTGTTTCTTTGCAGTTGACTACGGGTCATTAGGATTTGTGTGGAAGCTTTTTCTTTTACCGTTGACGAGTCACCTCAGTTCTTCATTGTTGTCATCAAACCAGTTTTGATGTTTATTGGTTTGAAAGCCCAGGATTTCCTCGCGTGATGTTGTGATGGGCGTCTGGAGTGAGTTTCAGTAGACATCCATGTCTTGTGGTGCTGCTCAAGAAAGTAGCTCTTGCAGTTTTTGCTGAGTTCTTCGGCCACAGGCTGACCTATCAGCTAACAGGGTGCATTGATTCATCTGTTTCCTAAAAAGTCTTGAGGGAACATCAAGCAGTCAGAATCGGACCTTCAGCTTAGCAACACCTATCCTTTCTCGTCCCCTGTCCACTGGACATCTTGCTTTAGCATTTACGGCTTCCACCTGGAGACATCTGCTATTAATATCCTTACTACACCACCTCTACACAACCAGGCAATGCCAGGTACCCCCGTCAGTGTAATATACAAAAGGAAAAATGTGTGTGTGTGCATATGTTTGTATGTCTCGCAAAAATTTTCGACAGAGGCGACGGGTCCTGACGAAATCGATATCATTTTAAAGCTCCATCCTTCGGATGACAAATATCGAAAAATTGGTCCAAAACGTTCATTCCTTATCCTTCAACTGAGCAGTTTTGTACAAGGAGGGGTCGGTTTTTTCACCGACATTTTAGCAAGTCATCATTTTATTTTCGATTGACTACGCAGAACTTCTGGTCGGGCGATGGAGACATTGGCTAAGACGTCACTTTTTTTTAACCTTTTTTTCTCCTTCGTGTTACAGGTTCGAGCCTGCCTGCCTACTATCACTTTTTCTTTTTTTTTTTGACACCTCCTCCTACAGTTGTTTTGATTCCCTCCCACTACAATTTTTTATTTCGGAGTGCCTTACTACACCACCTACACACACCCCACTACTGTTGTTTTAACTTCCCCTGAGGGTCCTTACTACACCACCTAAACACTCGGGTCATGCCAGACACCCCCAGTAGTCTTCTTCTATACATATAAAAGGCAAAATGTGTGTGTGTGTGTGTGTTTGTATGTCTTGCAAAAAACTTTGATCGAGGCGACAAATCCTGATGAGATCAATATCAATTTGAAACTTGACTCTTCGGACGACAAATATCGAAAAATTGGCCAAAAACATTAATTCCTTCATCTTCAACTGGGCAGTTTTCTGTAGGAAGGGGCGAATTTTCCGACACCATTTCTGCAAGTCATCTTTTCTTTTTGATTGACTACACTTAATTTGAATGTTTTCAGCTTCCGGTCGTGTCATGAAGCATCGGTAAGACGTCAGATTTTTTTCACTTTCTTTTCCGCTTTTGCGTCACGGGTTCGAGCCTACCTATTACCACTTCTTTTTTAACACCCTGACTGCATACTGTTATTTGATTCCCTTTCTCTGCTGCTACCATTTTTTTAACACCTCTCTCCACCCGGACTTCCTGCTGTTATTTTACCCCTCTGCACCACGCCACACTCAGGCGATGCCGGATATCCCTGGTAGTCTATATATATGTGTGTGTGTGTGTGTGTGTGTGTGTGTTTATATGTCTTGCAAAAACTTTCGACAGAGGCGATGGATCCTCACGAGATCGGTATCATTTTAAAGCTTGACCCTTCAGATGACAAATATCGAAAAATTGGCCAAAAACATTAATTCCTTCACGCTAAATTGGGCAGTTTTCCACAACGAGGAGTCGGTTTTTGAGTTGCCATCTTTGCAAGTTATCGTATCAGTTGGATTGATTTCGCTTAATTTCAATGTTCCGAACTTTTAGTTGGACTGTGGAGACATCAGCAAACGCGTCACGTTTTGTTTTTTTTCCTCCTTAGCATTATGGGTTCAAGTTTGCCTGCCTGCCTACTACCACTTTATTTTCTCCCTTCACCCTACTGTTTTTTCACCTCCCCCTCCTCCTCTACTACCAATTTATTTATTTTTTTTAATCCATCATCCCAGGGGTTTCTTACTCGACCCAAGCAACGCTGGAGAACCCCAAAACACTACTACATTTTTTGTTTAACACCCCCACCCGTCTGGGGGTCCTTAATACACCTCCACATACCCGGGTAACACTGGGAACCCCCGCTAGTCTATCTATAAATATAAAAGCGAAAATGTGTGTATGTATGTATGTATGTTCGCTTTTTGTGTATGTCTGAGAAAAGGCTTTTTTCCGAGAAGCGATTGGTCGACTCACTTCTTCTTAAAACTTTTTATATCACGTCTAAATGATAATATCTATGAGTTAACAACGAGGGTCGCCTGTCTATTTAATTTGCACGACTTTGAAAAGATAAATATGCAACATTTTTCGATTGCCGCATGTGCATTAAGCTTTTTCGTATAATAAAAGCGAAACTAATTCTGGCGGCATATTTCCGGTCACGATCGTCAGAAATGTCCGAAAACAATCAGCTTTGATCAATGTGGAGTTTCTCCTTATATCAGACGATTGCTATTCAATTTGGACAATCCCCTTTTTATGGGGAGCTGGTTTTCCCCACAACATCTTAGGGAAACAAAAAAAAAATCTTACCCTGCAATAAATAAAATACTGCCCTGCAGTCAAAGTTGACCTCATTAAGTACGGGCACCTGCCAAGTTTTAATACTTAAATAAATTCAAACATGTTTCTGTTACTATTTCGTGGTGGCCCAACGGTTAACGTCGCATGCTTTTTTTTTTCACACTTTAATTTCCAACTTTGACTCAAGGATTCGGGTTCAATCCTTCATACTTACCTACCAAAACGTTTTTTTTATTTTAACCCCCTCCCCCGATACAAATACCCAGATGTTTTGATTTACCTAAAACCACACACACCTCCAAACACCCAGGCAACGCCAGGTACCACCCGCTAGTATATATATAAAGGGCAAAATATGATGCATTCATCCATTTGTTGACAGTACTTCTTCTCTGTAATAGTTTCACTTACATTCAAGAAACTGTAATGGATAAGACCAGTCACAGACGATCAAACAATCATCATGATTTTTTTTTTTTTTTTTTGGTTCAGCTCGGGAAGTGTCGTGGAGCTTTGTCAGCATCTAACTACTGAACTGAGCGTCGCTGATTGTCATAAAGAACTCATTTGGAGGTCAGTCTGGTACAATAAGGATGAAGAAAAATGGTCAGTATGTTCATCAAGAAATCACAAACCAGTGGATTATTCCCTACAATAGGGTTCTTTCTTCGGCAGTTCAATGTAGAAGTTTTTACCTGAGTGTACAGCAAAGTCCCGCGCAAAGCATGGGTATCTTTGGTAGTATTGAATATTTTAGAATTCCTGCACATAATTTTTCATGTTTACATGAGAATGAGCTTTGCTCTTTTCTTGCAAAATTCTCAAATCCAATGCTTATACAGATCAGCCATCCACCAAAAACTCTTTTCCATCTCCAGGACTTGTACAAATTAGCTACTCACTGAAAACTCTTTTTATATTCAGGACTTGTATAGATCAACTACCCACCAAAACATTTTCATCTTCAGGACTTGTACAAATTAGCTACTCACTGAAAACTCTTTTGATGTTCAGGACTTATACAGCTCAGCTACCCACTAAAGAATTTTTCATCTTCAGGACTTGTACAAATCAGTTACCCACTCTTCATCTCTAGGAGTTGTATAGATCAGCTAGCACCAAAACCTTTTTAATATCCAGGACTTGTAGAGATTATATACCCATCTGAAACTCTTCTGCAATTAAGCATGGATTTCAATTCAAAAAGACTGGTTGTAAAGAGAATTTCTACCTTATCTACTAAGTTCCAGCATCTGTGGAAACAGAGAAGTGTTCGTTCATTATGCTTACTTTATAAGCACTTTCATAGAATGTGCTCCAATAAACTTGTAGTAGATAAGACATCAGGATGCGATTCAAATGAATGCTTAAATGTAAATGGTTCTAATTGCTAACCCCCTTTCTTTCGATACACTCTATTCCTAAAGCTAGTAAGTTTTAACATGAGAGTGTTAACTCAAACAATTTTCAACCAATGGAAATTGTTTTAAACTTAAAAAAGTAACACATATATGCGAAAGTAGTAAACCAGTGGGAACTTTGAGATTCCTATAAGAAAATATTTCCAAAAACAGTTTTTTCAGACTTTACTACTAGCTGCACATGCGTGAAAGACCCCCTCTCCCAAAATGTATTCTTTACAAACCATCTCATGCCCTGTAAGGCCAAGGTAGCAAGGCAGAAAGAACTCAATGACTCACATGCCAGTTTTATCAACTCATGCACATCTACACACATACTAACAATAACAAGGTAAACCAATACACATACACAATACCATGCTGCTAAAAACTCACAAACATATATAACTTACACATGCATATTCACTCTATAAACATATTGATTTGTAACTAGTATTCACTCAACTTCTTTATCCAAACAAGTGCTGTACTATAAACCTTAACTAACATGAAAATAACTTTATATTCTTACTAGCATGGGTGTCTGGCGTTGCCTGGGTGTTTGGAGGTGTGTGTTGAGCAAAAAAAAAGAAAGTTGTAATAGGCAAGCTCGAACCCGTACCGCGAAGGAGGAAAAGAATGTGAAAAAAACCCTGATGTCTTTGCTGTTACGACCACTGCCAAACCAGAAGTGACTTATGTTTAAATTAAGGCCAGACAATCGAAAGGAAAGGATTACTTTAAAAAATATCGGCGAAAAAAGCGACCCCCCCCCCCGTAGAAAAGTGCCCAGTTGAAGGTGAAGATATTAATGTTTTTAGCCAATTTTTCAATATTTGTCATCTGAAAAGTCGTACTTCAAAACGATACTGATCTTGGTAAAATCCGTCACCTCTGTCGAAAGTTTTAGACAGACATGCAAACATACATACATACATACATACATACATACATTTATATATTGGTAACTAAAGATTTTTGATCCAAACAAATTAAAAAGCTTGCCCTATCTCTGAATACCCTTTATGTCAAATTTCAAATGTTTAGACCAGAAATTGTATGAGTAATTTGGTAGAGACCCCAGTGGTCAATTTTTTTTTTTTAACTTTGACTCCTATTATGACCCCTTAACATTTTTTTGTTTTGGGCTCAAATCAAGTTATTAAGTTAGATCCATGTTCAAAGAACCTATATCCAAAATTTCCAGTGTTTATACACAAAATTGTTGGAGGAGTTTGGTAGAGTTCTCAAAGGTTAAATCGTGAACTTTGACCTCTTAACAGTCAAATTTCCGGCCGAAAACCAATCACAAAGATTTTCCCAAATCTCTGTACCCTGTACATCAAATTTCGAGTCTATAGACTGAAAATTGACAGAGTTATTGCATAGGGAAATGTACACACACAGACACACAGACACACAGACACAGGTACACAGACACACGGATGCACAGACACGTTCACTTTTATAGATATATAGATAAATTTCTTGTATAAAAATGTTTGGTTTAACTACACTGGAATAGAGAAATTTGTAAAACAAAAAAAAAATCAATTAAAAAAACAATCGTATCTACTGACTTTTTGTATCAATTTCAACTAAAAGTCTACTTAATTGCCATGTCAGAAGTACTTAAATATTACTGCATTATTTAGAAAAAAAACACGTGTATTTGATCTTTATTGTAAAAATCCATTGTCATATTTCTTTGAGAACACATGACATAATAACAAGGGAAGTAAGTCAGTTATATATGGCATAATCGCATTGATATACTGGTTCTCGCCAGATCACCGAAGTTAAGCAATGTTGAGCCTGTTTAGTACCAGATGGGTGACCATTTGAAAATTCTAGGCAGTGTATGTGCTCTCCGCTTATCTCTGCATTTGTTTCCAGTCGTCCTGAACATATACTCCACTTGCCACTGGTATCTAACAATGTCAACTCACGAGAGGTGTGGTTGGAGATTGCCTACCTCCTGCACAAAAAATTTCACGTGTAGGCACCCCTACGGTAGGTATCCATAGTCTGTCAAAGACTGAAGGAGCCTTTTTTTTTTAAGTCAGTTATACTAAAACTATGGCAATTAACTCCTATTTATCATTTTTAACACACAATTTATGAAAAAAATAAAAATTGGCAATAGTTAAACGCAGTGTTTTTTTAGACAAACATTTTATTTTCGCTAATTTTTGTCAAAAAAAGTTTTCTTAAATAAATTTTTTTTCTACCTTATCGTCTTTCCTAACTTTTGTATATATTCATTACAGTGACTGTAATTCAATATTAAAAATTTGGAATTTCACTATTGTAGTGTAGTTGTTTTATAAAATGTTGTATTTCTCCATTTTTCATTTATAAAACTCTGTTAAAGCTTTGAGTAGCTCTTGCTACTTGGTGACCCTTCTATTATTTTTATGTTTCATTTTATTATGCATGCAGGTTTTATATATATATTCTCTCCATTTTCTTCCTTCGCTAAGTGCTCAATTATGCTCAATTCATATTAAAGGTCAGTGAGGTTCTTTGCCGCACACAAGGAAGCTCCAAAACGGCCTCTACCAAAGCCAGGGATTATGCCACAGACTTATGCACTTGTACCTCCCAACAAAAATACCCCTGACACACTCAACTAGCAGCAAAATCCCACCCCTTCACTGTAAAGATTTCTAAATGCCAGAAGATTACTCTTTCATTTTAATCGCTTGCCTTTGGAATTTTCTCCCCGCTTCCTGTTTCACAGGTCATACTAACGTGCAGAAATTTAAATGTAATGTAAACAAACATCTTGCTGCTCAATCCCCCCCTCAGGTTGTTCCTTCCACTACAAATCTTGCCTCTATCATACTAGCCCCTTATGCTTTGGTGGTAATATGCCTTGTTTGAGGTAAATAAGACTTTGAACTTTACTTTCGGTAGTTTTGTAACTCTTGCTTCCCTTATTTTGTCATTTAGTCCTCACATTCCAGGACGATGTTTCTGACAAAGGAGCAAAATTGCTGTTTTCCTGGTCAGATCCTATTAATCTAATATTCATTGTTGGTGAGTTTTTGACCTTGAAGTAGTATTTTATTTCCCTAAATAAAAAAATAAAATAAAAATAACACACACACATGCACACTTAAACCTGACATAATAATATGAGACGAGAAGGAGAAAGAAGCAACCTTAGTAGAAGTCAGTGTCCCTATTAATTCTGGGTTAAACAGAGCTGATAGGGAAAACATCTGTAGTGACCAGTTAAATCAAACCGCTTGTCACGTAACCAGAGGAATGTATTCGGACGGAATTTATTTATTTCAGGAACAATTTGGTTTTATCATCATTTGCCCATGCACTTCTATCAGCGGATAGAATCGTGGTTGTCATGCAACCATTTTACACACAAATCCATGGGATTATATTTTTGTCTATTCGTGCATATAGACAGTGAACAGGCTAGAACATTCTATAAAATTAATATAAAAGGCCTGACAAGCCAAAAGCAAATCAGTTCCAGACGACGTCTTCACAAGTTACTTCGCCACTGCTCGTGATTATCACATGTGCCTGACTCCATCTAAAACACGTGAAAATTGCAGCACTAAGAATACCAAGTTCCTGGTATACCTTTATTTGCAGTGTTTCTTCATACAAAAATGTTGACAATAACAATTTCCTCAGTCTGAAAAGATTTCCTCGGTCATGAAAGATTTCCAGCCAATACTCTTACAATTACACAAATATTATTTTTTTCACTTGGATTATAATTCTGGACTTTCGTCTTATAGAAATGCACATTTGTCCGCTTTATTCATGGACTTTAATCTTATTAATTTGATGGTCATTGGAGATCACGAACATACAGGATTGAATACAAATTACTCATCTCCCATATATAAAAAAATAAATTATTTCTGGTTAAATAAAATTTATTATTTTAAGTTTCATAATTTGTTCCCAAGTTGTTGCTATTTACTGATTCTTTTTTTTTTATTATTAGGGAAAGGAGTTCCGACCTATGCTCGCGTCACCATTACGAATTCGGATGTTAGTCATTACCCTTTTTCCTACAAGATAATTTAATAACAAGGTTTTATGTACGACATGAAAAGAAACTGGAATCTTAGGAAGATCTCCATCATTTCAGTGATTATAGGAGTGACCGGACTCATGAAAAAGAATTCCTAAAACTACCTGGCAAATATACCCAATGAACCAAGTGCAAGAAGATACAAACAATTACATTTAAATGGATGGTTTAAATCTTAAAAATACCTTTCAGTTGGAATGTATGAGATAGGAGGTGAATATCTGGCATCCGGTTGGATGCCTCATCTCCAGCCAAAACAAAATAATAAGAAAATCTCCACTAAAAGGAATTTTGTCTGTGTGTCTGTCAGTTTGTTCCCTATGGACTCGAAAACAGCAGGGCTGGTTTTTATGAAATCTCACACAATGTGCCTGGCAGTGTTCTTAGATAGGTCTTCGATAAATATTGATAATCGAAATAATCTGATGAAAGAAGAAACAAGCGATTTTGACCAAAGTTAACACCTTACACAGCTTAACATCACAAGTGTATTTGAGAAGTTATATTACCACGTAAGCCAAAAGACTCGAAATAAAATCTACAGCAGGTTCTTTGATATGATGGGGGTGCGTTCGAAATGAACGTTTCTCTTTTGAGTACAACTGCAGTATGATACTTGACTTTTGCATTTTAAACTTTAATTGAAGCCATTATATATAAAATATAATTTTATAAAATCAGCAGTAGGCTCTCTACAGTGCAATGTAGACTACAATGTATTGTGAACTAAGTCACTGCGAGAGGCATGTGAGCTTTCTCCTAGAGCACCATGATAGGTCCCCAACTAGAGCAGGCAATTAGTCGATTTAATTGAAAAATAGGCAATTTTACCGATTTCGAGGACAATAAAAATATGGGAGTGGGAAACATTCGTCGATCATCATTTAATCCCGGGCAACGTCGGATCACCCTACTAGTTAAAAAATAAATGAATAAATAAAATAAATAATAAATGTCTGAGATCCATGCTTTCGCTATCAGCAAATATTTTGAAAGTGTGAAATTTTCACAGCCAATCAGCGTCCACTCATGTGTCATCTGACCTTCTAAAGAAAACGTCCTACTTAGTCGACTTACCTGTGTTTTTGTGACACAATTTTTTTTTTTTTTATCACTTCAATAGTCATTTTGTTGTAGTCAAGCGCAGTCATGGCCCGGAAATTTCTACTAGTGACCGTTTTGTTGATTTATGTAGCTGCTGGTGAGTCACGATAAATATATTTGAACAATTTCGATTTTTATTTATTTTTTACCTTAATTAAGTTTATATGCCTGGGCTTATTTTATTTTACTTTTTGTTTTTCTTTCCTAACTGGGGTATCCCGTGTGAAGACCTTTGTAATTCTCAGTGTGAAAATTCAAATATTATTTGGGTTATTCGGACAACTTTTTCTCCGTTTGATTATTATTTTCGCAACGTTTTGGCCGATGTAAACTCTGACAGGTGTATCTTTCAGAAAATCTAGAACCTCGACGAAATTTGAAACTGAACTCTTTATTTTAATTTTTTTTTTTTTTTTTTTAATCGGCGGTTGTTTTATTAACGATTAAGTAATTCATTATTAATCTTATTTATGATTTTGTGTTTTCTAAGTAAAATTGTTTAGTTCCCAACATTATTTTTTCAAATAAATTATCTCCCACCTTTTTTTTTTTTTTTTTCCAAGGAAGGCCACGGTCAATCCCTAAACGTAGTTTTTAATGTTTTCTTTATTTAGATATAATTGTACTTCAAAATTATAGGAATTCAATTTACCCGTGCGTGAGGTTAATATATCTTGTACTCGGGTGTGAGCAAAAAATAGCACACGTTAAAAAAAGATGATTTAAGAAAAAGGAAATGAATTCTTGAATCGTGCACTTGTTACAGATACGTGAGTGCGCGCGGCTCGCCATGACACTGGGTCACAAAACTATAAATGAAAAACTAAATAAATAAGACAACAATAATGACTTGAAACCGCTTGGCTTCAAAGTACTTTTTTCTTTTTTATAATATAACGAGTATATATTCTATTCTATTTAAGTATAGGACGGACTTTAATAGTTAAAAAGCAAATATTACCAATAACACTTACAGTGAGTAAAAAAAAACTAAGCACAAAGTGTATTTCCGGGCGTGGTTGTCACGCTAAAAACAATGAATTCGGAAACGTCCCCAATTCGAACAGAAGTTCCTACTCTAAATACGATACAATTATTATTTATTTATTTGAACACTAAAAAACAAAAACTAATACAATTGTAAATCGGTTAAACTAATAAAATTTTCAATCAGTTAAAACGCTGAACTTATCCAGGTAGGGAGAAGGGTAAATATACAACAAATAAATGTTACTTATCCAGGTAGGGAGAAAGGTAAATATACAACAAATAAATGTTACCAAAGGCTCTTGCCTTTGGTAACATTTATTTGTTGTATATTTGTTTCGGTGCTTATTAAAGCTAATGTCACTAAGTAAGGTTTACAATAATGTTTAAGATAAGAACCGTTTTGAACGCCTTATTTTTCTCATATCACCCGCAAATCCTATTTAGCGACATTACCCTTAACAAGCACCGAAACAAATATACACTAGTTCTACCAGATCAGGCTGTCAGAAGATATTGGCTTCCTGAGACGAAATGAATCTAACATTTGGTCCTTTTTGTTTTCCTAATTATGTTCTACAAAAACAAAACCCCACCTTTTCATCCTCCCCTTTTCTCTTTCCTTCTTCACCACTTCTTGACTGGTTTCCTAACTAAAAATGTACCAAACATACTGTAACCTTGGTGCCCGGAAAACTCGTCCCTTATTGAATAAATATCGATGAAAAACACATTTTATGACCGTTCTTGAAGGAGATATTGTTTTTAAGAGACTATGGGCCCCCATAATATTTAAAAAAATAAATAAATAAATAAAATAAAATAGATTTTCTAAGTGTCCGTTTTCTACCTAACTGGCTAAGTTGTAAGTGGTTTCACTTATTTTAAATCGTTTATTCTGTTCAAAAAAACGAGACTACAGACCGCATATTTAAAAAAATAAATTCATACTTATTTACTGTTGTTTTTAAAAGGGCAACATCGATTTTTCTACCTAACTGGCTAAGTTGTTAGTGGTTTAATTTATTTTGAAGCGTTTATTAATTAAAAAAAACAAAAACAAAAAAAAAAAACGGTACTTCTTAGGTGTTGAGTTCTATGACGGCCAGCATATTTATTTAATAGTCGCTCCCCTAGAAAAGGCTAATGCATGCGCACGTAACATTTTTTTATTTATTTACTTACGTTGACTTAGTACCTAAACCATTTATTGATCATTTCTCACTTTTACAAACATTTTTAATTTACATGCACGGATAACTTTTTACTAAATATGTACATTTAGGTACATCTCCATAATTTTCTTTAAAATGACGACTTTTCTAGGTTTTCAGAAAATCTCAGTGCGATAAATAAATCTACTTCTCTGCAACCGAAACTGGCCCCCACTTTTTTAATAGTATTTGCGGGTGGGTATGCTGACAATGAATATCAATTAAATTTGGTGCTGATGGACCCTAGATCTTCCAAGAAGGAAAACTCTGAAGCTAAACCTAGGGGAGGAAGGCCTCTTCAGTCCTGGATGACAACCTTCCTAGAGCTGGTGACTCAAACAAATTATCGGTGTGCAAACCTAAACTGCTTAAGGAGGAGATAGACACTGTATATCGCACAGCTTTCATACTCCTTCTTTGCCTATTAGCCAGGCGTAGAGGTGCTATCACAGGGACTCTACAGAATCGTCCATTGGTCGACCTTGTTTCGTGACTAGGGCAATGAAGGCTGTTTTTCCCCACTCCTGCCACATTCCATCCCCCTAACCTGGACACTGTGGAGGTGCTTCAGTACCATATATGCTGGTACAGTTGAACTGGGCTGACTTTTGTCTGATGAGTTGAGGGTACCGGATTGACAGTTCCTGGCTGCTGTTTCCGACTGATAGTACAGGAGCCCTAACTCTTTGGTAGCGCTTAGAGCGGCTGCTCCATCAACAGTTAATAATATCAGGATGTTGTAGTGTCATGTCACGCATGGAAAGGGACCCTGTACTCATCCCCGGTGGACTTTCCTGAGGCCACAATCTTATAGGTGAGGTGACAGCTGATGATCTACTTGTATTGCATGTCTGATATTGTGCACAACCACTTGTCTAGCACCCTTCACTCACCCTAACTAAAACGTTTAAATCAAATGAAATGACAGTTCGATCTAAAATTACATTTAAACCAGGACCAAACTCAAAGAAAAGCAACCTGCCTCCTCCCTTGAGGCTTGCGTTCATGAATATCCGTGGGCTTAGAACTAACTTAAATGATGTAGAATCATTTCTCCTTGTAAACACTCCAGATATCTTAGCATTAAGTAAAACTAACCTACACTCCTCCATTCCCTCTAACCACTTGAACATGCCTGGTTATCTCCCTCTCTGCCATAAGGACTCCGACAGACATATGCATGGGCTTGAAGTCTATATTCATAACACTCTCCCCCTGACTAGAGAAACAAAACTAGAATCAGACAACCAGGCCTTTATGTGCTTCAGACTAAACATGCAACATAATATTAGCTACTTGTATTTTCTCTATCGCTCCCCCTCAACCCAGGACTGTACTCTAATAAACAAAGTCTCTGACAGCATAGATATAGCACTGCCATGATACTAAAGCACAAGTACATGTATTTGGTGACTTCAATGTCCACCACAGTAACTGGCTTGGATTCTCTACTTACAGACGTAGCTGGTAGCACAACACATAGCTTCTCTATTTCTCATTCCCTATCACAGATGGTTACATTTCCAACACGTTTCCCAGACCAGCAAGATCAGATTGCCTCACTTCTAGATCTATTTCTGACCGTAGTTCCCGATGATTGTATAATGAATGTCCACAGCCCACTCGGGAATGCTGATCACATTGTGATAATGGTAGAAATCGCCCTAAATTCTCAACCCAAAACTGAAGACCCACTGCTCAAAATAACGAGGTATTACAAAAAGCCAGATTGGGAAGCCATCAGGGATCTCATCAGAGATGCCCCATTAGAGATCACATTAAAGATGTCCCATGGGGAAATATGTTTTTTCTTCCAGCTGAACAGTGCGCAAATGAGACCAGTGAATGGTTCAAAACTGCAAGAGAAGCACATGTTCCCACACGGAAATTCTATAGCAAGCCCCACTCTCCCCAATGGCTAACTTCTACTTGTGCAGCTGCCATTGCTCAAAGGCAGCATGCGTACTGCAGATTTAACCGACATAAGTCCAGTTCAGACAGACAGAAGTATATAGAAGCCAGAAGTAATTGTAAGAGAGAAATAGCGACAGCTGAGACAGAATACACTGAAACCACCAGAAAACGCATCGAAGCACAGAAATTAGGAACTCGTGATTTTTGGAAAATCTACAATAGTGTAGTAAATAATGGGCAGTCAACAATTCCCCCACTGTCAAATGATCACGAGGTTGTTCGCATGGCAACCGAGAAGGCTAACCTGCTCGCCAGTCGGTTTGCCTCAAACTCCAAATTGGACCCGGCACAACATTCCCTCCATGACTTTTCTTTGCGGACAGATGCCACACTAGATGATTTGAAAATCACTCCCTCCAAGAAACTATGTATCAACAAAAGCCTAGACACTTCAAAAGCATGTGGACTCTATCTCATTCTGGCTGTGCTATTAAAAAAAATGCTCTGCTGAGATTGCTCCAGTACTCTCCAAACATTACAACAAATGCCTTAACGAATCTTGCTTTCCTAACTACTCGAAAACGGCTTCTATGGTACCAGTTTTCAAGAATTCTGGCGAAAGAACTGACCCATTAAATTATCGCCCCATTAGCCTTCTCCCGCCTTTTGCCAAAATATTTGAGTCCTTAATTAATCAAACTCTAGTCAATCACCTTACAGCTGCTAAACTCCTGACCGACAATCAGTATGGATTTAGGCAAACCTGTTCCACAGCAGATATCCTGACTGTAATCTCTGAATGTATATACCGTTCACTTGACAAAACAGGAGAGGCTAGAGCAGTAGCCCTTGATATATCTAAGGCTTTGGACAGGGTATGGCACGATGGGCTTAAGGAAAATTAGATCATATGGTATCACTGGAAGAATACATAATGTAATTAAATCCTTCTTAAGTAAGAGAAAAATCCAAGTTGTCCTCGATGGTCGTACATCTAAACAATATGATATAAATGCGGGAGTACCTCTGGAGTCTATCCTCGGACCTTTATTGTTCCTGATATTCATAAATGACCTCCCTGATAAAATTGTTTCTGAGATGGGTATCTTTGCTGATGACACCACTCTCTATAACAGGCACAGGGGGAAAGCAAATGAACACATATCTAAGGAAATGGCAGAAGCACTAGAGGATGACCTCCAATCTGTAGTGGAATGGAGACAAAAATGGATGGTCCCATTCAATGCTGCCAAGATTAAACTTGTTTCCTTCAATAATTACAAGAAACCTTCACTACCACCGATAGCAATGGCCAAGAATACATTACCCGAAAGTACTTCCTTTAAACTCCTCAACCTAACGTTTACAGGGAACATGAACTGGAATAGATACATTGAGAGCATTGCCAGGCTGCTGCGAAGAAGGTGGGCTCTCTCTACGATGCTAGAAAACTACTTACGCCTGAAAATATCCTGTACCTCTATAAGGCTACCATTCGCCCATGTATGTTGTCACATTTGGGCTGGTGCATCTGCTGCTTATCTCTCACTCTTTGACAGGGTTCAAGAGAGTTGCCAACCTGATTGATCCTGAACTGTCATCTAATCTTCAGCCTCTGTC
The DNA here is from genome assembly GCF_053919585.1 of Euprymna scolopes. Taxonomy (NCBI): domain Eukaryota; kingdom Metazoa; phylum Mollusca; class Cephalopoda; order Sepiida; family Sepiolidae; genus Euprymna; species Euprymna scolopes. The sequence goes on along the minus strand of NC_136487.1, from coordinate 151,205,430 downwards.
CCATCGACGAAATGTTGCATCCCTCTGCTTGTTCTACAAATACTTTGTTGGTGAATGCTCTGACGAACTACAAGCACTTGTACCCCCTCGACGTGAATACTCCTGACAAACCTGACAAGCAGCTAAATCCCACCCTTTCACAGTAGAGATCCCTAGGTATAAGAAAGCATTCTACTACAATAGTTTGTTCCCCAGAACTGCTAGGCTTTGGAACTCCCTTCCAGGATTCTGCTTTCCCAACTGTACTGACATGCAGAAGTTCAAGTGTAATGTGAACAGACATCTTGCTACTCATCTCCCTTCATAATATCTCTGCAACTTATGTCCCCAATAGTAGCACCCTACTTCAAAGTGGCACTGTGCCTTGTTTGGTGTAAAAATTGAATAAAAAAAATTTTTTTTTAACCCTCCCCCCAATGATGTTTATTCTGAAAGTCGTTCTTAACATGTGTGAGAAATTCCAGTTACAATGCCATTTACATGTTTTAAGCTGCCTACACACATTTCTTGTAGGCAGCCTGTGATTGGTTAATTTGTATGGGCCAAGAGAATTACTTGGCACCTTTTTTGTAAACATCCATTTTGTTTTTCAGTTTGCGAAACATCTGGCAAGAGCGACACTCACCAAAAGTCAGCTCTGAGAGTAATGTTTTATCAAGAACGGAGCCGTAACAATTTCTTCATATTTATATCACCTAAATGTTTGGTGAAAAGGACTTGAAATCTCTACAAGCAGAGACCCCTTCATATTGTGCCGAAGATATGCCAATTAGAGGATGGCATCATTTGAACATTTTCATCATGTTTATGTCACCTAAATGTTGAAACTTTTCTCAATTTAATTAAGGTCTCAAGGATTTATGCCTAATGCTGAAGGCCATTTTATTATGCAAGCTATGCGATGCTACAGACCATTTGATTAACAAGTGTAAAAATTATCCTTCCTTCGAAGCTAAATGCTGAAGGGCCAAGGAATTAAAATTATGTACTCGGTGTCTGGGTGAGCACTGGGATGCTGTTTGTCAAGGAATTAAGGGGTTTCCTTACCCATGTGCAGTTTGTGGATTATAGAGCCACTTTAGTGTAATGTGCCCTAAAGGAAATAAGTCCTTTGTGGGCAGAACAACTTATTCTGGACAGCAGAACAGTATTTTTTTTTTGCCCTTAGAATATCAATGAAAGCTCATAGTCAACCTATTTACTTTTTCTGTTTGATACTGGGAGTTAACTATCGTTTTTCGCCCAGGCAATTCTATTTAAATTGTGTTCTGCTAAAAACATAAAAAGGTTGATATGGCTGTGAACACGTGAATTGGCAGTGACTCGTCGAGATTGCAGGAGCACAATATATCTATAAAGTTAGGTGATCAAAATCCTTTTAAATTTGAGGCATTAGTTTCCAGAGATTTGAATTTAAAATTCGAAGTTGATAATTTTGATAGTGTGTTAATAACTTAACTCAAGAAGGATTCCGGATCTGTCCCAGTTATGAGAATTTAAACGGAACTCCCATTAACAGGATAATTGGTTTGAATCTTCTGGGTAAATTAAATAATCTCAGATTGGTTGTGTGTCTTAGCGGCAACGCATGGAAACACGGTGATTACGTAATTCTATTTGGCGAGAGCCAGCATTTTTTGAGTAAGGATTTGAGTAAGGTAGATTTGCCTCCCTTTAATAGCGTTGCGAAATCCCTTCCTGAATGCAACAGCTATTTTGATCAATTCTGTTCTAAATCCGATCCTCTCCTATGAAGACGGATTAAAACCTTTCTTCTCCAAATCTACAATTGAGCGATAGGTAGAAAAGTTGCTCACACTCGACTCATTGGGTATTGACGAAGAGATCAAATTATCTGCAGTGGACAAAGAGAAGATAGAGGAGTTTAAAGACTCCATCGTCTTAAGGGAAGGAAAATACTATATAAATTTACTGTGGCATTAAGATAAACTCCCATATGTAAAAAGTAACTTTGTGCCTTTCTTGAAGATAATGGAGAGAGTGGCAGAGTCCTTAGACAATATTTTTCATTTACATGTGGGGATGAAAATTGTTGAATGGTGCGAAAACAGCGTTTTTGTAATAAAGTTCGGGTTTATTTTACTATACACATGGATTCTAAAATTATGTTGAAAACAAAAATATAACAAATAAATGTTATTTAAGGCAAGATAAGTTACTTTTCTACCTAACTAAATAAGTTTTTTGTCTTTTAGTCATGAAAAGAGTTAAGCCAACGTAAATAAATAAATAAATGTTGCATGCGCATATGTTAGCCTTTACTAAGGGAGCGACTATTAAGTAAATATGCTGGCTGCCATGGAACTCAACGCCCAAGGAGTACCCAAAAACAAAAATACAAATAGCGTCAAGTGTTACGTGATAACGAGAAATAATATCCGACATGAGGGTATCACATCTTTGGGGTCTTGATAATCGCTAAAAAATAGAAAATTAAAGAAAATACTGAGGGAGATTTGGTTTTAAAAAGAGCACCCACCCTCCAAAAGAAAATAAATTTGGGACATTATTTCTCATTCTCATGTAACACTCGACGCTACTTGTTTTTATTTTATTTTTGTCTTTTTGTTTTTTACTGAATAAACGCTTCAAAATAAATTAAACCACTAACAACTTGGCCAGCTAGGTAAAAAAAATCGATTTTGCCCTTTTAAAAACAACAGTAAATAAGTATAAATATTTAAACTATTATGCCATCTGTAATCTTGATTTTGAACAGAATAAATGCTTTAAAATAAGTGAAACCACTAACAACTTAGTCAGTTAGGTAGAAAATCAATTTTATTAAAAGAAAAAACAGTAAACAAGTAAAAAATATATTTTTTTAAATATTAGGGGAGGGGGATATAGTCTTTTAAAAACAATATCTCTTTCAAGAACAGTATAAAATGTGTTTCCAATCCATATTTTTTCAATAAGGGACCAGTTTTCCTACCTAGCAAAAAGGGACGAGTTTTCCTCAATTCGTAACCCTTTTCCCTCTCCCATTGCAAAACTTATTCATGTTCTGCAGGGAAGGGAACAAAAATGATAAAATCTACGGCATACGTCGGTGTCAGAATACCCTGGCCAAATCACTGTTAAAAAATTGTCTGCGCTTATAAAACTTAAAAATCGAATCGGAAACTCGAAAACAAAATGAAATCAACTTTTTTTTCTCGTGTACCTATTATTATTTTAGTGAAAATGAATTAATATTTTGTTATCTTTTTATTTTAAAAAGGTCAATGTCAAGTTTCTTTCCAACTCCTCAAAAAAACTTTAAAATGACTACTTTTCTAAGTGTTCGGTGGTGCTGAAAATGGACACTACACTTAAATTTGGGGCAGATAAGTACTTTTCATGATATAAAGAAATTACTTTTTTCAAAAAGAGGGAAATCAATTTCCTATATAAATTTGATGTAAAGTGATCACCCATTTTCTGGCCACCTAGATGGATCTTAATTGTCACACAATGCTTGATATCTCCTGTCATGTTAACAGACACCATATCGTGAAATGTGCTGGGCCACAGTCTGTTAAGGTCAAAAAATGTTTGCCATTATAATGAGTTATATCCATACCTATGCAACACCAGTTTTCCTCTACCTCAAGCTTCCCTTTTTGCCGTCGGGATGGTGCTGGATCAATTCACTGATACTCTTTGCATGAGTGTATTGCTGCCTTGATCGATGCCTTCATAGTTGCAGGACACACTCATCGGACAAGATATGTGGTTCAATGAATTCCAAGATGTCCACTCTTCTGATGTATTTCACGGATCTGATCTGGCCCTGCACATGTCAGCTGCCTCATTATATCAATCCATCTCTTTGGCACTCCTTAGCAAAATGGTTAGTATCCCTACATTTATAGCAGACAAGGCTCTCACGCTTAACGTTAGCTGGGAGAGAATCCAAATTGTCTTCCTACGGTTTAGATGCTGCACATCTAGTGCCGGCTGCTGTAGTTGGTTTTGGTTTCTTAAGAATCTTTCGCGTTCGGGCCAATAACTTGTCTGTTGTTAACCTGTCAATATGTGACGACGCTCGCAAAAGTCTACTGACATCCTCAGGTAAGCCCACCAAAAAGACACAGCTTAACATTTTGTCGTTGATTTTTTTTTTTTTTTTTTTTTTTTTTTACATGGGTGTCACCGCTTATCAAGGCCCAGAGGCCACTCGAGGATAAGGGTTAATAGGTATACATTAGTCATTGATTTTAGCATAGTAAACAGTGGGAATTTTGTAACTTGGATTACTTAGGGGGACGGTTCAATTAGAACTTGTTCACATTGGACTTTCTTTTTTTTTTACATAGGCATCACCACATTATCAAGACCAAGAGGCCACTCAAGGATAAGGGTTAAAGAGTGTACAGTAGAAATTGGACAATATAATAATCATTAGTAATGAAAATTTGTTAAATTTGATAACTTATATAGAACGGCTCATCAAGAACTTATTTACGTTAGACTTGAAGACAACCATATTTTAGTCAGCCGGAAAGCAGGAAAACAGAAGACAATTCCACAGGCATGCAGTTCTAAGAAAGAAGCTTTGTTCATGGAATCTACGTTTAGGTTTAGGCACAGATAAAGAGTGGGGGGAATTATTGATAGTGTTTACAGCTAGACGAGTGTTTCTTGTGAAAGTTTGGCGAGGGGGGGCCATAGATTGAAGCTCAGTCGAACACTTTCCATGAAAATAACGATACATCAGAGACAGACTCGCAACATCTCTTCTGTGAGATAGAGGTTGCAAGGAAGAGAAAAGGACATCTCCTACGAGGCTACGAAGTCTATTTTGAACTCTATCAAGGCAGGACAAGTCCTTTCTAGCAGCTCCTGCCCAGATGTGGCAACAGTATTCCATCCTTGGACGTACCTGGCTCTTATATAGATAGAGAATAACATCAGCAGTGAGATATCTACCGGATCGATAGAAAGATCCCACCATTTTTCCAGCGGCCTTGGCAACAGATTTGATGTACGTGTTCCATTTAAGATCAGGAGTAATGGTCAAGCCCAGAAGCTTGTCAAAACTTGAGGCCTCCTGAAGACGAGAGCCATTCATTTCAATTGATACCAGATGGGGATCAGAATGTTGATGATGTAAAGAGAGAAGCTTGGTTTTAGATGCATTAAAAGTAACCAGCCACTCCTTTCCCCATTGTACTACGTGCTCAAGATCAGAGGAGAGAGAATTGGAGAGAACTTGATCGTTTACTGTCTTAGATGTGCTTCCATAAATGGTAGTGTCGTCAGCATAAATGTCTACAAATGATGTAAGGATGTGATTTGGAAGATCATTAATGTAGATCAGGAAGAGAGTTGGGCCCACCAAACCATGCTGATAATTTCCATAAATCAGCTAAGTAAACTTTCACCGTTTCATTGGGATGTAGTCGCCAGGTAGTGAACTGTTGTCATGCAACAAAAGGATCCGTACCAAATGCTGTATATAAGCTCTACTTAATTTGTTCCCAGTCAGGTTCATCCCCGAGTTGCTGGTACACTATATAGGCCCCTCTTGTTAATCTCAATGGAATCACTGTTGCTGGTTCCTTTATTTTGCACAATTTGCAAATACACTCGGCCTTCTCCGCCTATTCAACAACACACAGCCCAGTTGTAGATCCATCAAATTCTGGTACTAAACAAATGTCGAATCTGTCCATTTTTTATTTTTTTTATTTTATTTTTAAAAATTCTTTATTTATTTATTTTATTAAAATCACCACTTATCAAAGTCACTTCAAAATAAAATAAAAACGCTGAAATAGCTTATAAAATGGAAACAAAAAACAAAAAATAATTAAAAAAAACTGGCAGTGTCAGACATGAAAGTCTTTTTTCCTTTCTTTCCTCAACTTGCAATAAATCCTCGTGTATTCGATATTATCTTCCTCCGTTCATTCTCGTTCTAAGCTGTCCAACAAAAAACTCAACTCAACCCCCCATGCTTTAGAATTTGTTCCTTTTAACAGTTACCAATCGTGCACATATGCAAATTAATGGCATACGTTCACCAATGAGCGACCAACAAAATTATGCTTGTTTTTTCTTTTCTACTTTTTCTGCTGGCATTTTACAGGTTAAGCAAACACAAGGTCATTTGCGAGAGTGATGATTTCTATTACAACAAAATCAATGTGAAAAACTTTGAATGTTATGATTTCATACATAAAGCTGGACAAAAAACTTCCGGTGAAACATTTATATTAGTTAAGGCCCCACCCTCACCCCAAGAAAAATCAACATTAACACAAACCTACAAGCAGTAGCAATATCAGCAACATTTCATAAAACCATTACCTTTGGTTCACTTTATATCCCACCCCAGGATAAAAGAAGAAATAAATAAACTAATTGAACTGAACCACTAACCCTAACAGTTATAACATAATATGGGGGAGGGGGGACAAACAAAAAAGGTGAAATTATGGAAAAATTCATAAACAACAACAATCTATGCTTCCTCAAATCAAAATCTCAAACACACCTGAACCCAACCTCGTGATCGTATTGAGCTATTGTCAGCTGACATTATGTAACCCCTCTACTCTCTTGACTTCTATTGAAGAGTTTATGAAAATACAAATGGAAGTGATCATGTCTCTGTTATAATTGAGAGTATCCAATCTCTGGAAGAAAATGATTAAAAGATGGAAATAAAAAGCAAATTGGGAAGAATTTAAAAATTTATGTTCTAAACACCCTCACCCTAAATGAAAATATTCAGACAGCTAAAGATTTCTCTAACAAACTAATTACAATAGCAGAAATATGTATCTCTTTTAAAGCTACTCCATACAAAAGAAACAAACCATGGCTCAGCAAAGAATCTCAAGAGGCCATTAAGCAACAACGTAAAGCACTAATAAAATTAGAAGAAAAAAAAACCCTAATCAATTCAAATACCATAAAGGGTTAGCTTGAAAAACTATCAATGAAGCCAAAAGAAACTCTTGGCAAAACTATGTCAGTGAGTTAAACTTCTCCTCAAATGAGAAACTAGTATGGAACATGCTAAGAAGCATGTCTGGAAAAAAAAAAAAAAGAAACAAATCCCATAAAACATCTATAGTAAAAAATGTATTAATAACAAAAAAAAAAAAACATATAGCAGACATACTAGCCAAACATTTTGCCAAGAACTCAAATCAATACATCCAAAATTTCACAAATTAAAACAAAATGCAAAGAAAAAATAAACTAAATCTATCCTCAAACAACTCCGAAGCATACTACAAGGCAATCACCCTTATAGAGCTAACCAACTCAATAAAAAAATACAAAAAAAACTCAGCAGTAGGTCCTGATAAGATCCACAAGTTTCTAAAACTATTACCAGAAGAATCAATCCAGTGTCTCCTAAGCATCATAAATAATATATGCACAAATAATCTATTCTCAAAAACATGGGGAAAAAATTGGCAATTATCCTAATAAGGAGGCATTTGGCCCACAAAACTATAGACCCATTGCTTTAAAAAAAAAAACATATTATAGCAGACACACTAGCAAAACATTTTCTCAAGAACTCAAATCAATCAATCCAAAATTTAAAAAATAAAACAAAATGCAAAAAACGAATAAACTAAATCCATCTTCAAACATCTTCGAAGCATACAACAAAGCAATCACCCTTATAGAGCTAAGTAAATCAATAAAAAAAAAAAAAATCCATAACTCAATTATCCCAATACCTAAAATAGGTAAGGAGGCAGTTGACCCACAAAACTATAGATATATTGCTTTAACAAGTTGCCTATAGAAAACAATGGAGTGTATAGTCAACAACAGACCAATATGGCTACTTGAAACAAACAATCAAATCACAAATATTTAAACAGGATTTCGAAAAAAAAAAAAAAAAGAGGAATAATAGACCAAATAACCCGATTAAAAACTCTCATAAGAGAAGCTTTCATCAAAAAATAATATATCACAGCAATATTTTTTGACATAGAAAAAGCTTATACCATTTGGAGATATGGCATCATAAGAGATCTCCAAGACTTAGGCAGACATGGAAGATTTGCATTGTTTATCAAAAACTTCTTATGTACTAGAAACTTCAAAGTTTGAATGGGAACAATTCTATCAGATGCACAAAATCTAACAGAAAGTATTCTACAAGGAAGTATTTTGTTCACAACACTATTAGTGATGGGACGATTCCAATATTTTTCCCGATTCCGATAAAATTACTGATTCCGATTCTTTATAAATCTCTAAATATTTAGCTATAGAGCTGTTATTTTCTCCTATTTCTGTAAAAACACGTTTTAGCTTTGCTAGTATTTTAAAATCAATAAATATTTATTATTTTATCATTATTACCAGCAATGGATAATTTTGCTTTCGATTAATTGTCCCAGCACTACCATCTATATATTAATATGATGGTGTGTGTGTTATTTTTTGTGTCACACTTACATCCGGGTCATTTAATGCTTATGAACTTCCATGTCTTGTCATAAATAATTTTACCAAGAATTCTTCCTAAGTTTTGATTTCGGTTTTGATTATGGCTGAAGGAACTCAAGTTATATATGCATGTATTTTTTTCATAAGTTTTTATTTCAATTTCGATTCAAGCTAATGCACCTAAGTCATATGGATATATTTTTTTTTAAATTTTGAAACCGCAACTTTATAATATATAAAAATCAATAGAACATTAACTCTATAATAATATATACGAAATCTGCAAGAATTAAACTATCATATTTAAGTATACTTTTCGACCGGGCTTTGCTAAGCGTTCGTGCTAGCTTAGATAAATACTTTTGTGGTTTTAACAAAAAAAAGCTACAATAATATCAGAGCATCTCCATTTACACTGAACATGAATGAGACCCCTGTGGAATTTTCACAGGTCCCGCTAGTTTTTAATAAAAATAAATACTATAATAAAAAAAATTTAACACCTACAATTGACAGTGCTCTCTATGTTGATGACTTTGTCATTAACTACAGATTCTCCCATATCCAAACAATCGGAAGAACCTTACAATTAAATCTAAATAGAATAAATAACTGAGATGTAAACAATGGCTTCAGTTTCTCAAAAACCAAAACTCAGTGCATTCATTTCTGTTCTTTAAAAAAAATGCATAATGATCCAACCCTCAAACTAGAGGGCAACATAATACCATTGATCAACCAATACAAATTTCTTGGAGTCATATTCAATAAGAAATTGAATTTCATACCCTACAAAAATTATCTAAAGAGGAACAAAACCCTCCAACTCTTTTGAGTAGTTAGTCACACAAAGTTGGGAACTGATCAACAAACCCTCCATAAAATATACAAATACCTTATCAGATGCTAATTAGACCATGCCAGCTTTATCTATAGATCTGTCAGAAAGTCGTATCTAAAAAAAATTATGATTCACCATAAGAGCTGAAGACAAATTTTGGGAGCTTTCATGACATCTCCAATTATTCGTAGAAACAAATGAAACTCATTACGAACAGAAAAATTAGCACTACAATCTATAATATAAATCTTGCCTGTCTGTTTAAATATATGTATGTCTGCCTCAAACTTTTGACAGAAGCGACAGATTTTCACGAGATCGGTATTATTTTGAAGTTTAACCCTTCAGACGACTAATATAGAAAAATTGACTAAAAACATTAATTCCTTCACCCTCAACTGGGCACTTTTCTACAAGGAGGGGTTGCTGTTTTTGCCAATATTTTCGCCCCTCTTTTCGATTGACTAGCCTTAATTTAAACCTTCACCACTTCTGGTTTGGCAATGGACGCAATGGCAAAGGCGTCACGTTTTTCTTTTTTTTTTTTTACATTCTTTTCTTCCTTCATGGTATGGATTTGAGCCTGCCTACTACCATTTTTTTTTTTTTTTTTTTTTGCTCAATACACATCTCTGAACACCTGGGCAACGCTGGGCACCCAGGCTAGTACTATATAAAAATCAAATCTACCCCCATCTAACCCAGCTTATGAAAACATTTCCAAACTGAAATATAAAGAGCTATTTGAAAGTAAAGGAAAAACAATAAAACTATTAAGACTAAGAATGGAATTTACACTAAAAGAAATTGAATTCCCATTTCAAACATACACAACCATATAATCCCAAATATTTCACCATGGATAATTATAAAAGCCAAATGTAAATCTTAGTTTAAAAGAATTTATCAAAGCAGAAACCCACCCAAGCACATATCAAGAAGAAATTCACAACATCCTCTCACAAAATACCACCTCATATATACAAATGGATGCAAGGACAATGAAAAGACAGTTTGTACACCAGTATATAACATAAAAACCTTAAAGACTCTACCAACAGAAATCTCAGTCTTTATAGCAGAAGCATATGCAATAAAACTAGCGCTTGACATTATCTCAAACAGCAATTCCCAAAAATTTATCGGCCCTGTCGGTGGGGCATTAGAATATGCTAACTGCCCCCCTGCAGAGGGTAAAAGTCCCTCAATGGGGGTCCTGGATATGACCTTAAACTATATCCAGTGGTGAGAGCCCCAGCTTGTGGGCTTTGGGGAGTGTGGAGCCACCCTTTAATTACCATTGCTCCCAGGTCCACTCTGACCCGGAGTGGTAGTACCTGTTAGGGTCCCAACTATGGGTTAAATAGAAACCGATGTGAAAACAACAAATATATTCTATTTAAAAAAATTTTCTTCAAAATCTTTGGATTCGGCATTAAATAACCCGAAAAGGGTTGATATGCCGTAAAACAACCAACCAACCAACCAAAAATTTATCACAAAATACTTTCAGATTCACTATCGATATTAACATCACTACAAAATAAAAATTTTGAAAATTCCCTCATCATAAAACTTCTATGCAAACTAAACAATATGGCAACAATAAAGAAATTCTTTTGTGCTGGACCCCTAGCCACATGGGGAAAAAAAGAGCTGACAAAGTAGCCAAATCTGCTTTGAAATTAACCTCCCAAAAATCTCCGTGTACAGATCTGAAACCAAAAAATAAATGGCAACAAAAATGGAACAACACCCAAAACAAATTATTTAAAATAAGACCCTTGTTCTGTCAGCGCTGGAAAAATGGTAGGATCCTTCTACCGCTCCAGAAGATATCTCACTGCTGATGCAATTCTCTATTTATATAAAAGCCAAGTACGTCCAAGGATAGAGTACTGCTGCCACATTTGGGCAGGAGCTGCTAAAAACAGCCTATCCTGCCTTGACAGAGTACAAAATAGACTCCATGGCTTAGTGGGGGATGCCCTTTTCTCTTCCCTGCAACCTCTCTCCCACAGAAGAGACGTTGCGAGCCTGTCTTTGTTTTATCATTATTTCCGTGGCAGATGTTCGTCTGAGCTCCAATCCCTGGTCTCCCCCTCGCCAGTCTTTCACGAAAAACATCCGTCTAGTTGAAATCACTGTCAATAATTTTCCCTACTCTTTATCTGTGACTAAATCAAAAGGTAGATTCCATGAACAAAGTTTCTTTCTTAGAAGTGCACATCTGTGGAACTCTCTTCTGTTTGCCTGTTTCCCACCTGACTACAACTTGGAAGTCTTCATTCAAGTCCAACATAAACAAATTCCTGATAAACCGCCCCCTTAAGACACTTTATCAAATCTCTGTTACTAACGATTACTACGATATTATCCCATTGATTACTGTACATGCAATAACGCTTATCCCCGAGTGGCTTCCAGGCCTTGATAAGTGGTGACTACCATGTAAAAAAAAAAAATAGAGGTCTTAAGTAATTTATAATTGTATTTTTCAGTCACCCACATTGAGAATTGAACCTTTAACCTTCAAGAGGACATCACTCTTACAATTGTCTTTTCCAAGTACTCCAACCACTTTGTGATGGATCCTTGCAGAATCCTCATCTCAAAAATTCAGAAAGATCAGTAGATCTAGTTAAGAAGCAGGGAATACATTGGACAATTCTGATCACCTGCTATAATCGTATAATTAAAAAATACTTAAACTACCAACATCAGATGAGAAAGAAGATTCAAATAAAATGGGTGTGGCTAACAAAATTACAGGTGCTTCTGCATTTACTGGGTGTTCTTGGCAGCTAATGAAAATAGCTGAAAAGGTCGGTTGAGCGTTTAATTTTTTTATGAATGCGCTCTTTGTTTTAGCTAATATGAATCTATAAAGACTACTTTTTATAAACTAGCAGGCCGCCCGGCATTGCCCAGTCGTAAAATGCACTTAAAAATGATATTTTGATTAATGCAGATTTTGTATTATTATACTAGCAGGACCTGTTAACCTGCATTGCCCTGTGGAAGCATATCCCCAGCGTAAAAAAGTTAAGTTCGGTTGTTGTTGGTGTCGAAAATGAGTGGAAGTCATTTAATAAAAATGTGTGGACACATACCTCATCACCGGAGCCTGCGACATCCAGAAAGGTTTTAAAAATTACTATGAACACATTTTGTTTGACGAAATACTAAGACGCACACAATGTGTGTGTATTTTATTTACAACGTGGAGAACTGAAGAGTTACAATAAAAGGGGAGAGAATCCCCACAGTAAAAGGGTTTTGGAAAGGGGCAGATAACCCTATAGCAATTAAATATATATCAACACTCCTCCTCAATTGCTGACAGTCTGCATTATAGTTTATGGAGTCCCAAAAGTTCCCTGAGCCTTACAAACTGTGTGCTTCCAAGTCCTTTAGTTAGCAGGTCGGCTACCATCTCTTTACTTGGACAGTATTCGAGCTTAAGTTTCCCGCTCGACCAGTTCTCAAACATAGTGGAACTTTATGTCCACATGTTTGCCCCTTCCATGATACTGTGGACTCCTTGCCATACATATGGTTGACTGGTTGTCCTCATATATAAGGGTTGGTGTTACTGGAGATCCTAGCAAGGCACTTTGAAGATTCTGCATCCAAACAGCCTCCTGTGCTGTACTTGCCAATGCCATGTACTCAGCTTCGGCTGTTGATAGAGCAACACAGGTTTGCCTTTTGCTTCTCCAGCTGACTGCCGCACCACTCAGCTTAAAAACATATCCAGATGTTGATCTGCGATCATCCAAATTACCAGCCCAGTCAGCATCGGAGTACCTCAGGAGATTGGTGGCTTTCTTCTTGTCATAAAGTAAACCATATCCTTGTGTACCGTTTAAGTACCGGAGGATATGTTTCACAGCCTTCCAGTGTTCCATTGTAGGTTGAGAGCAGAATCTCGAAACATTTCCAACGGCATGAGCAATATCCGGTCGTGTCCTTGTCGACAGGTACAATAGGCTCCCAACTGCAGACTGATACAACTCTTTGTTGACCAGTTTACTTGTTTCCGTTGCCTTTGTCAATTTTGTTCCGGGATCAATTGGAGTAGTCACAGGTTTGGAATTCTCCATCTGGAACTTTCTCAAGACATCTGCTGTGTATGTAGGCTGTCCAATCCATATTTTTCCTGCTTCGGGATAAATAATCTTCACACCCAAAAAATGGTGTAGTTTTCCCAAATCTTTTATTTTGAAAATCTTTGATATCGCTTTCATGAAATCTTCAATAAGACTTGTGGATTTACATGCCACAATGATGTCATCAACATAAACAGCTGTTATGAAAATGTCTCCTCCTGAAGATTTTATGTAGATGCAAGGATCACTTTCCAACTGTTTGAAGTCCATCTTCTTCAGCTGACCATGCAGTGCATCATTCCAACATCTTGGGGACTGCTTCAAGCCATAAATACTTCGCTTCAATTTACAGACAAGATGTTCCTTGCCTTTAACTTTGAAACCCTCTGGCTGCCTCATGTAGATTTCCTCCTTCAGCTCTCCATTCAGGAAAGCAGTGGCTATGTCCAATTGATGCAGCTTCAGATCATGCTGTGCTGCTAGTGCAATAACTGTTCGCCCCGATTCAAATCTCACAACTGGGCAGAAAGTCTCGTCATAATCGATTTCTTGCTTCTGAAGAAAACCTTGAGCTACAAGTCGAGCTTTATAGTGTTCCATATTACCATCAGCATCGTATTTTCGCTTGAACACCCACTTGCTACCAATAGTTTTTCGTCTACTGGGCAATTCCGTCAGTTCCCATACTGTATTAGAATGTAAGGAAGAAATTTCGTTATTCATTGCCTTCAACCATTCATTCTTTTCAGGACCAGAAAGTGCTTCCTTCATGGTCAATGGGTCATTTAAGTTATGAGCCATGTAAACCCATTCGCCATACGGATCTGGGGTTTTCTTTAGCCTTGATGATCTTCGGGGTCCTGTTAGCTCTTGTGGGTTGTCTTCATCATCGGAGCTATCTTGGTGTCCAATTTCTACCAGAGATGGATTTACAATTTCTTCTTTCTCCTGTTCAGCTATTGAACCTGATTCATTGAAGATGACATCTCTGCTATGGAACACTCTGGATTTTCTGGTATCAAAGAGTCGATACTCTTTTATACCAATCCCGTAAGCAAGGAATTTGCACTTCTTTGCTTTTGAGTCCATTTTGAATCTTTCATCCTTCGGTACATGGACAAAACATCCAAAAATGCATAGGTGTTTCACATTAGGCTTACGTCCCTTCAGCACTTCATATGGTGTCATACCTTCTACTGCATTTGTTGGGCTCCGATTTCTAATATATGAAGCCGTTGATAATGCCTCAGCCCCAAATTTTTTAGGCAGCTTAGAATCCGATAGCATTGATCGAACCATCTCCACCAATGTTCGGTTCATCCTCTCTGCAACACCATTTTGTTCTGGCGTTTTTGGAACAGTATACTCGTGCTTAATCCCCTCCTTCTTCAGGTAGTTTTCAAATTCTTTTGAAGTATACTCTCCTCCATTGTCGGTTCGTAAAACCTTTATATTTTTACCAGTGAACTTTTCCACCATAGTCTTCCATTCACTGAATTTTTGGGGGACAACTCGTTTGTTTTTGAGCACATATATCCACACAAATCTGGATTTGTCATCAATGAACGTGACAAAATATTCGGCACCACCAAGCGATTTTGCCTCTATCCTTCTACAAACATCGCTATGCACAATTTCAAGAAGCTGAGTTGCTCGCTTTCCTCCAGATTTTGGAAACGATGAACGATGATGTTTTCCATCCAAGCAAGGCTCACAAAACTTAATTTCCTTGTTTATATTATAGTCAAGGCCAGTAACTAGTTAGTCCTTTACTAGTTTTTGCAAGTTCTTTTCTCCAAGGTGGCCAAAGCGTCTATGCCAACTCTCCTCCTTTGTGTTACCATCTAAACAGGAGTTTGCTGCATGGGTTGATTCATTTATATCAGAACAGTTTAAATAATAAAGGTTCCCAATTTTGGAACCTGTAGCCACCACCTTTTGCTTGTTATCTAAAAATTGACAATTTGAGTCACTGAAGATACAGGTTTTTCCAGATTTAGTGGCTCTGGACACACTCAAAAGATTGTAGGACAATTTAGGAACATATAAGGTCTCATACAACCTGCATTTCTGGTGTTTCCCGTCCGATACACCCACTTTTAGCTCTATTGTTCCTGTTCCTATTGCCTCAACTGAGAATCCATCACCAACGGTTATTTCCTCAGCTACATCCAATTTTCGAAAGTTAGAAAATATTTCAATATCACTACACATATGACATGTGGCTCCAGAGTCCACAATCCAGTCACTCCTTTTTCCATTAGACAATAATGCATGATGTGTAAAAAGCCCAATACACTCACCCTCACCAGAGTCGCTGGAGTTGTCCTGTATTTTCTTAGTTTCAAGTAAACGGCAGTCACGTTTAATATGTCCATTTTTTCCACAGTGAAAACATTTAGATCCCCGTTTGTTGACATGATGTTTTGATGTCATGGCTTTCAATTGCGTACTGTTAATTTCCCTCTCTTTAATTTTGCTTTCTTCATGCAACAAGCATTCAGTCACTAACACCCATTTAGGAACGTCCTGACTTGCTTCAAGTGCTGTTACCAACATATTATAATCGTCTGGGAGAGTAGCCAGAAGGTGAACAACTCTATCCTCCTCGTCAATGGAATCGCCAATAACAGCCAATGTTCATGGACAGAGTCGCCGTCTTTTAATCTAAGGGAGTATAATTTTCTTCTCAGCGCTAGTTTATTTGCCCATGTTTTCTTTTGAAATTGGTCTGCCAATTTCTTCCACACAACTGCTGGGTCGTCAGGGTCTCCAATTAAATACAGTAGTGAGGTTTCTACTGAGAGTACAATAGTCGCTAAAGCCTGGTCTCTTCTCGATAAATATTTCACGTGGGATGCTGGCTCATTTCGTTTGTCCGGAACAATTTCTGTTTCATTAACTATATTCCATAGTCCATCCTTAATTAATGCCATTTTGCATTGGACCTTCCAGGTATTATAGTTTGAACCATTTAGTGGAACCAAGTTGCTTAGTTTTGTTTCCATTGTTATTTAACTTAAAAGAAAAAAACAATACAAAACTTCGACAAGAAAAAAAAAATCCAAGATGGCGAAAAATTACCACACGTGTTTGCTTCACTATTATTTTCAAGATGTTATCACGTAGACTGGGCCCATAACCAATGTTGAAAATGAGTGGAAGTCATTTAATAAAAATGTGTGGACACATACCTCATCACCGGAGCCTGCGACATCCAGAAAGGTTTTAAAAATTACTATGAACACATTTTGTTTGACGAAATACTAAGACGCACACAATGTGTGTGTATTTTATTTACAACATGGAGAACTGAAGAGTTACAATAAAAGGGGAGAGAATCCCCACAGTAAAAGGGGTTTGGAAAGGGGCAGATAACCCTATAGCAATTGAATATATATCAACAGTTGGTGGCCACCATCAATGTCCTCATGTTAAGAACAGTTTTTGGAATAGACTCCCCCAACCTCCTCATGGTAAGAACGGCTGTCGGAATAGGCCCCCCCCCCAACCTCCGCAAGTTAATTGCAGTGCAGAATGCAGGTCTTTACATCTTGAAAAGTACCTGTCTGCGCCAAATATAAATGACCTTGTCTCAATGAATATACTGGATAACTTATAAAACTTGTCATTCTCAAGGAAATTTAGGAGTTGGATCTAATGTAAATGTTGTAGAAGCCGAAAAGTGCAAAAAGAACACCTCCCAAAAAATAGGTTTCCATAAACTTAACTACGCATTATTTAACCCCCCCCCTCCCAAAAGGAACCCTGGGCAGGCTGTATGGAAAATCCCCCTCCTCCAAAGTGAATAACGTGAGAAAATAATAGTGCTAGAAGTCTTTTAGAGAGAGAGAAAGATAAAACAGAGAGAGAGGAACAGTCTTGTTTGTTTTGTGTTCTAGTAGCTAGTGAAACTCAAACGCCCCACTCTCTCCAATAAAAAATTTAAAAAAAAAAAAAGACAAAGTTATCGTTTGGAAGAATAATTCGATAAGTTTTTTTTTTTTTTTTTTTTTTGAGAATGAGAGAGAGAGGGGGTAGGTGAAACAGTACGTTGTGTTTTTGTGTTATAGCAACTAGCAAAACTGAAACGACTCGCTCTCTAAAATAAAAAAAGACAAAGGTTATGGTTTAATATGAGAACGAATGAACGTGGAAAACAATTTTCGTATGTATTTAGTTTATAATAGCTGTAAAAAGTTGTGCTAAAAGGAATAATTCGTATAGTTTTTTTGAGAGAGTAGATGACAAACTAAGTGCAAAGTAAACTGTAGCTATTTGGTAAGTTTTCATTGTTGGGTTTGTTTAAATATATGTGAGCGGCCAAGAAGTAAACAATCTACATGTAATGTTGGTGTCATGTGAGTATATGGCGTAACAATTTGACATAATGCTTGTCTTGCAGACACCATGTTGTGTATAATCCGTGATCGTTCATTTTTGTTTAAGGTTTAAAATCTGGAATTAGAGAATTACAGTTGGCATCCAATGTGAAAAGGTGGAATTTGCAAAGGGAGAAATCATTATTTTCTGAATCTGCGAATCGGAAGTGAACGTTATTTCTATGAGTTTATAATTCAATTAATAAGGGTGACGGGGCAATGCAAGTCTACTGTGTGTGATTATACGTGGTGTAGAGTGGGGGGGGGCAGTGAGATTAGTTATGAATTAGAGGGGAAAAATAGGAACCTATTTCCTTTAATGGTATTGGTGATAGTGATGATTTCTCTTCTAGGATGAATTGTAGGATTTTATTATAAGGCCTAAATCTGTCTATAATAAAGTTGTAAAGTTACATAATATAGTGGGTAATAGTCTAGACACAATAATTTTGTATGTGGCATCTGTTATTGCAAACCTACGGTAATTTGGTCCAAAGGGGAATTTCTGCAATCAAAATATTATATACAGGATTATATTGGACCCAATATATAGCAATGATTTAAAGTTTTTAAAAAATGACTCGTGCGCAACCATCGAAAACCAAAACGTTTAGCTTACAGTTTACTTTTTCCTTTTTCATGAAGACCTGTTTGCAAGGCTAAAAATTAAAACATGAACCAATAGCTATTACATTACACATGCATATTCTTAATGCCGTCGTTCAACCTTCACCTGGCAAATTCCATTTCTTTCATTTTCACTTTTGCATCAACCCCCCCCCCCCCAGCTAAAACCCAAATATAAAGTTTTGCATGGGTTCAAATACCCTATACATTAATTCATTAATTTTCACCTCTGTAGACTAAAAACTGATTGAGAAGTTTGGTAGGCAAAAATTTTAAACAAATATATATACGCATGCATGAATATATATAGATAGAGGTTTGTGTTTACTATAAGCTTTTTACACAAATATTACACAACCATAAATCATGTAGAATATCTGCATGAATATGATTACAAGAGTTATAATAGTTAACTAAAGATGATCATCCCATAAGAAAACTGAAAAAATAAACTAATAGGGAATTGAAATGAATGTTTAAAAGAATATGCAAATTAGCTAGATCTTTTACAGATGAAAGCAATTCCATGACTCATATATAACAAAGTTGTATTTTCCTTTTAAATAAATAGAAAAAAAGGGATTTTAATATGAATATCAATACACAAATAAAAACAAATTTATAGGAATATAGATAGATTGGAAAAAATAAAAAATTAATTGTGCAGATTAGGATTATGGATTAAGGTTGGTAATTTATTTTTCCTGTTTATCATAGTTTTTTCATAGTGGTTTAATGTTTTGCGATCGGACGCTTCAGGTAATTCCTGTCAATGGTCAAGCACACTCGAGAAATTTCATGAAAACTGCAAGTTGGAAAATGCAGGAGTAACAAATTGCAGATACGCTTCTGAACTTTATCTAAAACCCTCAAATTAGAAAGAGGTTCACCATCCCAAATATGACAAGTGTTGACTGGAACCGATTCATATTGTATGCAGACTGGTTTGAACAGAAATGCAAAATTGAGCATGCACAGGAAGTTCCTAACACTGATGTTGCTAGCAAAGTCTTAGCAAAACAGTGCATGCACGCAAGATTACATATAGATCACTCCTGTGATTCTAGAGATAAACTTTTGTGCAAGTAAGATAGAATAATGGAGTTGGGTGAGAACTCTGATGTGGAGTATATTTGGATGTTGCAGCTATTGAATGTTGGATGGCTTTAAATGGGAAAGTCATTACTTACTTGGCTAGAGTGTGGGTGTGTGTGTGTTTGAAAGGGTCGGTTGTGTAACGAAAAAGCACAAAGACTAAACTGGCAACATCCAGTTGGTTTTATAGTTGACGGGCACATGAGCGATGCAGACTGCCACCGTTTCTATGAAAATGAGGCAGATGAATAAAAATGGATGTAAAGTGACGAGTTTGAAAAAGGCAGTGTGTCAAGTTTTGGAGTCTGAAGTTTTGGCAGCAGTGTGTCAAGTTTACCAGAGAAATTGTTAGTTTAATCATGTTAAGAAATTGACTTTCAAACTAACCTATTTCTGGCCAGGTCTTTGTTAATCCTTCTTTATTAACATCTCCTGTTCTGCACACACTGTTCAGATTTAATCTTCCTCTGAAGTTATCAGAATTAAGCCTTTCTTGAAGATTCGCATTCCACATCCATTGTATCATTTTCATATTTCTCTCCATGCAACGCATATCATCAACTCTTACTGGTCATGTTTCACTTCTATATAGCATCACACTGTGTACACATACCTGATGGACTCTTCTTTTTATCAACAGTGGTAAAAGTGCTAATAACTTTTATTTGCATATCTTTTTTTTTTTTTAATCTAATGTGAAATCTAATAGCTATTGTCAACAATTAGTTGAACACAAGTTGTATTTTACTCATGGTTGTGTATGTACGCATGCATATAACTAGTGAGCATAAGTATTTCTTTTATTTTTAAACATATGATCTGGTCTTCATTCTTTCCATCGTCACTTTCCATGTAGTGTGTGTAGTCGTTGACCTGTATTGTTTTATCGTCTGGTGCAGCCATTCTTAACCTTTCCTCCATAATTAACCCCTCAGATTTTTGTATTACTATCAGATGTACCTGGCGTTGCCCAGTATTAAATGTAACATTTAAATTCCTTTAAAAAAAAATTAAGTAAAAAAAAATAAAGAAACTGAAACATGTGCATGCAAATATTGTTTTTATCTAAACTGTTTACTTCTCGTAAATAAAAAAAACAATAAAATAAAAGTCCGAAACTAAAACCTAAAGACAGTGAGTCAAGTACGATAACCATTAGGCCAGTTTGCCACGTTCTTTAAAAAGTGTTTTCGCACCTACTTATTCTTAACATAAAGAAGCTGCCATGTGAATGATTCGCGCATGTGCAGTTATGAAACCGTTGACAAACGGACAGAAATCTGATCACCCCAAATACCAATTTTTCAATTTTGACTTCTTTAACGGCCCCCCTTTTTTAATCAAAACTGATTAAAAAGTTTTCCACATGTCTGAATACCCTATATACCAAATTTCAAGTATGTTGATCAAAATTTTGTTGAGTATATAGATTGAGTTGGCCTCTCATACACCCACACATTCTTACATTTATAGGTATATAGATAGATTTTAAGTAGCATCTTTTTTTTTTTTTTTTTTTTTTTTTTTTTAACCTCTATCTCTCTCTATCCCACTCCTCCTTCCTCCACACACACACACACACACACACACACACACACACACACACACACACACACACACATAGAAAAAGGCAATATCAATGTCCATCCATACATAATTATCTCAACTTCAATTACAGTTTGATAAAACAATCAAAAGTAAAGAGTTTAACAGGTATCCGTCCAGCCTTTCCCAAACTTTTATCCTTGGCTTTATATATTTCTCCATTTACCCCCTACTCCCATAGAAAAAATTGATAGCCATCATAAGTGACCATAATATATATTTTTTAAATTGTGTCATGTCTAAGAAACCTAATAAAAATTAGCTTCATGATTTTCTATTTGGAAAAACGTTTGATTTTCTTTATTTTTGTGATAAAAATGTCCTTTTTGATTTTCTTGTTTTTTGTTCATTTTATGATGGCTGTGAATTTTTTGGATGAGAGTAGGGGGTAAATAAAGAAATACATAAAGCCGAGAGGGGGGTGGGTTAATGATGGAGGAAAGATTGACAGTGGCTGGATTGAACTATTCTTGTAATGATCTCTCTGTTGATTGTGGTAGGAATTGTCCTGTGTAGTTCTAGCAGTTCCACCCTCCCAGGCTGTGCCTTCTTTCTTTGAGAAAGAGATAGTTTATTGCTGATCTCTTGAGGAGGCAGCCTACCAGAGAATGTTGATGGCGGCTGGTCAGGTACTTTTTGTGGGTCAGTGTCTATCCTCGGGGGGGGGGGGAAGGAGGTGCCAACTTTCCAATCCCACTTTACACCTCTAGTAGTACATTTATCACTGTGGGAGAGAAATAAATACCTGTGTTTACATAAGTCTATTGTCGTCGCCCCCCCCCTCAGCAAAACACACAATTAAATGAATTGCTATGAACCTATGATTTAAATCTATATTATAAGTTTCATTTACTACCTGACATTTAGATGGTGATTAATAAGGCTTTCATGAATGTCTATGTAATATTTATAGTGCCAATTCATTTTACCAGCTGTACTCACTTGCCCGGTGATCTTTTTCATTTTTTTTCTTTCAATTTGATACAGTTTTTGGTCTCCTGACGAAGGATCGATTGGACTTAGTAGCACACTCCTGGTGGCTTGTTTGCACTTTTTTCTATAACCACACCTTGGATTTTTTTTTTAGATTTTGCACAAACATTAGTTATGGTGACAGTAAATTTTTTATTCGTGGAGGGTGACCTCGCATGCTCGGCTTGTTTTTTAATTTTATCTTTTTCTAACCTAATTATTATTTATTTTATTTTATTTTTTCGTTTAAAGATAAGGATTTTAAGAGTTAAATTTAAAATGACAGTCTTATTTGATTATTAAATCAATTTAACCAAATTGTTTTGAAATTGTTAGCGATGGGAGGATTCCAGAACCCCCTCCCCCACCACCACCCGATTCTAATTCTTTTAAAAAAAAAAAAACGTGCGATGTTAACCATTGCCCCACCGCGAGATGCTAACGGAAACACATTTGAATTTATTTAATTACTTGGATTTAGCAGGTGCCCGTTTTAAATGAGGTCAAGTTTTGACTGCGGGATAGTATTCATTTACTGCTGAACGCTTTTTTTTTCCCCCGAAGATGTTATAGGAAAAAGACTAACCCACATGCGGCGAGCGACAAATATTGAATATTTATCTTCCCGAAATCGACCAAATTAAATAGACAGGCGAGCTTCGTTGTTAACTGTGAGATATTACGATTTGTATGTGATATAAAAAGTTTTTAAAAGTTGTGAACCGACCGACCGCTTCTCTGAAAGAAGCCTTTTTGTAGACATACAGAAAAAGCGAACACACATACATACATACATTTTCGCTTTTATATTTATAGATAATTAGCGGGGGGGGGGGGTACCCGGCGTTGCCCGGGTATTTGTAGGTGTGTGTATGAGGTGGGGGGTAATTAATAACCCTGCTTAAATATTATAAAAAAGACGATGTAAAAAAAAAAAAAAAAATCCAAAACCAAAACGGAAAAAAATGGCATAAATAAACCTGTGTATGGGTGGGGGTGGGGGTGGGGGGTAAACTAAAGAATAAGCGAAGTAATAAAAAAAAAACGTTTGGTCGGGAGGAGGGATTGAACCCAGAAGTTTTGACGCGGAGGTGAAAACCAATGCCAATACTTAACGGTCTCGATCACGAGTGAGAGTAATTGATTAACGTGTTAAGTTAAAGCTTATAAAGCTAAAAGAGGTTTGATTGACAGGACGACGCTAAATGAGGTCATCGCGGGATCATTATTTTTAGTTTTCATTTTCCCCAGATTATGGTGGGAAGGGGGGGGGGGAAAGCTGAGCGAAAGCCGAGAACCCAACGTTTTTCACTGTATTTATACTAAAATGCAGGAAAAACCATGCACAAAGCGAAATAGCGCGAATCTCATAAAAGTCGACGTAAATAAATCTAGAGACGACCCGCGTTCCCAAATCCTACATATTATGATATAGGACCCATATAAACAGTTGTAAGCGATAGTAACGAACCCGGGAGCGTGTGCTCGAAAAGCCTTTTGAAGACATACACGAAATGGTCACACACATTTTACCTTTTATATATATAGACTAGCGGGGGGTACCAGGCGATGCCTGGGTGTCTTGAGGTAAATCAAAACTCGGGGGGGGGGTAAATAATAAAAAAAAATGTTTTGGTAGGTAAGTATGAGAATCGAACCTGTACCCTTGAGTTGGAAATTAATGTGAAAAAAAAAAGTGCTATGTTAACCATTGAGCCACGGCGACAGACAACGTTAAGCAGGTTATTTAACTATAAAAAGAGGCGTGCGCAATAAAAGTTAACTCTGCTGCTTCCATTTGACCTAATTAAGAAGGTCAAATAGAAGTCTGATATAATGGACTGATCCAACACCCCTCAAATGAATGGACTGTTACGTCTATAAAAAGACAAGCAAACTCTCCTCACGTAGGAGACAGAATTTAGTACTAAGCTGTCAATGGACGCTTAGAAATGTGTGTACCTTTTTACCTAAATAAACCCTTTCTGTACAACCCCAAGTAATGACTTGTTATTCATATAATCTACGATATAACAACTGGCGACAAAGAATTCGAACGAAACTCACTAAAAAACAAAGCGAAGGAATAAGCACACAAGAAGATTAACACGCAGAAAACAAAAGAAATCCAAAGAAGGAAGAAGAAAAAAAAAAGGAACTTCGACAGAGCCAACATTTAAAAAGTAAGTGTTTCAGTCAGTTACAGTCCTAAAAAAAAAAAAAAAAGAAATTGACATTTTGAAGCGAACATTTTTTTTGAAAAGAATATTTAAAAAAAAAAAAAAGTGTCCATTTCAAGTTTTATTCGGCTGGAAGTATTTTTTTTTTTCTTCTCTTTGGAAGGACATTGTGCTTTTTAGTTCATTGAATTTATAGGACATATGAGTTAATTTTTTGTTTAATTGTGTTTTTTTGTAAAAAAAAAAATTTTTTTTTAACATGGAGCAATTAGCGGAATTCACTAGAACTATGCAATCGGCATTGTTTGCACAACAAAAACAAATGGAATTACTTCAGCAACATCAATTGAAGCAAAGCGAAATACTACAGAGTATTTTAACGCAGCAGAAAGACTGTCGTTTCACTCCTGAAGGAATAGCAAATTCTTTATCCGAATTTGTATACGAGCCGACAAATGGGTTAACTTTTCCGGCATATTTTCGGAGATATGAAAATATTTTTGCTAAGAGATGTCAGTCTTGGACAGACGAAGAGAAGATTATCCTTCTTCTGCAAAAACTTGGATCTCAGGAAAATACAAAGTATACGAATTTTATCCTGCCAAAGAAACCTGAAGAGATTTCTTTTAGTGAAACAATAAAAATATTGTCAAACATTTTCAGTGAACGAGATAGTCTATTCTATACACGTTATAAATGTTTAAATATCACGAAGCAGGAGGACGAAGATTTTATTACTTATGCAGGGAAAGTGAATGCTCATTGTGAATCCTTTAAATTAAAAGACCTCAAAGAGGATATGTTTAAAAGTCTAATCTTTGTGCAAGGTTTAACAGCCTCTAAAGATAAGGATATTCGTTCAAGGATATTATCCCTTATGAACCAAGACACAGAAATAACGTTACAAAAAGTTACGGAAGAGTGTCAGAAACTGCTAAATTTAAAGCAGGACAATACAAGCATCGAAGGAAAAAATTTTGAAGAAAAAAATATGGAAAAAAAAATGGAAAGGGTGATGAAATGTGCACATGAAAAATCCTGTAAGACATGTGGGGGAAAAAACCACTTCACTAAAGATTGTTACTTTAAATACAAAATATGTAACAAATGTAATAAAAAAGGCCATAAATCAACGGTATGCAGGAAAGGAAAATACCGAAAAGCAGAAATAAAGACCATTGGTTCTAAAAATGAGTCTAGGTGTGATAAAAGAAAATATGTTAAAATTAATGGCTGTAATGTGAACTGTCTTCTAGATACGGGAAGCGACATAAGTATAATTGACGAAGTAACTTGGAAGAAAATTGGGTTTCCAAAGTTACAAAATACAAAAAAAATTGCCAGAAGTGTGTCTGGAAATAAACTAAAATTTAAGGGTGAATTTTTTACCAATGTGTCTCTAAAGGAGAATGCTGTGAAAACCAAGTTATATGTCATACCGGGGAAAAATTCTAATTTGTTCGGTATAGACTTAATGATTCTTTTTAATTTATGGGGAAAACCCATAAGCTCATTTTGCAATAAAGTAAGTCTGGCGGGGTTAGAAAAGTCTAAACTACCAGGAAAGTTTATTGACGAATTAAAAAAAGATTTTAAAGAGGTATTCTCTGAAGGTTTGGGTTGCTGCACGAAAACGGAGGTGAAATTTGAACTAAAGGACAAGGCTAAACCAGTTTTCAAACCCAAAAGAAAGGTTCCATATTCAGCATTAGAAACTATAGAGAAAGAATTAAAGAGACTTCAAGATATTGGAGTAATAGAAAAAGTGGACTACTCTGAATGGGCTTCACCCACAGTTTACGTTAAGAAGAAAAATAATAAAATCAAGGTATGCGCGGACTTTTCGACAGGTCTAAATGATTGTCTTAAGGAGCATAACTACCCGCTTCCTACCCCAGAGGAAATTTTTTCGAAGTTAAGCGGAGGAAAATTTTTTACAAAAATTGATTTGTCTGAAGCGTATTGGCAAGTAAAAGTCCAGGAAGATTGTGCTAAGTACCTGACATTAAATACCCATAAAGGACTATTTTCACTAAAACATTTGCCTTTTGGGTTAAAAGTAGCCCCAAATTTGTTCCAGCAAATTATGGATACAATGCTAGCAGGTTTGGATTTTGCTATGGCTTATCTAGATGATATCCTTATAAGAAGTAAAAATGTGGAAGAGCATAAAATCCACATTGGCAAAGTATTCGAGAGAATATCAAACTATGGATTGAAAGTGGCTCTCGAAAAATGTAATTTTGGGATGGACAAAATTGAATATTTGGGACAAGTGATTGATCGAAATGGTAGAAAACCTAATCCTAATAGGACTGAAGCAATCAAAAACATGCCCAGACCAGAAAATATAGTGCAGCTACAGTCATTTTTGGGACTAGCAAATTATTATAATTCTTATATCCCAAATATGCATGAACTAAGAGCACCTTTAAACGAATTATTGAAAAAGAATAAAAAAATGGCTCTAGACAAAAGA
Organism: Euprymna scolopes; assembly: GCF_053919585.1. Taxonomy (NCBI): domain Eukaryota; kingdom Metazoa; phylum Mollusca; class Cephalopoda; order Sepiida; family Sepiolidae; genus Euprymna; species Euprymna scolopes. The sequence continues at coordinate 151,178,701 of NC_136487.1, read as the reverse complement.
ATGTGATGAAGCATTCCTAAAGATTAAAAAATGTCTGTTAATTGTAGCAGCAGATGCGAGCGAATACGATTTAGGTGCTGTGCTACTACACAGACTCAAAGATGGATCGACTAAACCAATTATTCATGCCTCAAGGGTTTTGCTACCCGCAGAAAAAAATTATAGTCAGATAGAAAAAGAAGGTCTGGCAATTGTATACGCCATGAGGAAATTTCATAGGTTCATCCATGGAAGATTTTTTATCTTGGAAACGGACCACAAACCTTTGTTATCGATTTTTGGTTCCAAAAAAGGAGTTCCTACTCATACGGCTAATAGGTTACAAAGATGGAGCATGATTCTGTTAAACTACAATTTTAAAATGAAACACCTAGCATCAAGCAAAATTGCACACGCAGATGGGTTGTCCAGGTTGATCCCAAATAAAACTGAATTACTTGAAGAAACTGTTATAGCTGCACTAAAAGAAGAAAATGAACTAACAGATATATTAATAAATACTGTTAGGGAACTTCCGGTAACACTTGAGGAAATAAAGAAAGCAGCAAGAACAGATGAATACATTGGCAAGATAAAAAAACAAGTGGGACAAAAAGAAAAGAGGAAAGGATTAACCGTTTTTCCATTTTCAAAGTGCGATGAAACTCTGATGTACACAGATAGAGTGGTAATACCTCAAGTATTACAGAAGAGAATTTTAAAAGAATTCCACATGGGACATCCTGGAATCTCCAGAATGAAAGCACTAATGAGAGCATATACGTACTGGCCTGGAATGGATCAGGACATAGAAAAAATGATAAAATTATGTAAGGGTTGCCAACTAGCAGCAAAAGCGCCGCCCATTAAGACGCAACCTTGGCCTAAAACAGATATACCATGGACGCGGATCCATATAGATTACGCAGGACCTCTAAAAGGATATTATTACCTGGTAATAGTAGATAGCATGTCGAAATGGCCAGAAATTTTTAAATTCAAACATCCTACAGCGGCAAACACAATAAAGGCGTTGGACGAGGTATTTGGGCGTTTTGGCGTACCAAAAACAATTGTTAGTGATAATGGCACCATGTTCAAAGGTCAAGAATTTAAGATCTACTGTGAGTCACTGGCCATAGAGCATATCACAACACCAACTTTTAGCCCTCGATCTAACGGACAAGCTGAAAGATTTGTCGATACGTTTAAACGAGCGTTAAAAAAGAACGATAACATCGACACGGAAGAAAAAAGTCTTCAGAAATTTTTAGCAATGTACAGGATAACGCCTAATCTGAATACAAATGCAAATTTATCCCCAGCAGAAATAATGTTTGCCAGAAAAGTGCGCTCTGTGTTCGACCGGTTAATTCCGAGTAAAAAAGTAAAAAAAAGTGTAAAAGATAATGGACGATACAAGATATACAAGGACGGGGATAAAGTTTTTTTCAACAATTATCGGGCAGGGAAGAGTTTTTGGGAAGAAGGCATAATCTCAAAAAGAATTGGAAGAATGGTCTACATTATAAAAGGTCAGACATTTTCCCACAAAAAACATATAAACCAACTCAGACCCCGATATATTAAAATAGTTAAAAACAATGAAGTACAGATGGAAGTACTGTATGACAGTTTTCACATAGAGCCTCCAAAAAAAAGGAAGCACCAGTAATTGAAAATACAAGTCACTCTCCAAAATTGAAAAATTCGCAAACGCAAATTTTAAGGAGAAGTGAAAGAAAAAAAAAAAGAACTGAATTTTTTGGACAAAGTCAAAAAAGAAAAAAATGGTGAAGCGAAATTCTAGGGAAGAATTTAGCTTGGGAGGAAGGTGATATAATGGACTGATCCAACACCCCTCAAATGAATGGACTGTTACGTCTATAAAAAGACAAGCAAACTCTCCTCACGTGGGAGACAGAATTTAGTACTAAGCTGTCAATGGACGCTTAGAAATGTGTGTACCTTTTTACCTAAATAAACCTTTTCTGTACAACCCCAAGTAATGACTTGTTATTCATATAATCTACGATATAACAAAATCACACAGCGTTTGGGTTTGTTTACCCAAATTTAACTGTTTCTTACCCCAACAGATGTTGGGGAGGGGGGAAGCAGCTCCCAATTGTCCAGAACTGTCCGATCAACAAGATATACAAGATTGATCAAAGCTGATTGCTTCTGGATGTTTTTCCCGGCGCAATGCCGAGACGTTGTTTGAGTTTAGTTTCACTTTATTTATACTAAAAAGCCCACTCAACACGTAAGAAGCCAAAATAGCAATAATTTTGTAAAAATCGACGTAAATAAATCTATACGCTACGTGCTTTCCTAATTCCTAGATATTATTATATAGGACCTATATACACAGTTTTAAGCGATAGTAACGAACCCGGGAGCGTGTGCGAGAAAAGCCTTTTGAAGACATACACGAAATGGTCACACACATTTTGCCTTTTGTATATATAGAAGATTAGTTCTATATGGTTTAAAAGCATCAGGATAACGTTTATTTAATTGTTTAAATATTTTAGTTTTATCACCACCTTGTTTTATCATCCTTATTACTAAACTAGAAACTGGTGGTATAAAATCTATTGCAGCATAGATGTGTGTGTGTGTATGATGATGATTGCAACGTCTTGTCAGACGAGTGCCACTCCCTCAGACACTTAAAGTCCATGAGTCCAAAAATGACTTCCATCGCCACAGGACCAGTTTAATAGACAAATGCCTGAGGGAGTATCTATATGCATATGATATTACAGAGTCTTAGCTTTGTATGACAGCTAAGTCTCTCTCTCGGTTCAAAATGTTGAGATCCAGCAACAAGTTAAACTGCAGACCAGCTAAATGCAGGTACTGGTTTCCCACTTTATGGTTTTTTAAATCAGATTTGCTTCTCCTAGAAAGGTTGCCTTCACCACGGCTTACGGGAGTCCTCTCCTCCCCAACACACACACACATACATACACACAAACACACACGGTGCTAGTTGGCCGTTGTCTCCGAAAAAGGGTTCATTTGCCCTTTGGAAGGTCTTGTTTTTAATCCTTCAGGGAGACTAACCCTAACCCTAACCTCCTCACCGAACAAGTCTGGTGTGTGTGTATGTATATATATATATATATATATATATATATATATACACACACACTTTATTACTATATATATTATCTAGTATTTGTAACTAGCCTGGGTGTCCGGCATTTCTTGTGTGTTTAGAGGTGTATGTTGAGCAAAAAAAAGTGGTAGTAGTACAATGATCCAAACATAATTCTCAATGAAAAACCAAGACACAGAATAATAAAATAATGTTAAAAAATACACATTGTTGGTGACTACTCCCTTATTTAAATATATATATATATATATATATATACACACACACTTTATTACTATATATGTTATCTAGTATTTGTAACTAGCCTGGGTGTCCGGCATTTCTTGTGGGTTGAGCAAAAAAAAGTGGTAGTAGGCAGGTGGCTCGAACCTGTACCAGTAAGGAGGAAGAGAACATGAAAAAATAAAATGTAACGTTTTTGCTGTGACGTCCATCGCCAAACCGGAAGTGGCAAAGGTTTAAATTAAAGCTAGTCAATCAAAAAGAGGGTTGACTTTAGGAAACATTGGAAAAAAAAATTGAGCCCTTCTTGTAGAAGTGCCCAGTTGAGGGTGAAGGAATTCGTGGTTTTAGACAATTTTTCGATATTTGTTGTCCAAAGGGTCGAACTTCAAATTCAAAATGATACCGATCTCATGAAAATCCGTCGCCTTTGTCAAAAGTTTGAGGCAGACATACAAACATACATACATTTAAACAGACAGTCTTACTCTCCATCATTTTCTTTTCTTTTTTTTTTTTTTTTCTTGAAAGGGCCGCGCATTATATAATAGATTATTACTATATATATTATCTATTATTTGTAATTAACGGTTGCCATATCATGTTAAATTCTATACTATGTCTAATTAGTAGCTGATCGTCACCCAATATAAATGCTGCTTCTTTGAGTAGTCTTACTCTCCACCATTTTTCTTTTTTTTTTTCTTTTTTTTTTTTTTTTTTTTTACTTGGAAGGGCCGTCTGGACTAGCATCAAAGTAAATTATGCAGATGAATTAAGAAAGTCTTGGCATTAATCGGCTGATTCTTTCTTTTACCTTTTGTTTATAATAAATGTTGCAATATTTTGGATTTGTAATGGGGTATGATCCCACACAGTCAGACGATTCTATTTATAAACGATGCTGCTAGGAACTGACGAATCAAATTAATTCATGTTCTGCTACCAACTAATCAGAAACCAGAATTGCTTCATAAATATTAAACCTTTTCTGTAGCAATTTCACATGCCCCCGCCCCTCCCTGTCTCGACACGGTAAGAATATTTTGCTCTGTGGAACTGTCTACTGCAAACAAGTCACCTCTCAAAACTTGTTTAGAACAATGAACCATCAGAAACTGTTCTGTCTACTGCAAACCAGTCACCTCTCAAGACTTGTTTAAAACAACGAACCATCTGAAACTTTTATGGAACTAAACATGGCTTACACTTCTAGAGGTTATGCGCCCAGCGTGCGTCTTTATTTCGATGGATCCGAATCAAAATTCGAATTGTGGCAAGTTAAATTTCTAGGATATTTACGAATCCAAAAGCTACACAAAGTACTTCAAACACAACCTGAAAACAGAAACGACCCCAACTTCATTGAAAAGAATGCAAATGTCTTTGCGGAATTAATACAGTGTTTAGATGACTAAAGTCTATCACTGGTAATGAGAGAAGCCCTGGACGATGGCTGCAAAGCATTGAACATATTGAGAGAGCATTATTCTAAGAAAGGAAAACCCAAAATTATTTCTTTATACACTGCACTGACCTCTCTAAAACGAATGGAAGCCGAAACTATTACTGATTATAAGAGCCAAAACGACTGCAAATTCTTTAAAAATGTCTGGTGAAGTTATAAGTGACAGTCTGTTAATTTCCATGGTCCTTAAGGGATTATCGAGTGATTTCAAGCCATTTGCCACCGTGATAACCCAGAAAGAAAAACCCATGATTTTAGCCAATTCAAGGTAGCACTCAGAAGTTACGAAGAAACTGAAAAAATGATCACAGAAAAAAAACGAATCCACAAATATCATGAAATTTAAAAATACACACATAAAAACACCAAAATTGAATTATACCCATGCCAGGAATAAAAACCGCAACTTTGCCAAAAACAATTTTTCTCCTAAGAAAAGTACAAAAATTATTTGCTATAATTGTGGACGACCTAATCACAAGAGTTTCCAATGTAGATACAGGACTCAAAATGGCGACTCCATTAAAAATGTAGAGAGCTCTGTTAGCGAACATACGTTTTTATTTTTGTGTACGTTTAATGCTTCAACAAACAATAATTTTCTTGTCGATTGTGGGGCCACGGCACATGTGATTACAAAGGAATCTGATTTTATCAATTTTGATCCCAACTTTAAGCCACAAAATCATTTTGTAGAACTAGCTGACGGGAGTCGAGTAAATATCGTTTTGAAAAGAGGCAATGTAAAAATCTTGCTAAAGAAGAATAAAGGTGAATTCTGTTTCTGTATTCTAGAAAACGCTCTTCTAATCCTAAAATTTAAACAAAATATATTTTCTGTACAAGCTGCCACAAAACAAGGTGCAAATATAAACTTTAGCTCCAATAAATCAAAACTGGTATACCCGAATGGAACTGTATTCGACATTAAAGAAAATGGAAGACTATATTATTTAAATAGCGTAGTCCCATCGAAAACCGCCTACCATGATCTACAGACATGGCATAAAATTCTTGGACACTGCAATATTCCTGATATTAAAAAGTTGCCGACTGTAGTTGATGGAATGAAAATACAAACATCAAAAAACTTCAACTGCGACATCTGTATGCTAGGGAAAGTGACAAACTATCAAAGCAAGATACAAGACAAAAAGGCCACAAAAATCCTATTAATGGTGCATTGTGACTTGAACGGTCCCGTAGAACCAATGGCCAGAGAACATTATAGATATATCAGATGAATAGATGTATATGAAACATGAAGCCGTTCATAGCCACCTTCAGTCTTGCCGGACTATGATTACCCCTCTGTAAAGTTGCCTGCATGTGTATTTCTGAAGCAAGGGTTGCGCAATATCCAACTACACCTCTCCTGAGTGAGCACTGCCTGATTCCAGTCGCAAGGAGAAATCCGGAACAACTTGAAACAATGCTAAGTGGAGTGCACACACAGCACCTGGTATTCCTAATTGGTCACCCATTTTAGTACTAACTAGCAGGCTGCCTGGCATTGCCCAGTTGTAAAATATGCAAAAATATGATATTTTAATTTATACAGTTTTCATATTTACTATTCTATTACTAATTTTACTGGCTAAAAAAATCAAATCAAATTTGTTCCACATTTCTGATTTTCCTATATATCAAGTTTCAAGTCTCTAGACCAAAAATTGACAGAAGTTTGGTAGATCATTTCTCAGACAAACATAAAAAGTCATATATATATATATATATATATATATATATATATATATATATATATATATATAATTTGGAAATTTTTTGTATCTTTCAGTTTATTGTCAAGGACCACAAATTGCTGACGCCATTCACCCAGAGGTCAAAAAAATTGGCGAGACAGCTTATCTTAACTGCACAGTGGTTAGGAAAGATAAGAATGTGGTAAGAAATCCATTTTTTTTTTCCTTCTTAGGTGACTTCTAGATTTGTTGTAGTGCCTACGAATTCTCATTAATCACGTTTTTAACAAAGAAGAATTTTGAACAAGAATGAACAGGTTTTAACAGAATTTTAAAGTACATAATTTTTTTTTTTTTTTTTTTCTCCAGGTGACGTGGACGCATAAAACAAAGGGGCAGCCAATCAGTCAAGATACACAAATAGTTCTGAGTATAAACAACTTGATTGATGGCAAACCCAAATTTGAAATCGAAGAACGTTCCTCTTCGAATGGTGATCGTTTAACGTACATGCTGATAATCCGAAGTCTGCGGGAGGATGATGCCGGTAACTATTCCTGCACTATTGAGATCCAGGGTAAAAAGCTTATTGACTGGCCCACTAAGCTTGGTGATCTCACTGTTCAAGGTATGTATGGCCTTAATTGTTTGACCTTATTAAGCATGTCCTTTATTTTTTATCCACTCAGACATCCCTTACATTTGTTACGTAGTTGGTCTGGGCTGAATGATTATTATTATTATGATTGTTGTTGATGTTTGTAAAAATAGAAACGGACAATTGATGTTGTAAAATAGAATGTTAGAAAGAATGTATCAAGGCGAAAGTTATTTTTTTAGGATAAAAATATTTGTTAGAAATGAAAGTAAATGTTAGTTTTCATGACTAACACAACTTGGTCTTTTGGTCAAGATCAAAGTGTAGTATCTGTCTTCAGATGCTGCACTTCCATTTTTTGTTCTCTTTCGGTGGAGGAGAAATCCTTCACGACTGAGACAATTTTTATTTTTGTACCTTTTCTCCACGTTAAAAAACGACCCTGGTGTCTAACTCTGTCCCGTGGGGAGGCATAGTAAATAGGTACATAAATATACGTGACAAAGGTAGATCATCCAATTTGTGTCTTTGGTCACGTGGAGTTCATTACATAACAAGATAGTTTGAGAGACATGTAGAAATTAGCCAGTCAGGAAATCCATCCACCATCCATGGCCTTGAGCCCCTGAAGGGGCATAGGCCATCCACAACTTTAAATGCTTTTGTAATGAGGAGTTCTTTTTTCAGGGTGAAGGTGCTAGCCTCGTGCCGACCTTCCCAGAAGGTACATACAGCACCTAGCTTTCCCAAATGGTCACCCATCTGGTACTGGCCAGGCTCAATGTTGCTTAACTTTGGTGATCTGGCGAGAACCGTACAGTCAGAGGAAAGGGGGAGAGAAAAGAGTGATTAACCAGGGTTCATAAAAACTTGAAAAGTCCTTGAATTTTGACGTTCGCCTTGAAAATACCTTATTTCTATTATTACCTTGAAAAATCCTTGAAAATATGGAAAATATCTTGAAAATTGTATTCTTAATGTTCAGTAAAAATTTGTGTTTCAATCTATATATATAAAAGCAAAAATGTATGTATGTATGTATGTATGTGTGTGTGTGTGTGTGTCCACTAAAAACTTTCGACGGACACGACGAAAAATCACAAACTCTGTATCATATTGAAACCCCATCCTTCGCCCGAAAAATATCAGAAAATTGGCCAAAAACGTTCATTTATTCACCCCGATATCGACAATTTTCGAAGGGGGGTGGTCAACAAAAACCGTCCCCTCGTGACGACGACCGGTTCTATGCATGTGTCAGATGGCGTCATGACCTGATTTACCTTAAATAGTTGAAGAACTGACTAAATTTCATGTATGTCACGTTAGCTCAGTTGGTTAGCGCGTTGATTCATCATCTAAACGTTTTGGGTTTGAATCATGGTGTGAGATGTCTTCTTTTTTTGATTTTTTAAATTTAAATATTGAACCAGTGTTATTTAAGCCATTTTTCACGTAATGTTCGTTTTTCTGGTTTTTTTTTGGTTTTTTTACTTCGCTTATCCACCCCCGACCACACACCCAAAAACACCCGGGTATCTACCGATTTTTTTTTTTTTTTTTTTAAATTTTAATATTGAAACAGGCTTATTTAAGCCATTTTTCACGTTTTTCATGTTCGTTTTTCTGTTTTTCTTTTTGTTTTTTTCGATTTTTACATTTAATATTGTTCGTTTGCCTTACGTTAGTATTTTTGTGTTTTTTTTTTGTTTTTTTTTTTGATGGTTTGATTACCCCCTCCTGCTTAAATTTTTAAGTTTGTTTTTGTTTTCTTTTTTTACTTCGCTTATAACAAACAAACCTGGTCATTGACCTCATTTGCTGAATGGCTATTGCTTACATCGTCGTAACGCTCTACGACTTCCGTGCAGGCACCTGTCAATTTGGTTCTTACTTAAATAAATTCAAACATCTTTCAGTAACTCATTCTGGCTGGCTGAACGGTTCATGTTTTTTTCACATTTTATTTTCCAACTTCGCCTCAGGGCTTCGGGTTCGATCCTACCGACTTTTACCCCCCCCCCCCGGTTTCTTTTTTATTTAACAGCACACACACCTCCAAACACCCGGGTAACACCGGGTACCCCCGCTAGTCTATATATATAAAAGGCAAAATGTGTGTGACCATTTTGTGTATATCTCACAAAGGCTTCTTTCACACACACTCCCGGGGTCGTTACGATCGCTTAGAACAGCCCCTATATAATAATATCTAGGATTTGGGAATGTGTGTAGTGTATAGATTTATTTACGTCGATTTTTACAAAATTATTGCTATTTTGCCTTCTCACGTGTTGATTGGGCTTTTACGTATAAAAAGCGAAACTAATTCAAAGCTAAGGCAGCGTTCCCGGCAATTGCACCGGGAAACGTCCAGATTGATCAATGTGGCGCCAACTCCATATATCAGACAATTGCTATTCAATCTGGAAAATGGGGAGCTGATTTACCCCTCCCCAACATCTTGGTGAAAAAAACCAGTCAAAGTTCGGTAAATAAACCCAAAAGTTGCCCCGCAGCAAAAGTAAAGTCCGCTCCTTCTATTTGACCTCATTTTTGATGAGGTCAAATAGAAGCAGAAAAAAGTTTAGTCCACTACTTCTATGACCTCATTAGTAGAATTAACTTTTACGGTGGCCACGTGTCAATTCTGTTTTTATTACTCAAATTCAAACGTGACTCCATTAGTATGTCGCGGTGGCCCACTGGTTAACGTCGCACAATTTTTTTTTTTTCACACTTTAATTTCCAACTTTGCCTCAAGAGTTCGAGTTCGATCCTCATACTCACCTACCAAAACTTTTTTATTTTAACCCCCCCCCACCCGCCCAGAGTTTTGATTTACCCAAAACCACACACACACCTCCAAACACCCGGGCAATGCCGGGTACCCCCGCTAGTCTATATATATATAAAAGGCAAAATGTGTGTGACCATTTCGTGTATGTCTCGCAAAGGCTTCTTTCGCACACGGGGGTTACTATCGCTTAGAACTTTTTATATACCCCCTATATAATAATATCTACAATTTGGGAACGCTGGTCGCCTCTACATTTATTTACGTCGATTTCGCCTGTTTGTCCTGCTTTTTAGTATAAATAAAGTGAAACTTAAATTCAAACCATATGTTGTCGGCATCGCGGCGGGAAACATCCAGAAACAATCAGCTTTGATCAATGTGGGGACAAACTCGTCTTATATCAGACAATTGCTATTCAATCTGGACAATGGGGAGCTGGGTTCCCCCATCCCCAACATCTGTTGGGGGAAACAAAACATTCAAAGTTGGATAAACAAACCCAAACGCTGCCTCACAGCAAAAGTTAACTGTGTGACTTCTATTTGACCTCATTAATTAGGTCAAATAGAAGCAACAGAGTTAACTTTTATTGTGGCCACCTGTTTTTAATACTTAAAAAAATAAATTCAAATGTGTTTCCATTGTATGTCGCGGTGGCGCAGTGGTTAACGTCGCACGTTTTTTTTTTTTTTTTTACACTTTAATTTCCAACTTTTCCTCAAGGGTTCGGGTTTTTTTATTTTACCCCACCCCCCATCCCCGGAGTTTTGATTTACCCAAAACCACACACACCTCAAAAGACTCGGGCATCGCCGGGTACCCCCCCGCTAGTCTATAATATAAATCTCACCTGCCTGTTTAAATGTATGTTAGTATGTCTGCCGAAAACTTTCGACAGAGGTGACAGATTTTCACGAGATTGACATCCTTTTGAAGCGCGACCCTTTGGACAAGAAATATCGAAAAATTGGTCAAAAACATTAATTCCTTCACCCTCAGCTGGGCACTTTTCTACAGGAATAGATTGCTTTTTTCGCCGATATTTTCGAAAGTCATCCCCTCTTTTCAGTTGACTAGCCTTAATTTAAACCTTCGCCACTTCCAGTTTGGCAATGGACACAACGGCAAAGATGTCACGTTTTCTTTTCATGTTCTTTTTCTGCTTTATGGTACGGGTTCGAGCCTGCCTGCCTGCCTACTGTCACTTTTTTTAGCTCAACACACACCTCCAAACACCCGAGCAACGCCAGGCACCCAGGCTAGTATTAAAAATAAAATTGAAATAAATACTATTAAATTATTTTTCAAGTTTTAATATTGAAAATAAAATCCAAAGATATTGTTATAAAATTACATCATATTATGGTGGACAAGAGTTACGTCCCTTTATCACAAAATTATCTGATGTTTTCCATATAATAACATCAGGTAGTTTCATGATAAAAGGACATAACTCTTGTATCCATAATACTGAAAATTCAAAATGTAAAAGTAAAACAAACATAGTGTAGACCAATCTACAATGGGGGAAATAACATTTACTCGTGCTTGGATGGCCAAATAGAATGTAAATATAATTGTCAATGGGCATATTGTTTTGTATGTAAATGAAAATTACCTTTTCTGTTGTCAATTAACTTTTTGGTTCATTATATCATTGTTTATATATCAAATTTTGTTTTGAAAACTTGAATTTTCTCTGGAGAAGGCCTTGAAAAGTCATTGAAAATGGACATTGAAAATCTGTATGAACCATGCTAAAGACAGATGGCAATTTGGTTAATTTCAGATTGCTCGTTATTGTCCTGCATGCCTTGTTGAGCTTGACGTCAACCTCTGCAGCATGAGCATTACGAGTCCATGCTGCTGCACAGTATTCTGCGGTCAAGTAGCATATCATTAAGCCTGACTGGTGATATCAGATCAGGCTGTCTGAAGGTATTTGTTTCCTGAGACGAAATGCACCTAAAATTAATGCTTTTTGTTTTTCTACTTCCTTTTGCAAAACTTAATTATGTTCTGCAAAAAACAAAACCAACAACCTACCTTTTCCTTCTTCCCATTTCCCCTTTCTCTTTCTATCTCCCTCACTTCCTGACTGGTTTCATAACTTAAAATGTACCAAATATTAATACTGTAACCCCTTTTCCCTCTCCCATTTCATGTTCAGGGAACAAAAATGATAAAATCCATGTAAAATAATCAAACCAAACGCTACAAACTAGGGATTGGAGATACAAAGAGATTGAAGAATAAAAATAACTGGATGTAACATAAATACTATTTCCAAAATAATTAGATTCGGAATTAAATAACCTGAAAAGAGTTGATATGCCATAAAACAAAACCACCAAACTTAGGTCTGTGTCTCGGCTCGTCAAGAACTGAGATGAGATGAGCAGATGTTTTTTTAGGGTTTCCATGTCGGTTGTTATACACAATAATACACATGAACACACCCACACCATCTGTATGTATGCGTATATACATAAATACACAAAATACAAATGACCCCACGTTGCTCTGGATTGAATAGTGATCACCTGTATGTTCTGTTTTGACTATGCTCATAACACCGTATTATTTTATTTTTACTGCTCTTTTGTCCTCCCATTGCATCCTCTAATATACGCTCTAATTGCATCTTCCTATATTTACACATAATGCGTACTGCCGCACAAATGCGTTTCACAGCAGGAAAAGAAATTGACATCTTTTGGGGAATTTCTTCATTAAACTTCTTTTGTTGATTTCGATGCATGTTTGGGAACATTACCACGGCCACCGAGAGTAAGAAGACGGCCTGTTAACTGAAAAATGCCAGCAGGCAATGTTGGTAAGATTTGTCACTGTCAGACTATCAGTACTATATGAAGGCCATTTGAAAAAGAGCAATAAAACATTTTTAAAAAGAAAACGGAACACAGTTCGATTAATACTGAAACTGAACTTTATTCAATACTAGCATGGGTGCCCGGCGTTGCCCGGGTGTTTTGAGGTGTATGCTGAACAATACCAAAAAAAAAAACGATCAATTTTTTTAACTTTGACCCCTATTATGACCCCTTAAATTTTATTGTTTAGGGCTAAAATAAAGTTATTAAGTAAGATCCATGTCCAAGGAATCTATATCTAAAATTGACACTGGATTACATTCACTAAAGTCATCCCTCCTCCATTTTAATTTGAGGTGAAAAAAAAACGCTTTTGCTGAATAAAACTATAATTAAATAACTCGAGTGCTATTTATTCTGCACTTCAAATCACCAATTTCTCAGTTAAATTCGACATTGTTGTCAACTTTCGACTTTCAAATGCAATAATCTTTCCAGCTAACTTCCACACCTCTACATAAGTAACGCATCTTCTTTCAACTTGCCTCATGCTCGCTTCACGTCCGCTTTTATAGACCAGTCTCATTTGCATAAACATTCAGTCATGTGATTATTCACCATAAAACAAACTTTCTCGACATGTTAGTTTTTCTTTTCTTTCTCTTTCATTTCACGACCAACCCCTTAAATGATATGCACGTGATAGTGAAGTAAGTTACGTGTTTCCCTACAAAAACAAAATCTTAGGTTATAAACAAACAAAACTTTGGTTCAATTACTGTAGAAGTACCCCCCTTTTTCTATTCACTGCTTCCTTTTTTCGTTCACTCGTTGGCCTAGTGGTCTCCATCAGTTCATTGTTTTAATACCACATTGCAATACAGCTTCCTACTCTGGTAGCTCCTTTCCAATAACTGCAGGCTTGTGAAACTCTCTTCCTACTGACTATTTTCCTCCTGTTTCTCCTTTTCAAGAGTAAGGTCAATAGGTGTGTCCAGTTTTCACGGTAATGACTTTTCACTTTTGTTAGCTCCTTGTATCAAGTGGCTTCATACCTTGTCTGGGTCGATTTCTATGAAAAATAGAGACAAATATTAATACAAGCAGTAATACTATTTAACTTGTAGTTGAAGAGGAAATGAGAAATAGTGAGCAAAAAAAAGAAAAAACGCTAATTTTGGATTTTTGTTTTTATTTTTTCAAATTCAACTGTCTTAATAAAATCACTATTTTTTAATTCTGAGGAATTTATTCAGAGCTTAACGAGTGACTCAATGGGTCACATTTTTTTTCTTGTTTATTTCTATGTTTATAAAGTTGTTTATTTATTTTTAGTCCCTCCAAAGATTTTGAGATCAACAACCACCAGAATGGAAGCTAAAGTTGGAGAGACGGTGATGCTCCAATGTGATGCAACAGGCATTCCTTATCCGAATATTACTTGGGTACGCGCAAATGGTGAAGTGCTGCCAAACATGAAATTCAGTCATCGTGTAAGTTTGTTATAAACTTCTTTTTATCAAAAATGTAAGTTATGTAAGACCTTCCCCTCTACCTTCAACTTACCTCCTGGCCAGTTTTCAAGGTTAGCTCTGTAGTCTCTTGCCTTAAACAAAAAATATAACTTTTTCTTTTTTTTAAACTGCTGGAACATAGTGGAGATTGTGGTGTTGTAAGTCTTGAATCCCTCGCTGCCAGTATTGTAGCCTGGCAGGTTGGTAATAATGAAGACACAGTGGTATAATTAACAAAAAGTGTTACAGAAGTACACTTCATGATTCTGGGACCATAACTGCCATGACACGTTTTTTTAATTTTTGAAAATGTTGCAGATATATCATAGTTTAACTACCACAAATCTGTATCCATGATGTGTCAGATGTGACTGTATTTATTGTCTCTGTGAAATTCCATTATTCCTGAAATAGTTAGATCAACTTATTCCATACAAAATGCAAGACATCTTCTAGAACATCAAAGAACAGAATGTTTTTAAAACAATTAGAAAATGCATGAGTGTTTTAGATCAGCTTTTATAAGAAGTAAAATTTTTCTTGCAGAAAAAAACCCTTGTTTTATTGTGTACTGCATGAGGTGTAAGATGGTGGCTATTCCCTACTCGGACGAGTGCTGTAGGAGGTGTATCCCAAGTCATACGTTTCTTTCTCTCTTTTGCACGCCTCAATGTGTTAGCATGTTTCAAAATGTCTGCCGCAAAGCAATATACCACACCATTAGAACATAAAGCAATGTGTCCAAAAAATATAATCTTCTCCGACTTCTCCAAGTACCTGTTTTATGGAGCCCGGCACATCTCATTTGCATGCATGTAGCATGATTTTGCAAGATCGTCGGAGACCCTGTCTGTTAAAACCTCATGGACGCCATCTTGGATCTCTTTTCCTCCCAACCTGAAGGAAAGATAGACATGAAGGCGTTTGAAAGGTAGGCTGTTCCTATTTTCCCCACAACGAGTATGACAACAATGGAACTAGTATTTTGTCGAGACACCATCTCTGCATTGTGCTTGTCCATAGTAGCAGCAGAAGCGAATACTTACGTTATAAGATTTTGAATGATCTTAGGTTTATAACATCATTGCTGATTGGTTGTAGCAGTCAACTTCCTTTTTGGTTTGTCCAATCGAAAACTATCTCTCAGATAAGTTGACCATGTGACTAAGTGTATAAACAGTTAAACCCGTGGCAATTTTCCCTCTTTTATTTTTTTCCTGGTTATCACTTGACAACCCACTCCTCGGGGCTCGAGTAGACAAACAAGCCAATATGGGTACCACCGCACACGAGCTTTAATAGGGTACATCTTTCTCCAAGACTGTCTCCAATCCTTTGTCTATGTCCATAGACATAAACTCTCTCCGATACTAACCCTTTCTCAATACTCGCATACTAATGAAGGTGATCAATAAAGTTGTGTTACGTTAGAATGAGACTCGTCTTTTAATTACGAGTTTTATTATTATTAGTTAAGAATATGATTATCCACATGACCACGCTATTTTCAGAAATTACTGATACTCATGGAAATAAGAGGATTTTTTTTTATTGAAGGTTACTCCTCTAGATCAACCATGTTCTGTCTATGCCCATGCATGTTCATCAGTCAGAAGTTAATAAAATGATCGACCTTTGATTTCCTGTAGGTTCTGTTCACTGTCCTGTTGGGGTTGGGGTATTTTTTTTTACTTTAACTACAACTCAAAATTTGCCAATAAACTGACAACTTCTATAAATTTTCGAGTGTGATGAAAACGAATATCACCTCTAAATTTAGGGTACACAAGTAGTTTTCTGGATATTAATACCTTTATTATCCAATGTAATCCCTTATATTTTCACTGGCAGCCATGTTTTTTTCTCAACTGAACAAGTACTAATGCACATGCGTGTTACAAAACACCCTCTGAAATTCATTAAGTAATACATTTGAAAAAATATCTTAATATTCAGAAAACTACTTGTCTGTCCCTAATTTGAATATGATATTCATTTTCAGCAAACCCGAAAACCTATAAAAATCGTTAATTTAAAGTTTACCAAAAGAATAAAATTTCTAAGAGTACTAGCTCATACAGATTGAAAAACACTACTCTAACTCTATAATCAGATCCAAACTTAACTATGGATCCTTCATTTATGGTGCAGCATGCAATAAATCCTACCTTAAAGAATATGGATTTATACATCATAAAGTCCTGAGATTAGCTCTAGAGGCCATCACCACCTCACCAGTGGAAAGCTTATACACAGAGGCTCACAAAACTTCCTTAGGATTGAGAGGCCAAAAAGTCTCCATATAATATTGTACCAAACTTACCACATATCCAAAAACCCCTCCTATCAATTGCATCATATTTTCACAATACCAAGAAATACAACTATATTAAAAAAAAAAAAAAAAAAAAAACAGCCTTAAAAGGCCCCTAGAGTTGTAGATGGGCTGTTAAACACCAAACAAATAAACTTGAGAATTGTCTTATTTATTTCTTGCTGTGTTTGTTCCAGCTCGTTTGACTCCTTGGTTTAGTGATTCTCCATCAATTCGCTGTTTTGATAACTCATTGTATTACACCTTTTTATTCAAGTAGCTTTTTTCCAAGAATTGCAACGTTGTGGAACTCTCTTCCTGCTCACTGTCTTCCTCCTACTTATTAATTTATTCTTTCCTCGGAGCACAGTCTCAGCTAAACCGTTATTTTGTCAAAGGAAACTACAAGTAAAAAAGGAGAGATCACTCTAAAAAGACTTTCTTTTATTTGTAGACAAGAGGAGATAACTCAAGTCTTAACTTAGATTAACATTGCTGGTGTCTTCTTGTGAAAACTAGAGTTGCTAAAAATAAAACAACAAAAGCAATGCAAGTCTCTCAGAATTTAAAAAAAAAAAAGGCTCCAATCTTTGTCAGACAATCCGCAAACTTTTTCGTGGCCCCTGATCCATTGAGTTTGAATTTCCTTCTTCACCATCATTTCCTTCAGTCTGGCCACATCAACTCTGAAATGCCGGTCACTCACAAAATTTGATGAATTTAAAGTCTCTACCAGAGACGCATTGATCTGTTTTACAAAGAATTTCAGCCAATCTAGGTATTTCCTGAAGCATGGCGGCTAGCAATATACTAGCATCAACTACTTCACCAAGGTCAAGTTTTTATAACGTGTAGGAGCCATTCTGTTCATCTCTCTACAAAGATGATAAAACCACCTTGTGAAGATCCATCTTCCAAACTAGTATAGGTGATATCTGAAGAACAAACAATATTCAGATCCAAAAATTTACCAATCTGGCGAAAAGATATGATTGGTTGTTTGTCCTAACTGTAAGTACCCTCACCAAAAATCAAAACCATTTCAACATAAACAAACGATATATATAAAAAAATATATATATTTTGGTAGGCATTTTTATAAAGAAAAAAACTGAACAAACAAAACAAGTATTATTTACAAAACTTTTGAAAATTTAGGAAACTGATCTTTCCTATCCGTGTTTTCTTTAAAAAAAATTTGCTCTAGTGTACCTCATTTTAGGGAGCTTCTTCTTCCCAAAATGGAGCACTGTGGATTGAAACAGTGAGTTTTTACTTATGTAAAATTAAAATGCTTGCTTTAAATAATTTTATTAAGTTTGATAAATACATAGAAATCTATCCTTTTCTTTCTCTTATCAGCTTATATCAGTTGGGGGTCCTTATTTCCTTTTTGATCCAGAAAATGTAACATTTTTGTTCTGGACAATGCCAGGTAGCCTTGCTAATCAGTTTATACATGTGACTAAGCACTACTCATAAATTTGATAATTCATAGAAATGAAACTAAAGCTAGCTAAACCTACCCAGGCAAGAGGTAGACACAATATTGTTTGATCTCTCAATCTTATGGGAAAATAATGTCCCTTTTTTTGTCCATTCATAGGGAAAAAACTTGGTCCTTGAAAACATTCGTCGTACAGACCAAGGGGTCTACAGATGTGTTGCTGATAACACTGTTCGCCCACCTGATCAGCATGATACCCAGTTGCTCTTGTTTTCAAAACCAGTTGTTCAATCTGTCCAAAACACAGTTGGTCAGGCTGCTAACGGGAAATATTCAGCAAAATTGGAATGTAAGATTTCTGGTAAGTAAAACTTTTTTTTCATTTTTCTTTTTCTATTTTTTACTTTCTTTTCTCCTTTATTTTTTTTTGTGTTTGTTTTCCCCTTTTTTCTTTTGTTCCCCTTTTTTCTTTTGTCCATTATCTCAATTTTTTTCCCCTTGTTTATCTGTTAGGAATTTTTCTGCATGAAATTTCAAAGTTCGACAAGGTACACCTAAAGAAGGTTGGAGTTCAGATATTATTTGGATTCTTTGAACTACTATTTTCATCTTTCACATAATTTCATAATTTCACAATGTTCCAGTGAATGTAGTATCTGACATTTCTCAGGTGTATCTTGTTGGACTTGAGAATGTTTCTGTTGAACTCAGAAATTTTGGAAGTAATTCTGAACTGAACCCTTTATTTACTTCTGAAGGGGGGGGGGAGACAGGTAGCATTAAGCCATAACTAGATAGAGGTCCTAAGTGGTCAGAGTATTTGGAAAAATCAATTGTAAAAGTACTTTTCACTCTAAGGTTGAAGGTTCAATTCTCAATGTGAGTGACCAAAAAATACAATTTCGAATTACTTAGAACATCTATCCAGTCATGGATTGATAGCATGCTTCCCCCATGAAGTAAATAAAGAGTTCCGTTCAAAATTCCATCCAAATTTCCAAGTTTGACAGAAATATTCCCAATTCTGACAAGATACACCTGAAGAAGGTTGGAGGTTACATCAACTGAAACATTGTGAAAATGACACTGAAGTCCACAGAATCCAAACAATACAAATAACCAATCCTCATCTAAAAAATTCTCTTCTCCATGTGACGCGTACAAGTAGAGTTATTAAATTTAAATTCTGTTCTTTCTCTCTGTAGCTTATCCTGATGCTGTACTGAGATGGTACAAAAAGACAAGTAAAGAAAGAACACTTATTCATGACGATGACAAATATGACATCCAGAAATTACAGAGTTCCACCTTAAAATTGGGCGAGACGTGGTACTACTTGAAAGTGAAGAATATTCAAGCAAATGATTTTGGAGATTATTACTGCGAGGGAAGTAACAGCCAAGGCACTGAATATACGACAATCAAATTATTTGGTAAGTTATTGTATCCCGATTTGTTTGTGCCTTTTTTATTACATTTGTTAGCAATTGTCCTGCTAACCCATTTCCAATTCCAAACTATTTTGTCTGCATGTATTGTTTCAAGTCTGCCTAGATCCTTTGTTTTATCGTGTATTAATTTACTCGGTTCTACCAGATCACTGTCTAAAGATACTGGCTTTCTGATCTAAAATGCACCAAGCAAAAATTTCCACATATCACCCATGTAAAACAATTCAGAAAATGGCAGTTCATTCCCTTTTGTCAGAAATATCATTCATAGAATGTGTGAACTAAAGAAAAAATTATAAGGCTGTCCAAACTAAATCCAAGTTCCATTTTTTTTCTTACTCTCCATGTAATAATAAATATATAAAATAAAATGAACCAATTACCAGAAGCATGGTATTGGTTCTATCATTGTTATATTTCTCTGCACAAAGTCAAAGGTTACACAAATGACCCGCTAACAAGTTATCTCCATTCCTGTATGTCCTCTAGCTACCTTAATCACTCCATTTCGGGCCAGTCCATTTAAAGATGCTGCCAACCCCCTCCTTGCACCACAAACGATCACTAAACTAACATCTCTGTGATCACCTTGCATTATTAACCCTTATCCTTGAGTGTCTTTCGGGCCTTGATAAGCAGTAACTTCCTTGTAAAAAAAAAAAAAAAAAAAATTTTTTTTTTTAAATCTGGTTTCTAAATTTATTAACTCAAAATCAGAAATCCTATGTGCGGTCTACTGTCTAAGCAGAAAATGACTTGCCCCTTTCTGAATTGTACCTTTGTGAATCATTTCCAACTATTCTATTGTCATAGCTTTTTTTTTCTTTTACTTCCAACAACTTTTTACTTTTTTTTTTTTTTTTTTTTTTTCTTAAATAAAAGTCACTTCCTAACACACTATGGAGCTTTGACTGAGGCATCCATAGCATCACAGTGAAAACCAGGTCGTAAATTGAAAAATGCTGCCAAATTAGCAAAAATTGCACCATTTCACAAATGCCTAAAAGAATTCACAATTTTTCCTCAAAATCCAATGAATGATTGAAGATTGATTGACAATTATTTGACATATAAGATCGTAAATATTTCTCCACAAGCATAGCTTCTTTTCTAGAACTATCTGCCTGTGGAACACAGTTCCATTAGACTGCTTCCCAGCTATCTACAGCATAGTAACCTTCAAGTCTAATGTAAACAAGTTCTTGTTGAACCATCCCCCTTTAAATAATCAAATTGTATCGAACTTACACCATTAACAATTACTATACTACCATCTGACATTCATTAACCCGAAGCCCCGAGTGGCCTTGGGTCTGATAAGTGGTGACTCCCTTAAAAAAGATAAAAATCCTGTTCATTCTTTTTTTTAGCAAGTTGTCTTAAACATATAATTACAACATCTTGGAACTAAAACAATTGTGACCTTTTGTCTCGATAAAAGAAAGACTGGTTTCTGCTCCCTTGAACAGAGGAGGTTGTGACGATGTCTACTATACCTAAATTTAAATTTTTTGGTTCTTGTGTTTTATGGCACATCAACGCTTTTCAGGTTATTTAATGCAAAAGAGTTTTTTTTTTTTTTTTTTTATATTTCAAGTTCTTCAAATATTTATTCATAATGTTTGGTTTTATTGTTTTGTCGAGGAAACTTTTTATTTTTGAATGTAGTTTTGCAAAGGGGAGGGAAAAATAAAACAATATCAACGTTCAGTACATTTTTGATCCCCAACAAAGAAGGGATTGAACCTAGTAATCTATTTCTATTCATTTATTTGCACTTTTTTAATAACTACGCCTTAGATATCTTTGAAATTTTACACAAACATTAGTAATGGTGAAAGTAAATTTTTCACTTGTGGAGGGGGAATCTGCATCTGGAATTGGTCAAGAAGCCGGTATCTTCAGATAGCCTGATCTGGTAGCACCAGACAAAATTGCCTTGGACAAACATCCAAACTGTATATAGATGGAATATATTTTGTCTTTGTACATGGCTTGCTGCACTTTGCTATATTTTGACTGGTAGTGGAACAATGAATCTGAGTTGTGGATCGATAAAATCAGAACTTTTGAGTCATCTGTATTGCAATCTGAATAACTTTTAGCCTAATTTCCGATTCCTTAAATGATTCTTTTAATTTTTTTTATTTTTAATTTTATTTTCCATTTTCTGGCACTAATGATAAAATGATAGATATTGATTTTAAACTATCCAGAACATTAAAATCGATAGATAATAATGAATTTAGGTAAAAATTGCACTAGAAAAAAATGTCACATTTTTACAGTAATCAAAAAAAAAAAAAAAAAAAAGAATAAGAAAAAAGGAAAAAAAAAAAGGCAACTCTAGAAGTAAATATTTACAAATTTTAAAAGAATCTGAATCGGTTATTGTATCAGAATCAAGAAAAAATTGAAATCGTCCTAAAATTGATTAAAATCAAATTTCTTACTATTTGTATTCTTCAAACTATTTTACTTATTTACTAAGTATTTTATTCATGGCATAGTGGATAAAGTACTTGATAAAATTCAGTGGTAAAGTTACTCTTCTCAAGGTTGAAGGTTCAATCCTTAGTGTGAGTGATATTTAAAATACAATTGCAAGTTATTTAGGATTTCTATGCTGTTGTGACTGATGAGAGGCGAGAGCGGGCTACTTAAACAAGACATTCACGGCAACAAGTGTGCTTTCAAATATACGTCGTCTTGCTGACACTTTACATGGCGTCATTGATATAGGAAATCTGCTACAAACAACGTTGAAATATGGACGAACAAACACAGCAGACATTATTTCAATGGATCCTCAAGCTACAGCAAGAGAACATCACCTTGCGAAGAGACAGCTGAGCAAGTCACTTACAAGGAGACCCAATAGACGTACCAAAGAACCAGACTTGAGTGATGGTGACTGGGTGATATTCATTGACTCCTGGAATAGATACAAAGACTTCTATGCTGTTGTGATTGATGAAATGAGAGCATGCTGCTACCTATGTAGATTAAATAAAGGACTCCATTTGAAATTCTGTGCAGATTCCCCAAGTTCAACAGGAAGATTCCAGAATCTGACGAGCTACACTTGAAGAAGATCAAAGGTTATTTCAACCAAATTATGAAAATATAACCAAAGATAAAACCAGTAGTCTGAAGAATCCAAATAATATGAAAAATTAATCCTCATCTCAAAAATTCACAGAAATTGAAATCAAATTTACTGGCAAAAAAACAATTGCAGCAAGCCATGCAATAAAATTGAAGATATTTACATTTGCAAATGTTTGTTCAACCACTTTCAACCAAGATATGGTCTGCATCATCGCAACCTCTTTTGGAAAGTTGTTCCATAGAGCAGAAACACAGACAGGGAAGACTGCTTTTCTTTTTTGGAAATAAAAGCAGTGATGGTATATCTTTTATGGGTGTCCACGAGACCATAATTGGACTCTTGGGTGAAAACCATCTTCAAAACGTAAATTTAAATTCACGTCCATATTGCACGAGATTTAGATACTCTTTGCATTTTCTGTTGCTCAAGTGAGAACGTTTTTTTTTATATATAGGTTTAAATACAGTCTTATAACAAATGTGTCAGTTTGAATGCTTTTCAGAAAAAACATTTAAGGAAACTACGGACATTTTCGTGTGAGTGGGGGAAAGGGGTGCCTTAATTTCTTTCTGTC
Source organism: Euprymna scolopes (assembly GCF_053919585.1). Classification (NCBI taxonomy): domain Eukaryota; kingdom Metazoa; phylum Mollusca; class Cephalopoda; order Sepiida; family Sepiolidae; genus Euprymna; species Euprymna scolopes. The sequence continues at coordinate 151,155,558 of NC_136487.1, read as the reverse complement.
AGCCATTTTGTTTTCATGATCTGGACAATCTGCAAGCCAACCCTCATCATTACTAACCAATATTTCTTCTCTTTGGATCAACTACTAATATTTCAGGTGAGATTTTTTCTTTTTACTAATTCAAAACCCTTTCTTTTTATATTTGGGTTATTCAGACTACTGTTCTCATCTTGACTGTTATTCACACAACATTTCAGCTATTACTATCCATTTATGGCTGACTGAACAAGACCATGCTACCTCCATGGATTAAATAGTTCTGTTCAAAATTCTGTATAGATTTCCAAGTTTGACAAAAAGATTTGCATATTTAACAAAATACACCTAAAGAAGTTTGGAGATTACATTGGCCAAAACCTTGTGAATACTCAAGATGAGAACAGTAGTCCAAATAATATAAATCATCAATCCTCATCTAAAAAAATTCAGAAACATACCTTTCCTTTTTTTTTTTTTTTTTTATTGCTTATATTTTGTAACTAGTAAAGTAAGAGTTTGACTTGGAAGGAATTGTCTTTTATACAACAGCCTTTTTATGACTTTTAGCCTTTTTATATAGCAGCCTTTTAGCCTTTTTATATAGCAGCCTTTTAGCCTTTTTATATAGCAGCCTTTTAGCCTTTTTATATAGCAGCCTTTTAGCCTTTTTATATAGCAGCCTTTTAGCCTTTTTATATAGCAGCCTTTTAGCCTTTTTATATAGCAGCCTTTTAGCCTTTTTATATAGCAGCCTTTTAGCCTTTTTATATAGCAGCCTTTTAGTCTTTTTATATAGCAACCATTTAGCCATTGTTTTTTTTTTTACTTTTAACCGTTTTTGACAACCTATATGACTTTTAGCGTTTTATATGACTTTTAGCGTTTTATATGACAGCCCTTTTTATGACAGCCTTTTTATGACTAGCTCTTTTATATAACTTTTAGCTCTTTTATATGACAGCTTTTATATCTTTTAGTCTTTTTTGTATAACTTTTAGCCTTTTCTATAACTTGTAGCCCTGTTATACAGGTGCCCAAAGGTCTTTTTTTGGTATATTACTTGTATAATTTCACCATACACTATAATAACTATCCTATCTATCATTATTATCACTAGTACTACTACTAAACGTTTTTGCATGTATAACTTCCTCATTTCATTAATTGAAGTTAGCATTCAAGTTTTTTTTTATGAAAACAAGAAAAACTGCTAATTATTTTTATTTGCTCTAACATTTTAATTTCTTTTTAACCTGTTTCCGGATTGTCTTGAGTATTATAATTGTAATTGTACTTCTAAAGTTTAAAAACTCAACTGAAATAATATTCCAGTTTAGAAACCAATTATTAACATGAAGAGGATTGTTTTGTTAAATATGATATATTACCACAGTATAATTTAATGAAGATAAAATACCATAAAAATTTAACTTTAAAATCCTATAAATATAAGAATATAAACATAATAAAATAATAATGAGAATAACAATGACGACACCAACAATAATAACAATAATAACGAAGATGATAACAATAATAACAATGGTAACAATAATAACAATGATAACAATAAAAGAATACCAATAATTCTGAACTTATTTTTATTTTATTTTTTACAATCGCAAGTATTTGGATTCTCTCTCTCAAACTATGCTATCTTGAGACAAATTGTACACTGAAAATTAATCATTTTAGTCTATAGAGGGGCCTGTTGGTGTGAGTTGAATGTCCAGATAGAAGATAACCATTTTCTTTAGTCGCCCATTTAAGTAATTACCTGGCAAATTTGGCTTGAACTGCATAAGAGAAAGAAGTCAGCAAGTTCCATTTTGTATTGCCATTTTTTTAGGGGAAGAGGCAAAGAACAAGAGCATGTTCTTAATCTTATCTTATTCAAAAACTGACTTTTCTCTTCCTACTAAGGAAAGACCATGAGTGCGCATGTGCAGTAGTTATATGACCCAGACAAGGCATGAAGCCACTTGATATAAAATGCTAAGTAGAACAAAAGATGATTTTTGCAAAGATAGGAGATGCCTATTGGAATTAGTCTTGAAAAGACCAAAGTTATAGGTAGGAGAAAAACAGTGAGTAGGAAGAGTTCCACAACCTTGCAATTCTTGGAAAGAAGCTACTGGAATAAGAACCTGTGTTAAAAGAGCAAATTAAAGCAAATGTTTCAGAAAAATTTTCTAATAAAACAGAACCCCGAACATGAATGCGAAAATTCGTAAGGAAACTTTGGTACTTTTACAGCTTAAAAAAGGTTATATTGTACATATCTGTTTTGAACTGAAGATCTCCGAAAAAAATTTTTTTCACTTAATTTGATAGAGTAGTTTTTTTTTTTTTTTTTTTTTTTTTTTACAGCGGAAAAACACGATTTTATGATAGCAAAGGCAAACATCTTGTTTTTTTTTTTTTTTGTTTTTTTTTTTGTTTGGAGTTTATAAACGCCACGGCGAGATAACTCCATGTAACGCACCGACACTCCCTCCCATCTTTAATAACTAGCTTTTCTTCCTAAAAATCGAACCTTTTGCTCGGTATCATAGCAAATTGTTTTTTTTTTTCGCTGTAAAATAAAAACTACTTGATAAAATTAAGTGAAATTTATTTTTGGAGAACTTCATTCCATAATGGATACGTACAATTTAAACTTTTTCCGGTATTTTCATTTTTTTTAATGTCTTGACTAAACTGTACAAGTACCGAAACGTTTATCAGAAATAAACCTGTATTTTTTCTTGTCATAATGTCATGTGTAAGAAAGTTCTATCAGAAAAATTAAAAGTAATAAAAACGCATGCATTCGGTTATATTTGCACTTTTTGTTAATATTTTATTCATGTATCAGTTATATATATATATATATATATATATATATATATATATATACTTATTTATTGTTAAATAAACATATTTACATCCCGCTGCTACAAACAGCGATTTGTTTCAATCAAACAACAGATATCATTAGGCAGCGACTTGACTATTCAAATGTTCAGTGAATAATCTTATTCATTGAACATTTGAATAGTCAAGTCGCTGCCTGATGATATCTGTTGTTTGATTGAAACAAATGGCTGTTTGTAGCAGCGGGATGTAAATATGTTTATTTAACAATAAATAAGTATTATTAGCTCTTTTTTATTGAGCACTATCTAACAACCTCGTTGAATTCATTAGTTTATTACTTTTGAATAACAAAAACCCGAGTATATATATATATATATGTCAGTCAGTCAGTCAGTCGTATAGTCAAGCTACGCTGAAGAGGGGTAGGACCCTAAAACACGCGTGTACATAGATTACTGTTTAAAAAAAAAAAAAATTTAAATAAATACGTCCAAATAAAAAGAGGGCGACTTTCTAAGAAAACACTCGATCTCCAAGGTGGAGACGATAACCTTAATATAGTTTTAAAAAATCAACAACAAAATATATATATATATATAGAGAGAGAGATATAACAAAGAAAAAAACATGTTAAAAACACTTTAAGAAAAGTTAAAAACATTTAATTTTCAAAAAGGAAACAAATTAGGTGGATTGTCCTTAATCCACAGAATTTTAAAAGAAATACTTTCCTTCTCATCAGAAGGAAAGAATTAGCAAAATGTGGAATCTGATTTTGCTTGCAAAGTATTTAATGAAACTATAAGTAAGCCATAGAGCTTACTTGGTAAAAATTAGTGAGCAAGAAGAGTTCCACAACCTTGCAATTCTTGGAAAGAAGCTACTGGAATAAGAACCTGCGTGAAAACAGCAAATCGGTGGAGATCGAGTCAAACAAGCTTGAACAAAGGATGCAAGGAATAGATCAGACAATTCTGAAGAACACGTGCCATAACATTATTTATAATAAAGACTGACTAGCAATATCATGGTTTGCAGTGAAGAAGAGTGGGGTCAATCAAATTACAAAAGTTTGATATGCCTGTTTTCAGCAAATCAGCTACAACCTAACATTACTCAAGAGATTATGTGTAGATATGGAAGAAATAGACCTGCCATGCAAATTCTACAAGTGTACAGTATGATAAATCTCATGTTTTTTGGTTTTTTAAAATACAAGTCAACTTTATTTTAATTTTTTATTATTATAGCAATTGTTTTAGTTTCTATTTGTTGGCTCAAAGCCAATGTGTGCTGTTTGGTAGTCAGCAAGCCAAGTCTCTGTTATTTACTAAAACAAACGGTTTTTTATGAATTTGCGTTTTCTCATCTTCTCTATATGGGATCATTTGGCTTTTCTTTCTTCTCTTCTTCTGAATCTTTCTTTCTTTCTTCTGAAATCCTTCTCCCTTTCTCTCTCTTCCTTTGAAATTTTTTTTCTTTCTCTTTATTTTTAAAGAAAATCTGTTATCGGCTAAATCAAGATAAACAAAACATTTTTTTCTACATTCTTAAACTTTGCTATCAAAACTAAACCAACAAAGAAAAACAAAGCTTGTATAAAATTCTTTTTCGACATAAGACATGACTAACTGCCGAGATTTCCAGGGACATTAGTTAGATATTTTGTCGCCAACTGTCAGTTTTATTGAGATTCGTTTTTTTTGTTTTTTTTTATATATGCAGAAATTTGGGACATCTGGAATTTTTAACCAGTGTCAACAACACCTGACTCGCCGTGGTTGTCCAGCAAGCTAGTTTGGAATCACCCGGCATCAGAAACTTTTTTTTTTTTAATTTTTTTTTAAAAGCTTTGTTTTTCATTTTTATTTTACATTGTTTTTAATTATATATTTTTTCTGCATTTTGTTATTTCAGAAACCTTTGAATGCCAAGGACCCAACTGCCCTTCAACATACAACAGCAAAGCTGCAAGAATTCACTCTTACTTTATTATCCTTGTGACTTTAGGAGTCTCTGTTTCGTGCTTTTCTCAGAACTGAACAAAATAAGCTTTTCCTGTTGAATAGTCTTCAGAAGTTAACTTTCTATGGAAGCAGTATTCCAATAAAGATGGATGTATGGGTGCTATGTAGTCAGGGCCAGATCACGTCTTTTAGAGTCCCTAAGCACTTAAAACTTTGGTGCCCTATGTGTGTCATTCGAAATATAAACACCATAAACTACACAAGATATTATCCATCGAAATTAATCAAAACTATCAGTAAGAAAGAAAACAACTTTTAGTTACATTTAAAAGTTTTCTCCTGATTTTTTTTTTTTTAACTGCAAATTTTTGCCCAAATCCTCAAAATTAATCTTACACATCAGTTTGTATATTACATAATAAACTATATAAAATTGTATCCATTGAAATAAAACAAAACTCCCAGTGGGGGCGGGGGAGGGGGTATTTTTGTGTACATTCACTTACTTAGAAAAATTTTCTCCTGAATTAAAATCCTGACTCTTGTTTTTACATACTTTTGTTTCACTGAATTTATTGAGCACATTTGAATGAAACTGCTGAAGCTCAGCTGAGAAATTACTGTTGAAATCTTCTGGGTAGTCATCAATATGCTTTTGACAGCTCTGAGAATATCTTTCTGTATTAACAGATGAAGAGATATTTTGTGGCAGTGGTACATGACTGAGGAAAGAAAATATCTCTTTATATAATTTTTTTAACCGTTTAGAGATGTACATATAAAAATATGAATTTATTTTATTCAATGAAAAATATTTCATTGAATAAAATTATTTTTTGAATTCGTTGTATTGATTTTATAAATTTTCTAAAAAAATTTTAGTTAACAATTTTCTGATCTATAAACTTCAAAAATTCAACTTAATTAAAAAAAAATTTTTTTTAAATGCAGAAAATTTTTTATGGTGTATGTGTTTATGAAACGAAAATGTCATATTTCAAAAATTATATGAATTGATCAAGTAGGTTTTTGTTTGTTTGTTTTTACTAAGAAAATCAAATTTTACATTTTTTTTTTTTTTTTTTTTTTTTTTTTTTTTTACAATATTTCACAGCCATTACAAATTGATTAAAACAAACAAAAAAATTATCAGTCAGTTGTCTATCTTGATTTCTTAAACATGGTGGAACCGTCTTGCTTCCTCATAAAATTCGATTATCTAAATAATAAATGAAATTAAAAAAAAATTTGTTTATCTAAATAATAATAAAAAAATACTTGATCCATTTACGGGATTTTGGAAATCTGACATTTTCGTTCTGTGATGAGTATGTACATCATAAAAAAAATTTCTTTATTTTTGCTATTTTAATAAAGTTGAATTCTGAACAAGCACCAAAACTTATGATTATTTAACTTTGAGAAGTCAGTTGTTTTGTTTTATTTTGTCAAATTTGAATGAATTACCTCCCTTGGATTTCATAGTGTGCTAGACACACAACATGTATATATAAAAATAAAAAATATGATGTACTTTCGTTTCATGTAGAGTTTTATGTTTATTAAGACTAGCCATCATTCCACAATTATTGATGTAAGTTTTGTGTCCATGCAAATCTGTGGATTTAATGTCACCATTTTAAATGAAATATTTTGGTTTTCTTTTTAATAACACCCCATTCTAATAACATACCATTCTAATAACATCCCGTTCTAATAACATCCCGTTCTAATAACATACCGTTTTAATAACATCCCGTTCTAATAACATACCATTCCGAGATTTCCAGGGACATTAGTCAGACATTTTGTCGCCAACTGTAATTCTAATAACATACCGTTCTAATAACATACCGTTCTAATAACATACTGTTCTAATAACATGTATTTTTGGATGTGAAGATGAACAACATAAGTAAGGAAGACCTAACATCAAAAAAATTAATATGGAGCAAAAACTTGATCTGATATTCGGAATGTTTCAGTTCTTGTTTTGTTTTTTTTTTTGTTTTTTAAGGGAGGTGATGTTTGATCAATACTGCTGGGGTACCATGATATAGAATGCTGTTTTGTTTTTAAATCCCTCAAAACTGTTTGGCATGATAAACAACTAATGATCCCTACAATATTAGGACTAGTGTAAGTTCTTGAAAACAAACTAATACAGTGACGGCAAGAGATAATTCACAAGTGTAGAATAATCAAAAGAACTGTGTTAGTCAATAACACACAACAACAACAACAACAATAATAATAATAGCAGCAACACTTACCAAGGGTCCAGCTCATGCACAAGACAGACATCAGATTGAGCTGGACTGAGGGCTTGTATTTATGTACAAGCATATCCAATCAGGTGATTCAGCCAATCACAATCCAAGGAATAGACTGGCCCATGTGTGCACAATGGAATCTCCCATTGTGTCATAAATAGTTCTCCTCTTTCACGAGAAGTAATTTTAGTCTTTGTCAAGTTATCCACAACTTGAACGCTGACCGAAAGTCCACTACACAATTCAACATGGCGCTACGAACAGGATTCGAGACAGAAGATTGGGAAGACTATTTCCTCAAAGTAGGCATTGCTGCCGATTCCGCCAAGAGCTACGCTGCAACTTTTGTGAAGGAAAAACTGAGGAAAGAAAACCTTCAAGTAATGGATTGAGCCATGCTAAGAGAATTGGGAATCACAACAATGGGAGAAGCTCTGTCTATCCTTCGACAAGCCAAGGAGCCCGCTACCCAGACCACCTATGCTAAGGCACCAGCTGCCAGGCCTCCCCAACTTCATCTCGAAATGACCCCTCAACAATTCAGAAAATTTCGGATTGACTGGGAAGTATTCACCAGAATAACGGACATGCCAACTTCTCAGGCCAATACCCAGTTATACAGTTGCGCTGATGAATCCGTTCAAAACGCAATCATAAATACGTACCCTAAGTTCTTCACCACCAACCCAGACAAGCTGCTAGAGATGACAGAAGCATTGGTAACTCAAAAATCAAATCCCATGGTCCATCGGATGACATTTGCAGCTATATCACAGCATGAAGATGAACCCATCCAACAATACCTTGTTCATCTTAGGTCCACGGCCATAGACTGTAATTTTTCATGCCCCAACTGCGATCACGACATGTCCGACATTTACATCAAGGACCAATTTATCAAAGGGATATCGAATGATACGCTTCAGACCGATCTACTGGCAAAAGCCTGCACCAACCCCAATACCAAGTGCAGCACTAGGACCAACAATTCCCTCAAGCGATACTACATTCTTGCATCTCCCACTATCTCCCTGTAATAGCACATACACAGCAACCAAACCCCAACAACAAACCACACATATATCCCCACGCTTTCGATCAAGGATTCCCCGAGCTCTTTCTAGGTTACTACCACACAACAAACTAGGCCTAAAAGAGAGATACACCTCTCGCACAACCCAGCCTACTCGTGGGGGGTGGGGGAAGAGGGGAGATGTAGAATAATCAAAAGAACTGTGTTAGTCAATAACACACAACAACAACAACAACAATAATAATAATAGCAGCAACACTTACCAAGGGTCCAGCTCATGCACAAGACAGACATCAGATTGAGCTGGACTGAGGGCTTGTATTTATGTACAAGCATATCCAATCAGGTGATTCAGCCAATCACAATCCAAGGAATAGACTGGCCCATGTGTGCACAATGGAATCTCCCATTGTGCCATAAATAGTTCTCCTCTTTCATGAGAAGTAACTTTAGTCTTTGTCTGACTACGACTTCATCGTTCGAGTTACATGGTTAAAAATTTGTTGGTTCGTATATTGTTATTCTGCGCGTTATATTGTTAATATTTTGTTATCACCTTGTTAAATTTGTTATTGCTTATCTTCTTCTTCCCCCGGCACCACTTTTTCAATTACCGGACTCTTTTTTTTTTTTTTTTTTTGGACTGTTATCTTTCTCTCCTCTTGTTATACGCCGGCCATGGCATCTGCCAGCTGTGTGCCGACGGTTGAGGTGAAGGAAGATGAGGCATTAGGTGGATGGACAAAGCCACCAAAAGTAAAAATTGATGTAGTTAAATTTGTCGAAGACGCAAAGAAATGTGTTGAATTTACAACAGAAACGGGTATTAAGTTGGAACAACCGCGGTTACAGGAGTTTGCTAAAAGGACTATTTCTCTATTTGTAATAGACCGCAAAACAAAAAAACTAATAAGGTCAACGAAAGATGTTGTCACCAAATTAATTGCATCAGCAGGTTTAAGAGCTGAGCGGATTACAAAATGTAAAGGATATAACACATGGGCAGCTCTGTTTAAGACGGAAGACGAATGCGTAGCTATGACAAAAAAAGAAATTATTACCAACGAGTACGTTCTGAGGATGGAATACTTAGGAAGGCGAAGAACTACAGTGTCCATTTTTGAAGTTCCTGGTGCTGTCCCCGGGGAATACCTAGCCGCTTTCTTACTTAAGTTTGGGGACATAACCGGTATAGAAGAAGACCATTATAATGGAGTATGGACTTTTGACATTCTGCTTAATGCAGAAGCATTTTTACGTATACCTTACTACCTGGAGGCTGGAGTAGAGAAGCTGCCAATCGTGGTCGCAGGCAGAAGACCAGCATGTTGGATATGTGGGGAAGTCGGCCATCTCACTTACACATGCCCCAAAAGGAAGCCAGCCGTAAAAGTTATCCCTACAAATGAACGGAAAATAGGTTATGTAGAACCTAAGGACAATTCCCAGACACCAGCAGAAGAGAAAAATGAAATCACACCTGAGGAGTTTGAAAAGACTTTTAATTCAGAAAAACAATCCCCCAAAAAGAAGGACAACTGGACACTCATCCCTCTTTCAAAAAAATCCCCACCCAAGACTTATGCTAAGTCCCTCTCTAAAGAAGAGAAAATTGAAATTAGGACAAGTAAAGACCCAGGGGGCAATAAATTCAAAACCCTACTGAAACTAAAAGAAACTCTTGATGAGAAAAGGAGAAAATCGGAGGAGAAAGAGTTCCCTGAATCCCTTTTCCCTGAAAAACCGACCTCAAAAGAAAAGCAAATCCCTCGCAAAGCCCCCCCTCTTACTAAAGCTTCTCTGCCCCATAGAGACACCAAAATGACATCTCTAGGTTCTCCCTCCAAAAAGACCCCCAAACCGTCACCATTCTGCTCGCCAAACAACACGCCCAAGAACACCCCTCCCCCTTCTCCAATGAAAACAGACATGCCCCCTCCTCCCCCCTCAGATAAGAAAAGACATAGAAGCCCCTCTGTAGAGACTGAATCAAGGAAAAAAAAACAACAACCCTTCTTTAATGGGAAGGATGTGTGCAAAATCACGGCAGAAGTAGAGACCATAATGAAGTCCCATAGCAGGAAAGATTACAGAAACCTCCTCGCTTTCAAATCATACCAAAAAAAAGACATTACTAACCCTGAAAATTTTAAAACAAACCACATACTAACAGTTGTCAGGAAACGCGAGGAGGCCAAAGGACTATGGACTATGCTGGAGGAAGCAAACTCTGCTTTCAACCTTTATCCTCCAGCAGCCTATTTCAACGACAACGAATTAATCGAAATTAGAAAACGATGTGTTGGACGGGTCCCCATCAAACTCCATCCTTCACTTTATAGGGCAGTTAAACTAACCTTCCCCCTAGACATCGGCGGTCTGTCCCCTGACGGGTCTATCACCACTGAGATGACCACTGGATCATTGGGGACAGCTGTCGGTGTCTTGACACCGTCTATGTTTGATTAGGTTTCTCAACCCTAAGTAACTCAAGATGGCTTCCTTAAGATTAGCTAGTTTAAATGTCCGAGGGTTGAGGGACGCCTCTCGTAAACTTCGAGTTGCACGCGACCTTCAACGCCTTGGTGTGGATATTTGTTGTATACAGGAAACTCACTTCATTCCTAGTGATTATCAGGGTGTGCTCCTTAGAGACTTTCAGCTCTATTCAGCACATTATGATACCCATGCAAGGGGGGTTACCTGGCTAGTTAAGCGCACTCTTGATGCGTCGTGTGACCCTATTTATGCAGATCCAGAGGGAAGATTGCTCGTTCTAGATGTTACCGTAAAGGATGTGGCATTTCGTTTTATTGGGGTTTATGCACCCAATAACCATGCTGAGCTAGTTTCCTTTTTTCGGCGAATCGAGCCTTTCATGAATTCGTCTCGACGGTTAGTTTTAGCGGGAGACTGGAACGCGGTCCTGGATCCCGAGTTAGATCGCGGGGTTAATACCAGAAGGGATACTAATCAGAACCGGGATGCTAAAGCGTTTCGAGACTTTGTCGACAAGTTTGATCTTGTCGATAAATTTCGGAACGAAAAACCCGGGGATTTAGCATGGACTTGGACAGGTAGACGCGGCTCCGATTCGGTGCAACTTTCGAGTTACATCGATCGGTTCTTAGTTAGGAGAGTCGACTTAGGGCTTTTAGACTGTCCAAGTTTTCATAGTATAGTTTATTCGGACCACAGGCTTGTCCGGGTTCGAGTAAACTTAGATAGTGTTAAACCTAGGATGGCTAGTTACTGGAAGTTCAACACGTCGTTGTTCGATGTGAAGGACTTCCGGGAACAGCTTCTACTAACAATACAGAGGGAATTGACGGGGGCTATCATCGGGAATAAGTGGTGGGGCAACCTTAAAAAAGTCATTAGGTCCTTCGCTGCTGATTTTAGTCGCCGGCTCAAACGTAGTTCTAGAGCAGCGAAAGCGGCGCTAGAAGATAGATTAGAAAGGGCGGTGGAGGAGGGGGATAGTGCTAGCTATACTGTAGTTAAGGCTGAACTGGACTCCTTGGATAACAGGGAGGACCAGGGAGTATTAGTTAGGGCTAGATTAAAAAGAGCGCCAAACGAGGCAACAAACATGGCCGCGTCATTGCGTGCGGAGGAGTTTCGACGTTCTGCAGATCGACACATCGCCAGTGTCACATTGCCGGACGGACGAACCGTAACTTCAAACGACGGAATCTTGGAGGGTTTTCGGACTCATTTTCAGGAACTTTTTACCAAGGAGCCCGGTCTGACTATTGAACAGTTTGACACCTATTTAGCCGACTTTTCTCGCCTGGAGGCGACCGAAGCAGCTAGGTGTGAAGGTAGCATAAAAGAGGAAGAAGTCATTGAGGCCTTGAAACAGGTCGGGCTAGACAGGACCCCTGGGATAGATGGTCTGCCCTACGAGGTGTATTTGAGGCTGTCGCCCATTTTTATCCCTTTGCTGACCGTACTTTTTAACTCCTGGTTTAGGAACGGGTGCATACCTCAGTACTTTACCAGGGGGATCATTAAATTGTTACGCAAAGATAAAAATGGAGGGGATGGGATAGGTAATTTCCGGCCCTTAACGATGTTAAACACAGAGTTAAAGATTTTGGCCAAGATCTTAGCAAATCGTCTGCAGATTGTCTTACACCATCTAATAAGTCCTGAACAGACTTGTTCTGTTAAGGGTCGGACGATTCAAGACAATTTGCACACGATACGCTTGATCGTAGAAAAAGTCGACACAGAAGCCGCGCTGATCAACTTAGATCAGTCCAAAGCATTCGACAGAGTAGACCATCATTACCTAGAGGCTGTTCTTCGCTCGGCTGGGTTTGGTCCCCAGTTTCACTCTTGGATTTGCCTCTTGTATGCCAACCCTGGTGCTATGGTAGAAGTGAATGGGGTGAGGTCGAAACCCTTCATGTTAACAAGATCGATCCGTCAAGGTTGTCCGTTATCCCCAATGTTATATGTGCTGGCGCTTGAGCCATATTTGCGCCAGCTTCGGGTGAATCCGGTCCTTCGCGGGATTACTTTGCCAGGTGGCTCTACCCCGGTAAAGTATACCGCCTATGCTGACGACGTGACTGTGCTTGTAACGAGCAGTGCCGAGATTAGAGTCGTTGACATAGAAACAAGTCGGTATGCCAAGGTCACAGGGGCCATAATTAACTACGTTAAGTCTATTGGCTTACGTATCGGTGCCTGGAGGGGTATGCCCCTTCAGGGACCCTTTGGTTGGACTGATGGGCCATGCAAGTTACTCGGCGTCTGGTTTGGCCCCGGTCTCCAGCTGGAGAAAAATTGGTCGGAGGTATTGGAAGCGGTCAAGGTCGCATCTCATTTGTGGGCCTTGAGAAATCTGTCTTTGAAGGTTCGGGCGGAGGTATGCAATTCTCATATCTACCCCCTGATCCTTTACCGTCTATCAGTACTTCCACTCCCGGAGACCACACTAGTTGATCTGGTGCGTGCTCTTTTTGCATTCTTATGGCGCGGAAAGCAAGCCATGGTTACTCGGGAAGTCTGTTACCTGCATCCGTCTGAAGGCGGTCTGGGTATGCCTAGTGTGCAAATACTTAGACACACTCTTAGGCTGATATACCTGGATCGAATGTGTACACCAAGTGAGGGAAACGGTGTCTTCTGGATAGAAGACACTAAGAAAGCCTTTCAGGCTTTGGAGAGTGTACATTCGGCTGGAGGGGAGGCACACAAGTTGTTCCGAAACGAGTGCCCTTTCTATCGCGAGTGTCGGCAGGTCTTGAGATTTCTTCTACGGGTCCAAGAAAGCCTCTCTGACACCCAGCTGTTGTCTCGCAAGGCGCTATATCGGGCCTTAGTGAGGGGATCCGTTCGAGACGAAAAGATTGAGGAGTTCGGTTTTACGAAGGAGGAGCGCCGCTTTATATGGCCTTGGGCGCCTGGGTCGAGCTGCTTCGATAATTACGAGGCATCACTCACCTGGCTGGTAATACGAAATGCCCTCTGGGTCGGCAAAAGACTTTACGCAGCGGGTTTTACGGAGACACCCAATTGTGTCCGATGCGGAGAATGGGAGGAAGACCTTGATCATGCTTTCTTCCACTGCGCCATTGTTCGACCGTTGTGTGAGTTAGTTGAAGGCTTCACGGTTCGCATGCTGAGCGAGCGGTTTTTTGTGCTGGAGTCGGTTTCCCCGTGCTGCAACTGGGCACCGACCATGAAGAAAGAAGAACGCTATGTTTTTCTGTGTTTACTAGCAGTTATGAGAGGCGTGATTTGGACGACGCGACAGAAGGAGGTTTACGGAGGTGAGACCTTCACTGCTCTCCAGCTTGTCCTCATTTTCAAATATCGATTGAAAATGCGAATTAAGCTGGAGAAGGTGAAACTCACTCCTGTGAATTTCAACGACAGGTGGGTGAAAGTTTTGCGATTATGTAAAGTTAATGGAGCTAATCTTGAATTTCTTTTTTGAGTGCCTTAGGTTTTTTTTAAGGATTTTGGGTGACTTGATCAAACATAGACATGCATCGGACCTCCTAGAGTAGGCTAGTTAGGCATTTTTGTTCGATTTTTAACTTAGCTAGAGTATGCATGCTATCATCGCCCCAATCCCCTTTTTTTTTTCCCCCCACTTTTGGTTCGATAACCCCCAATCCCGGCCCCTTAGGTGACGGATAAACTGTTTTGCCAGAGATGTGGGCCATTTTTGTTGTGTTTGAATAAAGTCAGTTTTCGTGGGACCCACATCTTTTCGACTGGCAAAACTTTTTATACGCCACAATTAGTAGTGAGGGGGTTCTTTTTACTAACCACCTTTTAGCATTGTATATTTTTCATCCAATTTTGTAAATAAGATTTTTATCCCCAACCCCCCCACATCATGTATATATATTTGTAACTTTCGGGGTTTAAGTAGGATGTCCACAGAGTGATTCTGGTATTTTGGTGAAAGAGTCTAGTTAAGTTAACGTTATGTTAGTTAGGTCAACATTAACCCCCACCCCCCTTTTTCGGCCTTGTGCCACATTTTTATTTGTGTAATTTTATTTTATCAAATAAAATAAATATTAACTTTAGTCTTTGTCAAGTTATCCACAACTTGAACGCTGACCGAAAGTCCACTACACAATTCAACAACAAGCAAAGGAGTTTTCCTGTTGCTACACTTGGGAAAAGAGAATAAAAAAAAAAAAAAAAATTTATATATCGAACGTGGCAACACGGTCCCTGAACAATTTTGTCCACACGACCTGACACAATCCTGAACAACTTTATCAATTTGAACCTGAACATTCTGTTGATTCGACATATGATTCCGAACAACACCGTTGATTAGATAGAACATAATACCAAACAACACAGTCAATTCAACCCCAAACACCTGATTTGACATGATACTACACAACACGATCCCGAACAATGTTGTTGATTCGAATCCAAATACCTCCGACGCTTTGACACAATCCCAAATGCAATAACTCAACATGACATGTCACCAGAGCAACCTTGGGAATTACTCTGAATAACTGTTATTGCTTCTTTTTTATAGCCTTTGGACAAACTCATTTTTGCCATAGGTAGGCCCACATTAAACATTGGCATACGATTTTGGAGCGCTTTTGCGCATGCTCGTCACACTCTTCTTTAATCTAGAGATCACACAAATGACAATGTCGGGTAGGATGCTGCGTACAGTATTTTCTTTACATAATCAAAATCCACACGCTTTTAATTGCTGGTATACAGCGTACGCACTGCCTGTCAAGCACATCTCAATGATGCACTCTATGCGCTTCACCCCACTCAGCTGACGTATCAGTTCAGCTTTCTCCAGACACTCCACTATTGAGTGTCCAGATTCACTGCTATCAAATACTGGTACAAGCTTTGAGTCGAAGGCCATAATGACCAAAATAGCTTGTTGCTTCATGAGGGAAGAGAGCACACAAAAAAATATCTATCGCATGTGGTAGCACTGTTCTAAACAATTTCGTCCACCCGACCTGACCCAACACAATTCTGAACAACTCCGTCAATTCGAACTCGAATTCGAACACCTCCATTGATTCGATATGCCATGATCCCAAACAACATCATTGATTCAAATTCGAACACCTCCAACGATTTGACACAATTCCAAACGCAATGACTCAACATGACACGTTACCAGAACAACCTTGGGCATTACTCTCTGAATAACTTATCAGGTTTTTTATAGCCTTTAGACGAACTTATTTTCGCCTTAGGTAGGCCCACCTTAGACATTGGCATACAATCTTTGAGTGCTTCCACACATGTTCATCACATTCCCAACAAAGAACTTAAATTAAGTTTTTTTTTTGTTTTTTGTTACATTTTAAAAAATTTTGAAACTTCCAAGAAATATATGTTATGGTTTTTAGTATAAGAAAAATGACCAGTGTTCAGCTACATATGTAAAAGCATATATTTTTATTTAAAATCCTGCTATATATTAGGTTGATCATCCATCGATACTTGCAGTTTCACTAGAAACTAAGCCCAACAACACTTGATATCTTTAGTCCTATAGGCTGAATTTCCAATGTTTCCATGAAACCAATTATTAATGGGCAATCAAATGTATTTAAAATATGTATTGGATTGGATAGAAGTTTTTATTTTTATTTATTTTTTGTTTCTTAGACTTAAAGGATAATAGATTATGAAAAACCCACTTACCAAGCAAATAGTGAATGGTGGTATGATGCGTAATTCATCTTGCAAGCTGTGAGCCCCTGTTTCTAGATTGTGAAACTAATTTTCTGCCTGTTTATTTCGGTTACTATCTCATCACAGATCCTAAAGAGTCAAGTATGATAACCATTACGCCAGCATGACACGATCTTTAAAAGGTTTTTTTTTTTTTTTTTTTTTTTTAAACTACTTTTTCTTAATATAAGTTATCTGTAATGTGAACTATTCACGCATGCGCATTCGTGAAACAGTTAAGAAACAGATAAAAATCTAATCACTCCCATGTACCAATTTATGAATAATTTCTTTTGTGTATAAAAGATTAAACTCTTTATTTGAATATGATATATATATAATGTATGTATAAAAAAAATCAATCCTTACTTCATCATGGTTATTTTATTTTTATTTATTTATTTATTATTTTTTTGTGTGTGTACACAAGAAAACACATCATTGGTACACTCATGTTGAAGAAGACTATAGCATAACACTCTCATGATTTTTTACTTTCTCTGCAATTTTTACATGTTTGGATTGGTGTCATATTTAATGGGTTTTTTTTTTTTTTTTTTTTTTTTTGTCTTATTTTTACCTTTCTTGATATTTTGTTCAGTTTCATTCTCTTGTACTGGAATGCTTTTCCTCTTTTTTTTTTTTTCAATTTATCTTTATTGGTCCCTTGACAAAGGAGAGATTGGACCTATAATTCACTCCTGTTCATTTGTTTGCACTTTTCTCAATAACAACTTGAATTTTTAAAATTTTGCACAAACATTAGTCATGGTGAAAGTAAATTTTTCACTCCTGGAGGGGAACCCTGCATGCTCGGGTGTTTTATGAGTTTGTTTTCTATGGACTCTCAAATGACTGTGCTGATTTTTTATTTTCATTAATTCCACACAAAGGTACTTTATGTGTCTGTGAGTGTTCTTATGTAGGTTTTGTATCAACATGCGTCTGATAAGTATCAATCGAAAAAGTCTGATTTAAAGAAGTCCGATTTTGACAGAAGTTAACACTTTTATACAATCTCTTATTACAAGTGCATTTTAGAAGTTTTATCACCACACAAAAGCAGAAAGGCCTGGCAAAAAGAACCAACAGTAGGTTCTTTGATAAGACAGAGGTGTGTTAGAAATGAAAGTTTTTGTTTAGAGCACAACTGAGTTTTGCATTTGAAAGTTTTATTGAAGCCATTATATAAGAATAATTTTATAAGATCAACAGTAAATTCTCAACAGTGCAATATAGACTACAGCGTATTGTGAACTAAGTCACTGTGGAGAGGCATGTGAAGCTTCCTCTCTGTACACCGCGATGGACCTCTAACTAGTGTAATGTAAAACTTATTAGCAACAGTTTCTAGTTTCATGATGGGGTGATTGTTTTTATTTCAGAAAATGTCAAATTTGTGCAAAAATTTGATGCCATACTCATTTATTGTTTAAATATACTTCATTGCTCAACTTCCCATCATTTTTTTTATTAATCATGTCTTCAATCATTTTTTTTTTCTATCCAAGTTTTAAAATGTATGCAAACTATCAGCAATTCTTTAATTTGCTAGTTATTTCCTCTGAAGAGAAAACATCTAATTTTTGAAACTCCATGGAATAAGGAAAAAAAAAATTCAATTCAATTCTACTTATGGATTTCTGACCTTTTTATAAATATAATAAATCTCAGTTTTATATATGATATAGTGGAAGATCCTAACACCCCCTCAGAATAGATTACTCGGTCTATAAAAGATGCTAGAAAGCGGTAACCAGGTGGGGAGTAAGTTAGTCTTAACGATTTCAGAAATGTCCGATTCACACCAAAGTTCGTTTTCAGTGGTCGCCACTAAGTGGATAATTATATTAAAAAAAACAAAAAACAATATATATGCCGCTCCTCATGTGGGGGGTATCAAATTGGTTAAAGGGAAAATTATTCCCAACTCGTATTTAGGTAAAAATGCACTTTCGTAAATAATTGAATTCATTCAAAACATATCGCGAAAACATTACATTACGACAAGCAACAAAGTCTTACACCTTTACAGTAGAGATCCCTAGGTGTAAAAAAAGGCTTTTTACTCCAATATTTTCTTCCCCAGAACTGCAAGTCTTTGGAACTCCCTTCCGAGATACTGCTTTCCCAATTGTACTGATATGCAGAAGTTCAAGTGTAATGTGAACAAACATCTTTCTACTCAGCTCCCTTCATAATTCCCCCGCAAATTATGTCCCCGAAAGTAGCCTCCTACTTCAAAGTGGCACTTGCTTTGTTTGGGGTGAAGATTGAATAAAAAAATTTTTAAAAACAAAACATATATATATAAAATGTTTTTGTTTTTGCGATACATTTTGAATGAATTCAATTATTTAGGAAAGTGCATTTTTACCTAAATGCAAGTTGGGAATAATTTTCCCTTTAACCAATTAAAATATATATATATATATGTAATGTGTGTGTCTTGTTTACAAAAGATGTAATATCTAAACAATACATAAAAAAAAAGGATTGACCCTGATTGATTGAGCCCTGACCTTGGTAGAGGCCATCTTGGACCATAATAGTGTCTTTGAGAAGTGCCAAGAACCATACCAACGTTAACATAAGTTGTCCACAAATTTTATATTATAGCGGAGAAATAAAATGAAGGATATATTTGGACATGCATGCATGCTGAAATAAACGAAGCTTAAAGAGAATAGAAGGGTCACTAGGTAGTAAGTGCTACCCCAAAGATAAACCAAGTTTTTAAAATGAAAAAAAGCGATAAAAACGAAATTTTTATAACAAAAACTTTTATACAAGAGATATGAATATAAAAATTATTTTCATGTCAGATGTTCACCGTGCAAATGTGTTTGATGAAAGTTGAGTTAGTTATTAAAAGTCTTAGAATTGTGTAGGTCAGTATGTTCATAGCGTGAATATGTGTGTAAGAAATATAGCATTGTGTATGTGTGTTGGTTTATCTTATTGTTGTGAGTGTGTGTGTATAGATGTGAGTAGAAATTCGTTTCTGTTCGCCTGACTCTTGCTAGTGTGTAAGAATGTGCTCACAAACTGATGAAAGCTGGTACGTGAGTCATTGAATCCTTTCTGACTTGTAACGTGGCTGTTACTTTTTGATAACCATTACACTTAAAACCTCTTGCTAGTGAGTAAACATGTGTGCACGAGATGAAAAATGCTGGTATATGAGTCATTGAGTCCTTTTCTTTTGCTACTTGCCTCCCCTGGCCTACAATAAGCACTAGTAGGTGTTGTTAAGCAACGTTCTTGAGTGCTTTTAGGTATGCTGGTGAAATTTACCGGGGGGAGGGAACTGATTTTATCGATCCATTCTTATAGGCTTTTTTTTTTTTTTTTTAATTAAAAAATGTTTTTATTTTTTTTATTTGTACACTGCATTATCATTTTCACATAGATGTGTTACTTGGGGTTTGGAACTATTTTCATTCGTTGGAAAATATATTGAGCTCACATGTTTCTGTGAAAACTTCCCTGCTTTGGAGAGTGACAAAGAAAGCAAATTACAACGAAGCAGAGATTGCAAGCAATTGGTACCATTTACTTTCTAGTATTCGTGGGAATCAGTTCAAGATTCAACTGCCACATATAATTGTTCCCATTGCAATAGAAAAACAATAGCTTTTTTTTTCCATGGTATTATGTATAAATAACATGGTACTGAGTTGAACGCAACTTGTTTGTGTCAAATTGAGTGAAAGGGAGTCATCAAAGGTTACTGGTGACATAGATCAAACCCATTGACAAACGTGCACCTGCATTGCTAGAAAGTGTGTTGATGCATTTTGAGTGCAAGTTGGTTAACAGGGATTACAGCCCTCCCTACACACACACACACACACACATTAATATAAAAAGGAGGGAACACACATACTTAGGGTTAGTCTTCAGTCCAAGTTTTCAAGTCCAACAAACACAGTCGTCAGAAGACGAAGATTTTCATGGAGCGACGAGAGGTAGCTATGTAAGGAAGATGAATCAATAGAGAAATTCCCACCTGTCTTCTAAGTATAGGCAGAGAACAGATGTGATAGGTTTAGTTGACTTACTCCTGCCAAAATAGATTTTTTTTTTCAACTTTGACTCCTTTAGCAGCTATTTTTACCGGCTAAAGACCAAATCAAATGTGTTTTTCAGGTCCAAATCTCCTCTATATCAAGTTTTAAGTTTGCAGATAAAAAAAAAATTGAGAGAGGTTTGATAGAAACACACACTGACAAGGTCACTTTATATATTTACTATTACATAAAAGGAATTTTATCTGTGTGTGAGTTTGTTCCCTATGGAATCCTAAACGGCTGAGCCAATTATTAAATTTCACACAAATGTACTTTATGTATCTGGCAGTGTTCTTAGATAGGTTTTGTATTGGAATGTCTTTGATAAGAATCAATAATTGAAAAAATCCGATGAAAGAAGGCACAGGCGATTTTGACTAAAGTTAACACCTTATATAGACTAACATCACGAGTGCATTTGATTGAAGTTTTATTACCACACAAGCAGAAAGGCCCGATATATATATCATCAGTAAGTTTTTTGCTATTAATAGGCATGTTCGAAATGAATGTTTCTATTTAAAGCCTAGTTGAAAAATAATACTTGACTTTTTAATTTTAAACTTAAATTGAAGCCATTATGTAAAAATAATTTTATAAAATCAACAGTAAATTCTCTACAGTGCAGTGTAGACTACAATATATTGTGGACTAAGTCACCACAGAGAGGCATGTGAGGCTTCCTCCCAGTGCACTATAATAGGTCCCCAACTAGAGCAGGCAATCAAGCAATTTGCTTGAAAAATGAGCAATTTCACCATGTCGAGGACAATAAAAATATGGGAGTGTGAAACATTCAATGATCCTAATTCCATTCCGGGCAACGTCAGGTCTCCCTGCTAGTGTGTGTATATATATATATATAGAGAGAGAGAGAGTGAGAGCGATATATATGCGAATATTATTAAACTGTCTCTGGCAACTTAGTTTAATAATATTCGCACATATATCGCTCTCTCTGGCAACTTAATCGTGAAGCAATTCTTACAAATGCTAAAAAGCAAATATCTCTAATTGCTACAGTCTTTCTTTCTGTTTCGTTGGAGTTTGCTTTCCTTCTCATTCCCCAAACCAGGGAAGCTTTAGTAGAAACAAGAACTCAAAATATTTTCAACCAATGAAAATCGTTCCAAATCTCAAAAAGTAACAATTACATGTAAAACTAATTAGCCAGTATCAACGTAGAAATTCTTGAAAGACCTGATCAGCGAAAATTAGTTTTCTTCAGAATTCTGGAGATGGCTGCAATATCAAATGACTCTAGAAAGTTTGCTGAACACCTCTTCTCCAGCCTTTGGTTGGAGAAAGCAAAAAGGACTCCATGTCTCACAAGCCTCTTCATCTTGCACACGTTTACAAGAACAAGGTAAACCAACGCACACACATACACAATGCCATGTATATTACTTAAAAAATTAAAAATAAACTAAGATGAATGTACAAAACGTATAACGATTTTTTCAATTTTGACCCATTTTGATCAGCTAAAGATCCATAAAAGAACGGTTCATAAAAAATCCAATCATTTGAGGCCTCTAACGCCGTTTTGCAACTTTTAGTTTCGGAAGAGATAGTTTGTTACCCGGGTGTCTGGAGGTGTGTGTTGAGCAAAAAAAAAAAAAAAAAAAAAGTGGTAGTAGGAAGGCAGGCTCAAACCCATACCGCGAAGGAGGAAAAGAATGGGGAAAAAACATGACGTCTTTGCTGTTACAGCTAACGCAAAACCAGAAGTGACGTAGGTTTAAATTAAGGCTAGACAATCGAAAAGAGGGGATGACTTTCGAAAATATCGGCAAAAAAAGCGACCCATCCTGTAGAAAAGTGCCCCATTGCAAGGTGAAGAAATTAATGATTTTTCGATATTTGTCGTCTGAAAGGTCGAGCTTCAAAACGATACTGATCTAGTAAAAATCCGTTGCCTCTGTCAAAAGTTTTAGGCAAACATACGTACATACATTTATATATTTGTAACTCAAATTTTCGACCCAAACCGATTTAAAAGCTTGCCCTATCTCTGAATACCCTTTATGTAAAATTTCAAATGTTTAGACCAGAAATTGTCTGAGTAATTTAGAGATCGAAGCGGTCAAATTTAAAAAAAAATTTGACCCCTTAACATTTATTGTTTTGGGCTCAAATCAAGTTATTAAATTAGATCCATATCTAAGGAACCTATATCTAAAATTTCAAGTGTTTAGACCCAAAATTGGCGGAGGAGTTTGGTAGAGTTCTCAAAGGTCAAATCGTGAACTTTGACCCCTTAACAGCCAAATTTCTGACCAAAAACCGATTACAAAGATTTTCCTAAATCTCAGTACCCTGTATATCAAATTTCGAGTCTGTAGACTGAAAATTGACAGAGTTATTGCGTAGGGAATTGTACACAGACACAGACAGACACTTTCACTTATATATATATATATATATATATATATATATATATATATATATATATATATAAACTTGAGTGCCATCAGCTATAATCGAAACCAAAACTCATGAAAAATTCTTGGTAAAATTATTTATAAAAAAATAAATGATTTCAGTGCCTTCAGCTATAACTGAAATCGAAACCAAAACTTATGAAGAATTCTTGGTAAAATTATTTATTACAACAAATGGAAGTCCATAACAATTAAACGACAGTTACTCGGATGTAAGTGTAACACACAAAATAAACAACACATATACTATCCTATTAATATATAGATTTATTTCCATTTTATTATACATGTTTTTTGTCAATTAACCTCAAACAAGGCACAGATCCACTTAGTCGTGAGAGACTACTATTTGGGACCAGATTTGCAGGAATTCTATTTAGAGAGTTGAGCAGCAAGATGTCCGTTTACATTAAACCTGAATTTTTGCAGGTTGGTACATATCTTTCATTTTATTCCTTCGCTATAACATAACTTTTCTCAGCAGCGTTTCTGGCAGTGACAAATAATTTGGAAAAAGATGTTGACAAAGTCGTTTGCTTCAGAAAATCTGAGGCTAGATCAGGAAAAGTAACCTCTGTAAGTCTAGAAAGCATGCTTAGAAAAATAGCAACAGAAAGAATGTCTGTAAGCTTTGAAAGTCTTGCCAGAATGAGGAAGAGTCTTGTTCCACACAATGTCACAACAAGATTACAAACTCGTGTTTGAAGCACCTTCTCCCCATTCCCCAAGAATTAATCCAAGGAAGATAACTCTGACTAAAAAGTGTCAAGATATTTCATTCGTTTTGTCCCATGATAAAAACTATGTGAATTAGCATAGTACGAGTTTTATTACTGGTTTGATTTTGTTGTTGGTATTAGTGTTATTTAATCCTTCCTAGAATTAGTTACATACAGGAGGGACAACCTGAAAGTTACCAACATCTATAAATAAAAATGGTCGTATGAAATTGATTGGATTCGAACCTGGTGCCTCCAGGTTATCAGTTTGTATCATTATTTACTACACGTGTGTGCATGTGTGTGTGTGTGTGTGTGTGTGTGTGTGTGTGTGTAATGCTCCCTAACTTTGGTTTAGCATGGGTTTGGAAGTGATTAGCAAAATGCTATTAGCATATTAAGTGATGCTCTTTCCAAGCACCTAAGCTCCATTTGTTTATACAATGTTTGAACATTGTTAATTCACTACCCGCATAGCAGTCGAATAGCGTTATGGTTAGAAGTACCAACTGTCATCTAGGTGGTCGAGTTTCAAACCTGGCTTTAGGTAGTTGCTTGTCTAGCCACACAGATGAGTTGTGATACAGCGAAACAGTACTGTATGTGAATGACATATATATATATATATAACTTCTTTTGCGTTTTTTTTCTTTCTTTTTTTTTCCAGTGAATTGGATATTACGACAATATTTGGAATGCTAATTTCAAATTGAATTTTACATTAGTCATTTGGATATCAATCTTTTATGGATTAAATCATGCATTTGACTATTAAACTTTTCCTCTGGATATTCATCGAGTCTGGATTTCTTTTTGGAATATCCTTTAACCTATCCTTTGGCATTTTTCAGATTCCATGCATATATGATTTCTCTCAAAACTTAGTATACAATTCATAAGCTAATTAACAAAATTTATAGACTACATATAAATTTCATTTTCTTGGCTACGTTTCCTCTGAGAATATGAGCCATTCATTGAAACTCCATGGAATAAGGAAAAATATTTTATTTCTTTGTACTCTTTGTCAAAAAAATAAATTGTAAACATTAATTTATAGAATGTAAATTCAATTGTTCTTATACTATTGCTCTATTTTGAATATTGAACTTTTTCATCTGATTGGGATTGTTATATAAACATTAATATTTATATTTGCTTTAATTTACAAATTTACTCAATTTTTAAACTGAAATTATACATTTTTTTCTTCTTGAATCATATATAAAAGATTAATGGTCTGTAGCCATGATCGGGTAGAAAGTACGCTATTGCCATGGATTAAATAAAAGCTTCCCTTTAAAATTCCATGCAAATTCCTGAGTTTGACAGAAAGATGACTGAGATTGACAAGACATATCTGAAAAAAGCTCGGAGGTTATATCGACCAAAACGTTGTGAAAATAACACTCCAGGTAAGAACTTTAGAGGTGTGATCACCAGTTTTTAGAGATGTGTTCCACACCAGTTTTAGGGTTTTACTTTATGGTATTTTTTTTATAATAAGTATTTTTGAGATGAGCCGGATTCAGAGAAATATTTTCAGTGGAAAAGATTTTTAGGTTTATCATTAAATGTGAGAAAACGAGAGATTTTGTCATACAATAAACAAAGTGAATTCATAAGGCATATTATATTCACAAGAGATATTTTATATATGTTTAAAATAGAAGTTTACAGCAATAGGAAAAACATAGAATGTTCGTGAATATTTTAGAGTTCTTGTAAAAACAAATGGGATTCTTTAGTTGAGACATTGAAGAAATCTGAGTCGATTAAGAGTCATATGTTACAGGGGTCAGAAAACTTCTCTGCCCATTTATATGAATTATAATTCATTGAAAGTTGTTTATAAGAGTCAACGTTCATTTGATTTCGAATTAGAAAAGAAGTTCACTAACAAAGATAGGAAATATTTCAACTAATAAAGTTTATACAGGTTGACAGACGATAATAAGTTAAGGAGTTACGTATATTTGTGTGTTCGCTAATTTGTGTGAGGGGAGAGATACTGCAGAGATTAATATTCAACAGAAGGGCGCCCAGGTCAACTGGGTCCTACTGGAACCCGTTGAAGAAATATCTGGCTTTTTAAAGGATTTAGATGGCTCCCAGAAAAGATTTTGAATAAATTCAGAAAGTTCTCTGATTGGGACAAAATATAATTATTTGTTTTTATTCATGATAGTGTATGTGCAGATGCCATGCGTACAAGCGAGTTTACACATTTTTATTTTGAATGCCAATGTGTAAGCATCGGCCATTACAAAACATTGAATACTTTTTTTTATATGCACTATTTACCTGCGTTTGTAATTCCTTTGTCATTGCTGTTAATTTTTGCTTGTGTTCTCTTTCTTAGCTGTTAAATTAATCACCAACATTGGCCCTTATTACAATTGAATTAAAGTTGACACTTGTAATACACATTATTGAATATAAATTACTCATACGCTGGCATTTTTTTTTTTTTTTTTGGTTTACTTTAGTTTTGTAGATAAAGTCTATTTCGTATTGATTAATCTAAAAAAAAAACTTTTTTTTCTTTTTCTCAGAAACGTTGGAATGCCAAGGGCCATTATGTTTTTCCCCAATTGGATCTAACTCTCATCGGATGAACATTTCTTTTTGGATGATTTGGTTTTCAACTCTGCATCTCATTCGAACTGAAAACAATTTCTTTTTCTAAAGAATACAATAACTTTTTCCCCTCCGCCCTTTTCCCCTTTTATTATTCTTTTTATTTAAAATGTATTTTTTTTTCTTTGTTTCTGATCTTAAACCGATTTAAGCAAAAGTCTATGAATTCAATGTTAATCTTAAGTTATGCAAACTTATTCTTGTGCCAAAAATCTTTAAACTTGTAGTAAAAACAAACAAGCATTTTTTTTTTTTTTTTTTTGTACACATATTTTCAGATTTTCTAATTGGGCGAAGGAGGTGGTCGAACTGCCAGGTTTGTCTTAGAAAAAGACAAACTGACACGGTCAATAACTCTACAATACGATAACTCTCGTATCCAGATGTTTAGTCAAGTTAAATCGAGTTATCGTCCTTGTTTGTGGCTTTTCTATAAAACGGCCTAAGGCTGTATGAAAATTAAAAACAAACAAGAAAACTCCCTTTTTTATTGCACTAAAATTTTATATCCATGTATAAAAGTAACGTCACTCCCTCCCCCGCATAACATAAAATAACACATTTTAAATCGAAAAGCACTTCTCTCTTTTCTTTTACTTTTTTTTTTGCCAACCATGGCCGACTTTACTTTCTGTATGTAAATTATATCAGTTAATTCTTGACTGTAATTTGGTCCCACCCAAACCTCTCTGTATGCCACCAGAGTCTAAACCATAGTTGAAGTAACTGGTTTCCTCTTAACTGAGGTGTCTAATCCTGTATTCTGTGCAGTTCTAGGTGACCCACTTTCCCAGTCTTTGCCTTCTCACTCTTTGAAATTATGGTAAATATGATTATGATTTTCTCTTAACAGATTTGCTATAATTACAATTACTCTCAGGTCTTATCTGGGTTAAATAGAATCTACAGACTACAAAATATATACCTACAAAAATTGATCGTTAAACCAATCGTTTGGTGTATGTACAATAGATGTAAATAAAACACCAATTGTTTCATTTATTTGAACCCTACTCCTAAAATTAAACAGCTTCTAATTTTGTTTCAAAATTCCTTCAGTTGTCTGTTGCAAAATAACGAATCAAGAAAGGAAAGCACTGACATCGTACACATTTTTTGAACTTGTAATGCGGAAATCAAATCAAAAGATGAGATCTGCAGTTGAACCAGGATGTGTCACTCAAGACATATTTTCAAACTCCTTCGCCAAACATTCCCAAGCAACATGAATTGGAACAAATACATTGAGAACATTGCCAAGGCTGCTGCAAAGAAGGTGGGCTCCTTCTATTGTGTTAGAAAATTACTCACACTAGAGGGCATCCTATATCTAGTTTTTAAACGTCAAAAATGGGTGAAAATTGAAAAAAATCATTATACATTTTTGGTACATTTGTCTTAGTTTATTTTAAATTTTTAATCAGTTCATATGCGTGTCACGTTGATACAGTGGTAACGTCACCAGCTTTGAATGCTACAGTTTCGGTTCTAACTGATAGCACCCAAGTACATTTTTTTTTACATTTGAAATCACAACTTTATAATAATATATACCAAATTTGGACAAATTATAATATCATATTTAAGTGTATTTTACATCCGGGCAAAGCCCCCCCCCCAGCCCTGCTAGTATAAATATATAGGGTAACTTACTTAAAGAAAATGTAGTAAAGAGGAGGAACATTCTTTTATTGTTTAAATTACCTGTAGTGTTATAAAAAATGCAGGAAGTGCTCCCCGTTGACATTTATGCATTTCTGGGCACGTTTAACAACGTTTACAGATACTACCTGTAGATCTTCTCTGGTGATTCTCCTGATAGCGTTGGTAATGTTTTCCTTTAGTTGGTCTAGATTGTGAGGATTATTTGCATAAACTTTTTGTTTTAAAGTTCCCCAAAGATAAAAATCACATAGTGACAAGTTCGGGGAACATGGTGGCCATAACCCTTTATTTATTTTTCTCTCTTCCTTAAACATATCATGAACTCGTGTCAGTCATCTGTGAGACGTGTGGCATATAGCACCATCCTGTTGGAAAAAGTATTGCATTTTGTCTTGTGGTGTCAGTTGGTCATTAAGAGAAAGATTATAGAGATTGGGCT
This sequence comes from Euprymna scolopes, assembly GCF_053919585.1. Classification (NCBI taxonomy): domain Eukaryota; kingdom Metazoa; phylum Mollusca; class Cephalopoda; order Sepiida; family Sepiolidae; genus Euprymna; species Euprymna scolopes. The sequence continues at coordinate 151,127,256 of NC_136487.1, read as the reverse complement.
ACTTTTAAGTGGGTCGCTTAATCTGAAAAAAAAAATTGATTAGAGCGGTCGGGCTACTTTTAAGTGGACCACCCTGTATAATAAAAAAGGTTATAGTTAATGAGTAATTCTGTAAATTCAAAAGGAATATAAATATTAATACCAAGCGAATGAAAAAGCTCAATCTGATATTTATTTTTTTAACACTGTTTTTCCTTGGTCTAAAAATGGATTGAATATTTTTAGTCTTTTAACTTTTATTTTATTCTGGTCTCAGAAGCTTGCTGCCTTGAGTCATGCATTTTGGCCACATATATACAGGGTGAGTCACAGAAAACATATGTTTTTAGAACGTTCCTTGCTCTCCTTGAGTAAGAGACAGGAAGTGAGGAAGGTAGTCTTTATACCTGCTTAAAATGCCGTTCAGTTTGTTGTTATTTATTTAAACATAACATCCGTTTCCCGTGACTCACCCTGTATTTTTGGACTGAAAAACTTGTTGCCAGAAAAAAAAAAAACAAAAAAAAAACAACCCTTTATATCAACATGTGGAAAACAATATCACAACTTGGATTTTATCTTTTAACTATACGGATTTACAATATAATTCTGAACTTTAGAACTTGAAGCTTTTGGTACAGATGGTTGCTTACCCCCAGTGGTATAGTGGAGGAGGGGGGGGGAGAGGTAAGCCAGGGGCGGAGGGGGAAGTCTGCCTTGAGTGACAGTCAAAGCGGGGTGACAAAGTTTTATTCCCTCCTCACCCCACAAATTTTTCAGCCAGGCTAAGATGCGAAAATAGTCGGAAATAAAATTAAGTTATCATATATTATGTAATTTTGAAGTCTTTTTTTTTTTTTTGTTTTGAAAAATCTTTTCTAAAATATTATAAACTCTTAAAAAAAAAATTAATTAATCATTGAAGAATCTTTTTTGCCGTTTCTTATTGAAAACTCTAAACCCTGTATTATTGGGATTTCCCAAACGTTTGAGGTAACAAAGTAATGTGACGACGTCAAGAAGAAAGGAAAAACAAACACAGAGTTAAATGTTATAAAAAAACTGTATTTACAAAAAGGAAAATAAAGGTGTTGCAAACAATTGGGTTTGCGGGAAACTTATCTCACAGATGTGATGTGTCCGTTTATCAATTAAATCTTTCCTGTGTCCTTAGTTGGTATGAAAGAGAAAAGGTGCGGCCTTGTTGGTCTGTGCTGCTATTACGGCTTGGACTCCATGTGCGTCCCGTATTTCTGGTGGCGGAGAGCTGGCGAAATGGATGTACTCGCAATCAGGTCCGAACCGCAAAAGAGGCCGAAAGTTCGAAGGGGCCGCGCAAATAGGGGTCGGGGAGGAAACTAGAATGGCAGCCCGTGATTGGTTGTTTTTCATCCAATCACAGGGCACTACACTAGTGACTCCGTAATAATTCCAATAGTATATTTGAAACCATTTCATGATACTCATTTCATTTTTTAACTGTGACACACAATTTGGTTTTATCTTCTAACTACCCGGATTTACAAGAGAATTCTGAACTTACCCGGATTTACAACTTGAAGAAGCTTTTGGTACGGATTTTTGCTTACCCCATCATGTCTTCTGAATTTATCCGGACTCCATCTAAATATCCTTTTCACCTTAGGACTTTTGCATTCTCAGAAACTTTTTCATTATCTTTTATGCAAATATGATTCACTTCATATGTTGCAGTTTCGATTTATGTGCTAAACAGCAAAATAATATTTTGCTAATAATTTTCCTCTGAATAAAAAAAAGCATTTTTCGAAACTCCACGGAATAAGGAATTTTCTAAATCTGCATTGTGTGTAATAATTTTTGTAAATCTTAATTTACAGTATTTTATTTTCTTCTCTCTATACACGCACACACATCTCTCTCATATATATGTATCATTCAATCACGGTAGTGTTTGAATATATGGTTAAGTGGCAGTTTTAATCATTGAGAACTGCTTTAAAGCTTGACCGCTCACTTATTTTTTGAATAATTTTCAAACAATTATAACAGTTCATAGATCACCTTCTCAGCTATATTGTGAAAAAATTTTTTCAATTTTTGTTCAGTAAAACAAAAGTTATGGTGAATTTTCCGGTATTCAAAATCATAAAAATATGTAAGGAGGTGAGCGACACTTTTTATGACTGATTTCCATAGAAACCACGTCGCTTCAGCAACTACTGTTGCTACTAATTCGAAAAGTGAAGTAATAAGTGAATAAAAGGGAGATAATTGTAGGGGATTTTATTGAAAGCAGACGAGTGCCATACATTGTTATTGCATATGTGTTTATGGGAGCAAAAAATATGACTGTAATTAAACAAAGAACAAGTGAATTTATTGGAAGCCTGGAAAAATCATGGATTACAATAGAAAAATGAGAGCATGAAAAGTAATATGGTTAAGCTTAAACATGGAAAAGTAAAAGACGAGTTGTTAAAACTGGAAAAAAGGACAGTCAAAAATATAATAAATTTATAACTTAAAATATTGCAGCATTTACAATTGATTATATAATATTATAAATTGAATTAAAAAAAACATTCTTAATGCTGTAATATTTTAAGTTATAAATTTACATTTTTTACTAGACTATCTTGTCCTTTTCTTTTCCAGTTTTAACAACTAATCCTTTACTTTTCCATGTTTAAGCTTAACAATATTACTTTTCATGCTCTCATTTTTCTATTGTTAACCATGATTTTTCCAGGCTTCCAATAAATTCACTTTTTCTTTGTTTAATTTCAGTCTTATTCCCCCCGCCATAAACACATATGTAATAACAATGTACGGCACTCGTCTGCTTTCAATAAAATCCCCTACAATTGTCTCCCTTTCATTCTTTCTGTTTCACTTGTTACTTCTCTTTTCGCGAGAGTGGTGAATTGCTAGCATCGATAGTCACTGAAGCTATGGAAACCAGTCATAAAAAACGTTGCTCACCTCCTTACATTTTTTACGATTTTGAACGCCAGTAAATTTATCATAACTTTTGCTTTACTGAACGAAAATTGAAAAAAAGAAAAAAAATTCACAATTATAGCTGAGAAGGTGATCTATAAACTGTAATAATTGTTTGAAATTTGGTCAAAAAATGAGTGAGCGGTGAAGCTTTAAAGCAGTTATAAACAACTAAAACTGCCACTTAACCATATATTCAACCACTACCATGTTTGAATGATATATACATATTATGATAAAGTCGTATTCTTGTTTGTTTACAAGTGTTTGTGGGTAAAAATTGGTTTACAATTTGATTGATATGTACAAAAAATATTGAAAGCAGTTTTTTATACATTTTTATTCCAGCATGATTTCTATATATATTACGTATTCAAAGGAAATTTACATTCAAGAAGTAACCTCATTTGCAGATTAAAGAAAATCTTTTTTTTAATAATTAACTCTATGTTATTGTTTGTTTGTTGTAATAGAATTGTTTTAAATGTTTTATTTAGAAATATTAAACTATATATATAAAAGCAAAAATGTATGTATGTATGTGTGTATGTTTGTGTGTCTGCTAAAACCTTTCGACAGACACAAGAAAAATTCACAAAGTCAGTATCATATCGAAGCTCCATCCTTCGCTAAAATAATATCGAAAAATTGGCCAAAAACGTTCATTTTTTTCAGCCCGAAATCGTCAATTTTCGACAGGGTGGGGGTGGGGGGTGGGGTCCAACGGCCCTCTCGACCGGTTCTACACATGCGTCAGATGACGTCATGACCTGATTTACTTTAAATAGTTGAAAAACTGAACAAATTTCATGTATATCGCGTTAGGTCAGTTGATTATCGCGTTAGTTCATTATCTAAAAGTTTTGGGTTCGAATCATGGTGTGAGATATCTTCCTTTTTTTTTTATAACAAACAAACCTACGTTATCGTCGTCATTGTCATCGTTGTCGTCGTAACGCTCGACAACTCCCGGGCGCACACCTGTCAATTTCGTTCTTACTTAAATAAATTCAAACATCTTTCACTAACTCATTCTGGCTGGTAGATTTTATTTTCAAACTTCGCCTCAGGGTTTCGGGTTCGATCCTAGCCCCGCCTCCTCCCCGGGTTCTTTTTTATTTAACACCACACACACCTCCAAACACCCGGGCAACGCCGGGTACCCCCACTAGTATTAAATAAAATTGATTTATTTAATTCATTGCTAATTTAATTTATATTTAATTTAATGTATTTTTAATTATCATTACCAACATCAGTTGTGTTTAAAAGCGGAAATAAGTAGATTTATTTAAGCTATTAGAGTTATTTCCTGTTTAATTTTTATAGACAAAGATGGATGTGTTTTATGTTTCCATAAATCCAAAATGTGGTCTAGCTTCAAGAAAATCATAGAAGGTTAAGATATTCGCTATATCTTAAATAGTATGTGACTAAAACCTTTACCTGGCAATATGTTTTGACTTGGCAATGCTAGATATATACAGCTAAGACACTATTCAAGCCTCTATGAAGCCAAAATTATTTTCAGCCAGCCCTCACGTGAAGCCAAAATTATTTTCAGCCAGCCCTCACAAGTTCAGACCTCGGCATGTGGTCATATCTGTAGCCAATGAGTTAACTTTCAAAATCATATAGGGTTTACCTACTTCTAAAATCTTTAATTTTGGAGCTAATCTGACATTTAGACAGTCTTTTTGAATTCTGCATTAAATGTTGACCCTGAAAAATGGTATAACAAGCCATATAATCCTACCTTCAAAAATGACCTAAATTGACTCGGAAAGGAAAAAAACTCTTCATGGAGGCTTGAACAATGTCCTAGTGTGTGTGTGTATATATATATATATATATATATATATATATATATATATAGAAGCAAACAGTAAATAAAACATGTTAAAAAACACTTTGAAAAAGAGTTAAAAACATATTTAATCTGAAAAGGAAACACTTGATAAGTGGATAGTCCTTAATCCACGGAGTTTCGAAGAAATACTTTTCTTCTCATCAGAGGGTAGGAATTAGCAAAATGCGGAATCGGAAAATTTGATTGTAATTTTTATTTTATATATATATATATATATATGCACATACACACATACATATGTATATATATTAATACCGTAGTGCCTTTAATGTATGTATATACATACATGTGTCATGGTTTCCAGATTATAAATTATCTGATCAGGAGATCCTATTTATTAAAAAGAGAATAGAAGGTGATAACATTCTATGAACATTAAATTATTAGTATATAGATATGCTAATTTAATGTTTGTAGTATGTTATCACCTTATACTCTCCTTTTTAATAAATTGGATCTCCTGATCACCAATTTCTTCTTCTAACTAAACTTTACTTAACACTCAAAATTCTAATAATTAATTCTACTGTATTCTGTAAGTTTAACCCTCTCCTGAAAACTAACAAGCTGCCACTAACACTCGTACATTACACACGACTTGGATGGGGGTCCTCAGCTTTCAGCCCTTAACCATCGCATGCTGACTGATTGGAAGTCATGATCACTAAACATCCATTCATTTCTACCCCTAAGGCATTCACTAATTTGTTCTTAACCAGGTAGATACTTACTAACCACGGTCTATACTTAGATTTACAACTATCTATATTATATAGCAATTAATGGAGAGTAGCTAATGCAGTTGATGTATTATCAGCAGCTCCAGTAACTCTCACTTCTCCTTTTTTTGTCCCTCAGTCCTCATTTCTAATAGGTGATGTTTCTGACAAAGGGTGAACAAAAAGCTGCTTCCCAGGTCGGTAGTACTTCGTGAACAGTAGTCTGAGATGTCAGAAATTTTCTGTCTCTATGTCTATCCTTGAGGCCATGTCACTAGTAAGGGTGTTGAAGGTAAACGTTTTCATCTGGGCTAACGTTAACCGCCTGATAGTCAGGGACCCGAACCTTGGAATAACCACTAAGGAGGCTGTCCTATCAGCAGGTGCTAAGTACTGGGGTTGCTGTATTGCCATTTGGTGAATGGATTCTAGACCATGCAGTAGTCTCTGGTCGGGCCTCTCGATGCCATACTAGTGGGTAATTGTTACAGCTTTACCTTATCATGTACTACAAAAAAAAAAAAAAAAAAATTTCCCCGTCTTTCCTCTCTTACTTTCCCTCCCTGTTCTGCTCTAACCAAGTATGCTGACCTGTTCCACAAATCCCAAATTCCTCAACATGAAATATCTCAAAAAAGAAGACACGAATAAACCTAGAACCCCATCCTCCTACGTAGATCCCTACTACCATGTCTCCTTCTTCAACATCAGGGGTCTATGTTCTAACCTTCCAGAGGTTAAAACCCAATTACAGGAGACAAAACCTGACATAGTCTTTCTAAGCGAAACTGGAATAGGTTCCACTACCTCCCTAGATGAGTTCATAATTAAAGGATACTCTAACTTAACATCTAAATCTGACCCCCAAGATCGCTACGGGCATGGAATATGTGCCTACATTAAAGATGGCTTCCTATGTGGCAGGGATATCTCCAGAGAAGACCCTAATCTACCTTATAAGTGCTTCTGGGTTGCACTTGCTTACACCACCACATTTATATTTGCCCTCTATCGCCCCCACAACAACGGAGTTACTGTCTTTAAGAGTATATCAGAGAAAATTGACCACATCCTGTCTGCTCATCCCTCGGCTAGCATTCACATTTGCGGTGACTTCAATGTTCATAATGTGGAATGGCTGACCCACTCAAATAAGACTGATGATGAGGGGAGGTTCTGTCATGATTTTGCCATTGCCTATGACCTCACTCAGATTGTTCGCGAGCCCACCCGTGTGCCCGATACTACCGGTCAGTATGCAAGCCTTCTAGACCTTTTTCTATCCACTTCCCCTGAGCTGTGCTCATGTTCTGTTCTATCTCCTCTGGGAACCTCCGACCACTGCGTTGTATCAGTTAAGATAAAAATGAAATATAATAAGTCTACAGATGTACCTTTCCAGCGTGCTGTATACCGATACTCTATGGCTGACTGGGATAGCTTCGGTACATTCATATCTGATTTACCTCTCCATTCCATGTTTAAAAAGGATGTGTCCTCTATAGTATCAGACCTGACCGAATAGTTACTTGTAGGCATAGACCAATTCATACCATCCAAAAAATTCCAACAAAAACCTAACAGCCAGCCATGGTTCTCCCCTGAATGTGCTGCTGCCATCGCACACAGAAATCACTTTTTCCATAGCTACCAACGTTATAGATGCACTGAAACTAAAGCTGCTTTCAGGAACGCCAGAAACCACTGTAAAAGAGTAATAAAAAATGTAAGAGAACTATATGCTCAATCTGTTAAATCCAAAGTAGATGAGCAGCGGCTTGGTTCCCACCAGTTCTGGCAAATAGCAAATAGGATCCTGAACAGAAACGTGCCTTCTATCCCAACCATTATCAATGGAGCAGAGGTCATCTCGACAGCATCAGACAAGGCCAAACTAGTTGCCAAGAACTTTGCGGCAAATTCTACTCTGTGTGACGAAGGCCATCAACTCCCCGTATTCCATCCTATAACAGACAACATGCTATGCAACTTACAAATATCTGTGTGTGAGGTCGCCAAGCTAATCAAGAACCTTGACTCAAGTAAAGCAACTGGTCCTGACGGTATTCCAATTATAGTGTTAAAAAAATTACAACCAGAACTTGCCCCCATACTTACCAAACTGTTTAAGCGTTGCCTTAAGGAGAAGTGCTTCCCAACACCCTGGAAAACCTCATCAGTATGCCCTGTATTTAAGAATTTAGGTGATAAGTCATCTCCCTCTCAGTACAGACCAATAAGTCTCCTGTGTGTCATGAGTAAGTTGCTGGAATCCACAATAAATAGAGAAGTAGTCAACCACCTTAGCAGAAATAACCTCCTTAGTGACATGCAATATGGTTTCCGTTCTGCTAGATCTACAGCAGATGTGCTAACGGTTATACCTCATAGGATTAGCGAATCTCTCGACAAAGGCTTCATTTCTAGGGCAATTGCTCTTGACATATCAAAGGCCTTCAATAAGGTTTGGCATAAAGGCCTACTACACAAGATTTCCAGCTATGGTATAACTGGAGATGTTTTTTCGATCATTAAATGATTTCTCTCTGATAGGCTCATAAGAGTAGTGATTGATGGGCAGAAATCAGAGGCCCACGGTATTAATACTGGGCCCAACTCTCTTCCTGATCTACATCAATGATCTCCCAAAACACATACTAAAATCTTTCGTTGACATCTATGCTGATGACACAACTATCTATGGCAACACATTAAAGGGCGTAAATGATGATGTTCTCTCTGATTCTCTCCTCTGATCTTGAGCGTGTGGTACAGTGGGGGAAGAGGTGACTGGTTACCTTTAATGCATCTAAGACCAAGCTCCTATCTCTACATCATAAACGCTCTGATCTCCATCTGTCATCAATTGAAATTGATGGCTCTCGTCTAGGGGAGGCCCCATGTTATGATAAGCTTCCGGGTTTGACCTTTACTCCTGATCTTAAATGGAACACATACATCAAGTCTGTTGCCAAGGTCGCTGGAAAGATGGTGGGATCCTTCTACCGCTCCAAAAGATATATCACTACTGATGCAATTCTCAATCTATATAAAAGCCAAGTACGTCCAAGGATGGAATACTGCTGCCATATCTGGGCAGGAGCTGCTAAAAACAGCCTATCCTGCCTTGACAGAGTACAAAATAGACTTTGTGGCTTAGTGGGGGATGAAGAGACGTAGCGAGCCTATCTTTGTTCTATCATTATTTCCATGGCAAGTGCTCGTCTGAGCTCCATTCTCTGGTCCCCCCTCACCAATCTTTTTCAAAAAACACCCGACTAGCTGAAACCACCATCAATAATTTTCCCCACTCCTTATCTGTGCCTAAATCAAAACATAGATTCCATGAACAGAGCTTCTTTCTTAGAACTGCACACCTGTGGAACTCTGTTCCGCTTGCCTGTTTCCCTCCTGAATTCAACCTGGATGTCTTCAAGTCCAACACAAACAAATCCTGATGAACCGCCCCCTTAAGTAATGACACTTTATCAATTCTCCAATACTATTACTACACTATCCCATTAATTACTGTACACACAATAACCCTTATCCCCGAGTGGCCCTTGGGTCTTGATAAGTGATGAACTCCATGTAAAAAAAAAAAAAAGAAAAAAGTCGTCTCTTCCTTAGCCTTACAATGTTAAATACAAAAACTGAACTGATAGTCTGTAACGCAAAATACAATTTCCTGATTTATAAATGAAAGCTGAAGATATCCTTATTAGAAATGGAAACCTACTTAACACCCAAAACCCCTATACATTTGCATCTACTGGAAATCTTCCCATATATCTATTTACTGCATTATACATAATGTAGATGCCATAGCGTATAATTTACTTCCACCTGTACTGTATTGTACTTATCAAAAATGACGTTACTTGTATCTATTGAATATAAATATTAACCCTTCTGCCATCTAAAATATCCAGAGCTTGTACAACAATTTTTAGTTAATTCGTAATATCAAGCCATTCTGTAACGCATTATCCTATTCCTAAGCCAACATAAAAATAAAAGGAAGAAAATTTTATTTTACTTTTTATTTTTTACTTATTTATTTATTTTCTCAATTATAAATTTAAAGAAAAAAAAACATTAAGCCATATAAGCTCCTTCCAACAGACCTGTTTGCAAATATAGCTGCTTCCACTGCATGAACTCTTACTCACCTCCTCCTCCAGTAACAAACAATGAAATAGCATAGCCCGTAATCACTTTGAGGAGTATAATATCTCAGTAGATATATAATCTTTATAAACTAACCCAGTAACAATACTAACCACCCTCGCGGGGTCGCAGAAATACCTGGATTAGGACCCAGGCGCAGAGCAAACCCTCTCGGTACTGATGGACCCGTAGATCTTCCCAGGTCATCCGTCTAGGAGAAGGAAAACTCTGAAGCTAAACCTAAGGGGAGGAAGGCCTCTCCAGTCTTGGATGACAACCTTTCTAGAGCTGGTGATTCAAACAAATTACCGGTCTGCAAACCTAAACTGCTTAAGGAGTAGATAGGCACTGTCTATCACCCGGCTTCCATACTCCTTCTTTGTCTATTAGCCAGGTGTAGAGGTCGAACCACTAGGAGTCGACAGAAACACTCGGTGGTCAATCTTGTTTCCTGACTAGGGCAATGAACACCGTTTTTGCCCACTCCCGACACATCCCAAACCTTAAACTGGGCACTTGGGAGAGCTTGAATATTGTAATGCCAGTGCAAGCAGATTGGGTTGACCATCATCTGATGGGTTGAGGGTATCAGATAGACAGTTCCCGACTGGTAGTACAGGTCCCTAACTCTTTGGTAGCGCTTAGAGTGGGTGCTCCATCAACAATTGTATAATACCGGGATGTTTGTAGTGCCATGTCACACATGGAAAGGGACCCTGCACTCGTCCCCGGTGGGCTATCCGGAGGCCACAACCCTAGTAGATGGAGAGACAGCTGATGATCTGCCTGTGTTGTATGTCTGGTGTTCTGCATAACCACTTGCTCAGCACTCCTTACCTAAACTGAAACTCTTAAAAATAAAAATGACAGTACATTAAAAAATTATGCTAAAACCAGGCCAAAACTCAAACAAAAAACAACCTGCCTTCTCCCTTGAGGCTCGCATTTACGAACATCCATGGGCTTAGAACTAATTTGAATGATGTTGAAGCATTTCTCCTAACAAACACCCCGGATATCTTAGCACTAAGTGAGACTAAGCTACACTCCTCCATCCCCTCTAACTACTTTAACATGCCCGGATACCTCCCACTGCCGTAAAGACTCTGATAGACATATGCACGGGCTTGGAGTCTACATTCGAAATACCCTCCCCTTGACTAGAGAAACTAAACTAGAATTGGACAATCAAGCCTTTATGTGCTTTAGACTTAACATGCAACACAACATTAGCTACTTTTATTTTCTCTACTGCTCTCCCTCGATCCAGGACTGTACCCTAATAAACAAAGTCTCTGACAGCATAGATACAGCACTTTCCCTCAACACTAGCGCATGTATTTGGTGACTTCAATGTCCACCACAGCAACTGGTTTGGATTTTCTACTCACACAGACGCAGCTGGTACCACAACACGTAACTTCTCTATATCTCATTCCCTATCACAGATGGTTACGTTTCCAACCCATTTCCCAGACCAGCAAGAACAACATGCATCGCTTCCAGACCTGTTTCTGACCACAATTCCTGATGACTGTGTAACGAATGGCCACAGCCCTCTTGGAAACGCCGATCATGCAGTGGTAATGGTTGAAATCGCCATAAACTCTAGAGCTAAAACTGAAGAGCCACTGCTCAAAACAATGAGATATTATAAAACGGCTGACTGGGAAGCCATCAGGGATGCTCCATGGCAAAATATCTTTTCACTTCCTGCTGAACATTGCGCAAATGAGAACACTGAATAGTTCAAAACTAAGGCAGCATGCGTACCACAAATTTAACCGACATAAATCCAGTTCAAACAGACAGAAGTATATAGAAACCAGAAGTAACTGTAAGAAACAAATAGCGACAGCTAAGAGAGAATTTACTGAAACCACTAAAAAATGCATTGAAGCACAGAAATTAGGAACACGAGACTTCTGGAAAATCTACAACAGTGTAGTAAATAATGGGCAATCAACTATTCCCCCACTATCCAACAATCATGAGGTTGTTTGCTCAGCAACTGAGAAGGGTAACATGCTTGCCAGACAGTTTGCCTCCAACTCCACACTGGACTCTGCTAACCACCCCCTCCCTGACTTTCCTTTGCAGACAGATGCCACACTAGACGATCTGAAAATCACCCCTTCTCAGGTGCATGCTATCATAAGAAATCTTGACACTTCAAAAGCATGTGGATCTGATCTCATCCCGGCTGTGCTATTAAAAAAGTGCGCTGCCAAAGTCGCTCCAGTTCTCTCCAAACTTTACAACAAATGCCTTAATGAATCTTGTTTTCCTGCCTGCTGGAAAACTGCTTCTGTAGTGCCAGTTTTCAAGAATTCTGGCGAAAGAACTGACCCAGTAAATTATTGCCCCATTAGCCTCCTCCCACTTTTTGCCAAAACATTTGAGACCATAATTAACCAAGCTCTTTACAGATGCTAAACTTCTGACTGACCAACAATATGGATTTAGGCAAGCCTGTTTCACAGCAGACATCCTCACTGTAATCTCAGAACGTATATATCATTCACTGGACAAAGCGGAGGAGGGTAGAGTGGTAGCTCTAGATATATCTAAGGCTTTTGACAGGGCATGGCATGAGGGTCTTCTCAAGAAAATCAGATCATACGGCATCACTGGAAGAATTCATAACATAATTAGATCCTTCTTAGATAAGAGAAAAATCCAGGTTGTCCCTGACGGTCGTACATTTAAACAATATGATATAAATACAGGAGTGCCTTAGGAGTCTATCCTTGGACCTCTGTTATTCCTAAATGTATGCTGACGACACCATGCTCTATAACAGACATGACAGGAAAACAAATGAACACATATCTAAAGAAATGGCAGAAACACTAGAGGAAGACCTCCGATCCGTAGTGGAATGGGAACAAAAATGGATGGTCACATTCAATGTTGCCAAGACTAAACTTGTTTCCTTTAATAATTACAAGAAACCTTCTCTACCACCAATAGCAATGGCCAAAGACTCTTTATCTGAAAGTACATCTTTTGAACTCCCCGGCCTAACATTCACAGGAAACATGAGTTGGAACAATTACATTGAGAACATTGCCAGAACCGCTGCAAAGAAAGTGGGTTCTCTCTACCGTGCTAGAAAGCTACTAATGCCTGAAAGTATCCTATACCTCTATAAGGCCACCATTCGCCCATGTATGGAGTATTGTTGTCATATTTGGGCTGGTGCATCTGCCACTAGTCTCTCGCTTCTACACAAGGTTCAAAAGAGACTTGCCAATCTGATAGGTCCTGAACTGTCAGCTAAACTTCAGCCTCTGTCACATCGACAAAATGTTGCATCCCTCTGCCTGTTCTACAAGTACTTTAACAGTGAAGGCTCTGACCAACTGCAAGCACTTGTGCCCCCTCGATGTAAATACCCCTGACAAACCCGACAAGTAGCTAAATCCCACCCCCTTCACAGTAGAGATCCCTAGATGCAAGAGAGCCTTCTACTCCAGTAGTTTCTTCCCCAGAACAGCTAGACTTTGGAATTCCCTCCTGGGTCCCTGCTTCCTCGACTGTACTGGCATGCAGAAGTTCAAGTGCAACGTGAACCGGCATCTTGCTGCCCAACTCTTCACATAGCACCCCTGTAACTTATGTCCCTGATAGTAGCCCCTACAACAAAGTGGCAATGAGCCTTGTTTGGGGTGAAAATGTAATAAAAAAGAAGAAATGATGTCACTTTTGGGCCACATGTGAAACTAAATTATACCTTCTTAATCTTCTGGCTAGGATCCGAGGATAGTAGCTATTCTCTCTAAAGATGGTGTATTAATATTGTGGTGTTTCCGTTTGTGTCAGACGTCCATACAATGGAAATATGTCACAGACTCCTATCATGATATCGGAGATAAACCGTAATAACCAGATATATTCTGACACTACATTAACCAGATTACTAAGATAAATACTTTTACAGTTTTAACAAAAGGGCTACAATAATATTGCCCATTCACGCTGAATGTCCATAGAATGCCCAGCAGCAATATATTACATATGAAAGATGCCACTGTGGAATTTCCACAGGGCCTGTTAGTATGTATAAATAATACATTCAAATTTTGGGTCAGTTTAAAAATATATTTTAATTTACTAGCATGAATTTTAAAACTTCTATGACTATTAAAACTAAAATTCATTTTAATATACATGCTTTATTTTTCATAGAATTTTACTTTCAGAAACGAGGTGGGGGATAAGTTTAATGGCCTAATGGATACCAACACAATCAGAAAAGTCTAATTTTCCTAAAATGTTTGCATTTGGCTTCACCAATTTCTTTGTAACTTAACTATCAGGTTGATAAGAAAGTTCTTGCAATTTTTAACTTTTAAATTCAGATGAACATATCTTGACTCAAACAAAAATTTATTGATCAAAATAAGCACCATCAGAATGAATACATTTTTGCCAATGCAAAATAAGTGTATTTATGCCAGTAACGTAAAAATCTTGCGTTCTGGTGGTGATGAACGCGTTTTTATATTGCTTAGGTTTTTGAAGCATTTCTCACATAAGAAAGTTGTCGAGATGCTTGAAAAAGTGGTAGTCAGTAGGTGAAAGGTCTGGAGAGTATGGCGAATGAGGCAGAATTTTGTAGCCCATTTCATTCAACTTCTGCAGGGTTGGTTTAGCAACGTGCAGTCGGGCATTATCTTGGAGGAGAATAGGGCCTTTTCTGTTGACTAATGCTGGGCGTTGTTGTTGAAGTTTCTGATGCATTTCATCCATTTGTTGACAGTACATCTTTGCCGTAATAGTTTCACCAGCAATCAAAAAAACTGTAATAAATGAGACCAGTCGCAGACCACCAAACAGTGAGCATGACTTTCTTTTGGTGCAACTCTGGCTTTGGGAAGTGTCATAGAGCTTCCTCGCCATCTAACCACTGAGCTGAGCGTCACCGGTTATCATAAAGAACCCACTTTTCATCGCAAGTCACAACTCAGTTGAGAAACGGGTTGTTCTTGTTGCATAAAAGAAGAAAAGATGGCATTCCATAAAAGTGTTTCTTTTGGTTGTCATTCAATTCGTGAGGCACTCAGTTATCAAGTTTTTTTGTCTTTCCAATCTCAAGTGGTTGGAAATCATTGTATACGTTACGTCTAATAGAGAAGCAAGTTCTTGAACAATTGTGCGTGGATTGGTTTCGACTAAGGCTCTTAATTGATTGTTGTCAACATTTGATGACGGCCACTATGCTCATCGTCTTCAACTCTTGTCGCCGCCACAAAATTTCTTAAACCACCATTGTGCTGTGCATTCAGTAGTGGTTCATGGGCCAAACACTTTGTTGATATTGCAAGGTGTTTCAGCAGCTTTTTGGCCTAGCTTGAATTGAAATAAGAAAATTGTGCGAATTTGCTTTTTTTCCATCTTGTTCTGAAAAGAAGACATAATTGTTTTAAAACGATTATAATTTAAACAATTAAATAGAGCGAAAAACGTTCTTTAAAATATATAAAGTAAAGATATTATAATGAAAACTTATTTCAAAATACATCATTTGAAATCAAAATTTAAATTTCGCAAGAACTTTATTCTCAACTTAATAGTTCAAAAATCCTTTTCCTTATAACATGTTATGACCAGAATATATAAATGTTTTTTTTAGTTCTTTTTCGTTATTGTAGCGAAATTTGGAAAATGAAATAGTATCTATTGAATTGTCATGTCGCAGTAATGAAAATATGCTAAAATTATGAAAAACGATAAGGTATTAGGTTGAGAAGAAAGTTTTTTGCAGCAGTCTTAGCAATATCTTCTATTTGTTTCAATTCATGTTACTTGTAAAACTTCATTTTCTTCATCTAGTTTTGGTATTTAGGATGCTGCAAGTGTTCTGGACTTTGAGATAGGCAATGCTTCTTGTCTGCTCTCCTAGTTATAGACAAACCTACCAGGCCACCTAAATCTGGATTTTTCTTTTATTACAAGAAGTGATGATAAAGAAATTAAAAAAAAAAAAATGAGACGAAACAATGCAACAGGAGGTAGAGTTTATTGCTAACATTTGGTTGTCTTTTGCTTCATCGAGATTCCCTCGCACCAAGATTGCTGAATCATCAGTTTTTGTATATTTAAAAAAAAAACAACAAAAAAAACACTTCTTGAGGTGAGTAATTTGTATATTTATTTATTTATTTGCAAATTGTTATCCTCATCTTCATTTGCGGACCCGACAATAGAAGACCAGATAAGAACGAAAACCTTCGATTTATAAGACCAAAAAATTCAACCTTGATCACCCTTCAGGGCCTGTGATGCAGTGGATAGAGGCGTTGAATATCTACGGCTCCATTATCTGAAGATAGCAGTTTCAATCCTATCCAAAGCATTAGTTGGCTAAAACGTGGTGAGACAACAAC
Organism: Euprymna scolopes; assembly: GCF_053919585.1. NCBI lineage: Eukaryota > Metazoa > Mollusca > Cephalopoda > Sepiida > Sepiolidae > Euprymna > Euprymna scolopes. Next base: position 151,111,144 of record NC_136487.1, on the reverse strand, counting down.
AACTATGGAAGGCAGTAATTACTGAGGATACAGTTAAGAGACTCAGCATTCCTATCCCGTTGTGGTTAACCACCTGAAGAAGGCCAGAGGATTAGTTGGCTGAAACGTCGTGAAACAACAGCAACTATGAAGACAAGGATAACAGTCCACAAATAAATAAATAAAAAAAAAACAAAAACAAAAAACATTCGGTTTGAATCAGCCATCTTGGAAATAATAATAGTAATAATAATAATAATAATAATAGAAATAGTAGCAATAATAATAATAATAATAATAATAATAAAAATAGTCAGCAGTTTTAGAATGGCGGAGTGTATTTGGCACTGTGTGTGTATGTATATGTTATTAGCATGTATCTGTATTTTTTTTTTGTCAAATGTCTGTGCATGTGTGTCTTTTGAGAATTGTGATTATGTAATACTCTGTGTATAAAGATATGATTGTGCTTGGTTCGAATGTAAGTAGTATTTTTTTTTTGTTCTTTTCTTGCGCGTGAAAAAAAAATTTTTTTTTTTTTATTTTCTTTTATCTTTTATTTTTTAAAAACAAAATTTGTGTTGATGTTCCGATGAGTTATTTATGGGTGACAAGCGATCTCAACCAGTGAATGCATGAGAGGTGATGCGCTGTGAGAGGTAGACAATGTTGCACACAAATGTGGCAGAGCACACACATGCACACACACACACACACACATACACTGACAAATGTGCATGTGTACACATAAATACGCGCGCACGTACACACACAGAATTTTATTGTCCTAAATAGTAACTATTCATGGCGGATTTCGAAACGGGGGGTGCATCCATATTGTCTGTTAAGATGGAACAATGCTAACTATCTTAGCTAAACAAAATAACAGCAGCAAAAAATAAAAATAAAGTTTTTGCTCAGCCTGTTCACAAAATTTAAATCATTATATACAAATGAACAAATTACCTCAAAAATAGGCCCCAATAAAAGTTACCTATCTTATATATATGTATATTATTTTAAAAATATAATTATCCACTGACACGTGTTTCGTCGTCTATGACTCATCAGAGTGGCTGAATCTGATGAGTCGTAGACGACGAAACATGTGTCAGTGGATAATTATTAAAAATAATATATATGCCGCTCCCCATGTGGGGGTACCAAATTGGTTAAAGGGAAAATTATTCCCAACTCGCATTTAGGTAAAATTGCACTTTTGCAAATAATTGAATTCATTCAAAACGTATTGCAAAAACAAAAACAAACAACATTTTATATATATATATATATATATATATATATATTGTTGTGCCGTGTCCACCCTATGGATAATAATGATCTCTCTCACTTACTATAACGACCAGGAGAATATTATCTCGGCATTATGCACAAGTCATGCAAACTTGGCCGTCGGACTGACATATAATCATACTCTTTATTCATTGTATTTTCTTTTCTGTTCAATATATTTTGTTTCCGTTAAATACTGAATTGTGTCTTTCTTCCGGACCCTTACAACACTATGTTTTGTTATACTATTTTATGCAAGAAAATCTACTTGGTGTTGCCGAGAGTCATAAAAGAATTAATATAGTATTATATCTGCTAAGTGGTATATAGTAATTAAAAAGTACTTAACTCTTTATGACCTGAATTATGATGTAGGTGATTAAAAAGATATTTATTGTAAATTTTAGGTGGCAGCATACTGAATGTAAGTAACAGACATTTGCAATCTGGAGGTATCTGGCATCAAATCCCACTCTACGTAAATATGTCGCTGAGAGGCCGTATTTTCGTAATTATGAAATAATGCAAACGTTTAAATGTTTATTATTATTCACAAACTTAATACTTACAGAATACTGCAATTAATATGCATAATGTTGTGGTGTGTCCATCTTACCGATAATAATGTACTCTTCCTTTTTCTATAAAGACCGGGAGAATATTATCTCGGAGTTAGTACAGAAGTTATTCACAAGTCATTCATTCATACATAGCAGTCGGACTGACGTATAACCACACTTTGTTGTATTTATTTTTCTGGTCAATGTATTTTGTTTATATATATATATATATATAACAAAATATATTGACCAGAAAAATAAATATAACAAAGTGTGGTTATATATATATATATGGAGAAATATATTTTGTTTCCATTAAATACTGAGTTGTCTCCCTTATGAGATCACAACACACACACACATATATATATATATGTGTATGTGTGTAGAGCACTATGGTAAATAATCTCACCCGCTACTTAATTGGCTGAAAAATATGAGGTTCGCTGTTTGTTTGTAAATAAGCGGTTTGAGCACTATAAAAGTGGTGGGCAAATGTTTATTTAAAATAGACATTTGTCAAGGTTATTTGCAGGCACCACTCCTGTGGATCAACGGGTAGAACTGCTGAGTGTCAACGCGATGGGTCTAGGTTCAATACTCGGCTTGAGAGAAGTGCTAGTCTAGCGGCACTGATGAGTTGTGATACAACGAAACAGTACTGTATGTCGATAACTACAAATATATATATATGGGAAATATGTTTATTAAATCATATTTCAGCTTTTATTTATACTGAGCCTTTAATTTATGAAGCTCAATGTAACTACAGATCATATACAAATAAATGACAAAAGTTTATCTTCCAAATTTCAAGATGTTGACCATCTTACTGTTTATTTCCTTAAGTACGTTGACATGCACAATTCTTGACAACACCTGTTTCGTTGCAAAAAATCATTCATGTAATTATGTTAATTATGTCAATTATTGAATTTATTTCGCCCTTAACTCATCAGAAGGAAAAGCACTTATCAATTTTAAAAGAAAAAAATGCATATGGGCATGATTACAAAATTAGAAAATTGTGAGAGAAGTTGTAATTTCTTTTATCATGCCATTGCGCTACAAAACATATACTGTCAAGAATTGTGCATGTCAATAATAAAATAAATGGTAAGATGATCAACATCTTGAAATTTGGAAGATAAACTTTTGTCATTTATTTGTTATATGCTCTGTAGTTACATTGAGCTTCATAAATTAAAGGATTGGTAGAAACAAAAAATGAAATATAATTGAATAAACATTTTTCCATATAAGTCCTACAAATCGACATTGACACGTGGGAAAAACTTACTCTACAACTTGGCCTTTTTGGTCAAGATCAAAGTGTAGTATCTATTCTTCAGATGCTGCACTTCCATTTCTTGTTCTCTTTCGGTGGAGGATCAGTCCTTCACGACTGAGACAATTTTTTATTTTTGTACCTTTTCTCCACATTAAAAAACGACCCTAGTGTCTAACTCTGTCCCGTGGGGAGGCATAGTAAATAGGTACAAAGGCCGAAGTGGTAAAAGCTTGTACGTGAGTGCGATGTTCTAGAGAAAAGAAAGTAGGCCCACAGCAATCTGAAGTGAGAGCTTTGCAAAGGTTTAATTGATGGTCTTAACCATGACACGCAGAGTTGAAAATGCGACATTGTGAACGAGTGCTTTTGTCAAAAGCTAGCTATGTCAACCACATTAAGTCGCACAAAACTCCTGCTCAGGTCAATTTTGCACCTATTAGTCCGAACCAAACAAACTGTTTAATATGCAGCAAAGTTTGCAAGTCTTCTGCTGGTTTGAGAAAACATGTGATTGTTCATAGGAATACCCTTCAACCTCCAGAGAAAGTCAACTCAGTGGAAATTGCTCAATTTGTATGTCACATCTGTTTCAAGATGTGAAAATCTGCGGCCGGAGTGCAGAATTATCTGAGATGGCATGGATGACAAGATTAGGAGAACTCAATGTGACGGTGATCATCTGGAAAGATGCAGCAATCATTATATATATATACGGTGAAATATGCTTTTTTCTAAATTATATTTCACCTTTTATTTATAAAACTTGATGTAACTACAGAGCATATAGCAAATAATGAAAAAAGTTTATCTTCCAAGTTTCAATTTATTTCTTTAAATTCATTGACGTGCACATGACAATTTCTGACAGTACCTATTTCGTAGCGTGATGGCGTAATAAGAGATAAAATAAAAGGTATTGCAACATCTCTCACAATTTTCTGATTTTGAAATCATGCCCAAGTGCAGTTTATTTTATTTTAATGAATTGATAGGTGCTTTTTTTCTGATGAGTTAAGGACAGAATAGATTCATTGATTGATATAATAATTAAATGAATGATTTTGGGCTATGAAACAGGTGCTGTCAAGAATTGTGAATGCCAATGTACTTAAAGGAATAAATTCTAAGATGGACAACATCTTGAAATTTGGAATATAAGCCCTTGTCATATAAATATATATATATATATATATATATATAAAAATATATATATATATATATATATATATAACACAATGCTAGCCTGAATCTCATCTTAAAAACCTCACCAACCTGGTAAGATGAAATAAATTATGAGAAATGGCTAAAATGTAGTGTTCATTTTTTCTTTTGTAACATTTATTTTGCTCTGTATTACATTGCTCACGATTTTCTACAGAAATTACTCTATCCTTTACGGATCAAACACATTGTATATATATTTATATTTATTTCAATGAGGTTTTTGATAATGCTCAATTAAAAGAGCAAGATATTATTTTATTAAATTTAGGTAAACAACATTACCATAAGTCGCTACAATAAATCTACTGTTTCGGTTTAGAAAGAACATTGTCAGATGACAATATACCTCTAGTCTTGCTCTCTTATTTTTTCTTTCTTTTTTATTTCTTCTTTCTATTTTTATATTCAGTTTTCATTTTCATTAAATGACTGGCCTCAAGCAGGGCTAAAAGTATATTGCCGCCTGATGATGTCTTTTTAAACTGAAACAGTAGATTTATTGTAGTGACTTAGAGTAATTTTGTTTAACTAAATTGAATAAAATTTATATATATATATATATATATATATATACACGCACGCACACACACACACACACACACACACACACACACACACACACAGGCTTCTGCAGTCTTTGACAGACTACGGATACCAACGAAGGAGAGCCTGTGCATGATATTATTGTGGCAGGAGGTGTATAATCTCCAACCACACCTCTCCTGCGTCAACATTGTTAAATACTAGTAGCAAGTGACGTGTATGTACAGAACAACTGGAAACAAACGCAGAGCACATGCCTAGAATTCCCAAATGGTCACCCATCTGGTACTAACCAGGCTCAATGTTGCTTAACTTCAGTGATCGGACGAGAACTGGTGTGTCAACGCGATTATACACACACACACACACACACACATATATATATTTTGTTTACAGAAAGTTTTACAGAGATGAGACAAGTCATTGGTACCGTCGGTTTCAAACTAATTAGGACCGTTTTAGATACCCATATCAATCTCTCATTAGCCAATACTCATTAGACCTGAATCTGCTGGACTACTTCGTTTGGTCATACATCAAGAACATCACCAACATGACCTCCCACAACACCAAAGCCAGCGTGATCGCCACCATCTGCCAAGCTCCCATTGGCGCTTGAGGAAAAGGTGTGTTCCCAGTTCTGGACCCTCATCGAGGTGGTGATTAAGGCTGAAGGCGGCTACATTGAATAAATGTCAGCTCTACTACATAATAAAGTTACCTGAATTGATTTTTTCAATAAAAGTTTTAAAATAAAGCTGTAGTGTTGTTTTCTTTAGGGTGACAAATTTATCGTTCCACCCTGTAAAGGTAGAACAGTTGAGGTAGCAGGTTCATACCTATGGATGTTAGGGGATCATTTACATTGGTTTCAATGTGTCCTTGTTTGAGGCGATCTTTGAGACATTCCAAGTCTTTCTCAGCATATCTCTTCCTCAATTTAAATCTGTTTATTCAACCAGAGCATCATTCAACATGTCTACACTACCACAGGCAAAAGCAACACAGACCTGATGAAATAGATGAGAGTCAGAACGTTTTCAAGATGCACATCACAAGTCCATTAAACCATAGCTACATCATCTTTTGGTCAAGATCAAAGTGTAGTATCTGTTCCGGCAGATACTGGCTACCTGGCACTTTTGCTGGGAGCAAAGTGTAGCATCTGTTCCGGCAGATACTGCAAGCTATGACTAGCTATGACTAGCAAAGACCAGATGTGGGGGCAACCCCACATGCCTGACCATTAACCAGCTCCCATTTCCCACCTCTCGGGAGCTGGTCCCCTTTTTCCCTTCCCCCTCCCTTCACTCCTCACATTAAAAATTGGCCTTGTGCCTAATTTGCTCGGTGGGGGAGCAAATAAACACCATCTGTTCCGGCAGATACTGCAAGCTATGACTAGCTATGACTAGCAAAGACCAGATGTGGGGGCAACCCCACATGCCTGACCTTTAACCAGCTCCCATTTCCCACCTCTCGGGAGCTGGTCCCCTTTTCCCCTTCCCCCTCCCTTCACTCCTCACATTAAAAATTGGCCTTGTGCCTAATTTGCTCGGTGGGGGAGCAAATAAATACCATCTGTTCCGGCAGATGCTGCACTTAAGATAATTTGTACCAGTCAATAGAGGGGAAACCCTCTATACTGGGACAATTATTATTTTTGGTAACCAGAGTGGCCCCTTTTTGCCTACTTTTAGGGGAGCTGGTTTTTACCTCACATTAAAAACGGCCTTGTGCCTAATTTGCTCAGTGGGGGAGCAAATAAATACCATCTGTTCCGGCAGATACTGCAAGCTATGACTAGCTATGACTAGCAAAGACCAGATGTGGGGGCAACCCCACATGCCTGACCTTTAACCAGCTCCCATTTCCCACCTCTCGGGAGCTGCACTTCATTTTCTTGTTCTCTTTCGTTAGAGGAGAAATTCTTCACGACTGAAACAATTTTTATTTTTGTACCTTTTCTCCACGTTAAAAAACGACCCTGGTGTCTAACTCTGTCCCGTGGGGAGGCATAGTAAATAGGTACATCATCTTAGGAGAATCTTAGATGAAGACCAAGAAAGTCATAAAAGAGTGATAAATAAAGTCTTGGCCAGAAATAGGTTAGTTTGGAAGTCAATTTCTTAAAAGGCATCTTTTTTTTTTTTTACAAGGTGGTCACCACTTATCAAGGCCCGGAAGCCATTCATGGATAAGGGTTATTGTAAGTACAGTAGGTTAGTGTGGATATTTTAGAGTGTCTACTTAAGGGGGCGGTTCATCAGGAATTTGTTTACGTTGGACTTCTAACACATACCAGCGTGTAAAACGGCCCTTGAACCAAATATGATGATGTTTACACATAACTGCAGAATTTGTTGTTGTTTATCGTTTCTTGAAAACTCAAAGCAACTACATCTACTTTTGAATTGGCCAGAATCATATAATCCTATATCAATGATGGACTAGCTGTGGTGACATCTGAATAAAATATTTATCAAATTATTTTTGTTAGAAGAAAACATTATATATATATATATATAACTACTTCATTTACTCACATAAAATTAATATACGAAAGTATGAATTCATGCATAAACTTTAAGTATTTACTTCAAAAGTGCTCAATATGTAGGTAAAGCTAGTTAGTAATTTATAAAATATATATGGCGATTAAGCTACACTGAATATTCTGCATTTCATCCACTCTAGGACTCTTCAAGCTGAATATTCAGTGTAGCTTAATCGGCATATATATTTTATAACTTACAATATATATATATATATATATTGTAAGTTATCTGGATTTTCCTGGAGAAGACCCTTTTATAGGTCAAAAATTTGAATTTAATTTTAATAAATGAGTATATATATTAAAAAAAGAAAAATTTTGTACTTGTTTGGTCTTTTAAACTGTTAATTTTTGAATTTCAATATCAACAGTGCTTTTAAAACAGTGAATTTTCTATTATTTTGACATTTTTTCTCGTGTTTTACAAATGAATTACATGATGCGTGGTTTGCAAAATATTAATATCTTTGTACTAATGTGGTTGCATGCATGCTGGTTGATTTTTCCTCAGCTAGAAAAACTGGTAACGCAAACTTTGTTTTTTATAAGAATATAAAATTTTCTTTTTTTTTTTATTGTCTCGTGTGCATGCACCAAGCTAGAGATGAAGAGAGTGAACAGGAGGGTGGATGGTTGGATGGAACCACAAGCTCATCTAATGCTGCTTTGCCTGCAGGCTGTTTGTTTCTCCTCTCTTTGGCCTTTCCTCTGGGCTATATTTGTGACCTGTTCTCTACAGGTGCACTAACCTTGGCAGCTGTGAGCGTCAAATATTTGACATTTCACCACTGGCGACGTCTGTTTTGGCAGTATGACCCCCAACTGTTCGGTGCATTTTAACTACAAGCTGTCATGCGTGCGTGTGCATACAGCTTCCCCACGTGACACTAATAAAACTACAAGAGTGACACTAATAAAACTACAAGACAATATTTTACGTGTTTGCGCGTGTTTCTTGTCTATTTGTAACTTGAATAAACACACATCGAATTATTAAAGAATATTTTGTTAACTATTATTTATTGTTAGTTATTGGATAAATGTGTTCCTTTTATTATTATTATTATTATTATTATTATTAATATATATATATATATATATATATATATATATATATATACTAGCAGGCTGCTTGGCACTGCCTGGTTATAAAATACACATCATATTTTAATTCATATAGAAATTGAGACATGTACAAATGAGTATTGTATTTTTTCTGTCCATTTTTTGTAAGTAAAAAAAAATATTCAAGTTGAGATCGAAATCAAAATCTAAAGACAGTGAGTTAAGTACAATAACCATTCAGCTAGCATGACACACTCTTTAAAAAGTGGTTTTAAACCAACTTATATTTAACATAAGGAATCTATAATGTGAACCATTCATGCATGTGCAATCATGAAACAGCAAACAGAAAAAAACGATGATTCCCACGTACCAATTTTTAAATTTTGACCCCTTAGAAGCACTTTTTCAGGATGAAAACCTATTAAAAAGTTTTCAACATGTCTGAATCTATATATCTATAAAAGTGAACATGTCTGTGTATTTGTGTGTCTGTGTACATTTCCCTATGCAATTACTCTGTCAATTTTAAGTCTACAGACTCGAAATTTGATATACAGGGTACTGAGATTTGGGAAAATCTTTGTGATCAGTTTTCGGTCAGAAATTTGGCTGGTAAGGGGTCAAAGTTCAACGAATTGACCTTTTAGAACTCTACCAAACTCCTCCGTCAATTTTGGGTCTAAACACTTGAAATTTTAGATATAGGTTCCTTGGACATGGATCTAACTTAATAACTTGATTTGAGCTAAAAAAAAATAAATGTTAAGGGGTCATAATAGGGGTCAAAGTTAAAAAAAATTTGACCTCTGCGGTCTCTACCAAATTACTCAGACAATTTCTGGTCTAAACATTTGAAATTTGACATAAAGCGTATTCAGAGATAGGCAAACTTTTTAATCGGTTTGGGCTGAAAATTTTTAGTGACCAATATATTAATGTATGTATGTATGTATGTTTGCATGTCTACCTAAAACTTTTGACAGAGTTGACGGATTTTACCAAGATCAGTATCGTTTTGAAGTTCGACCTTTCAGACGGCAAATATCGAAAAATTGGCTAAAAACATTAATATCTTCACCTTCAACTGGGCACTTTTCTATAGGGGGGGGTGTCGCTTTTTGGCCAATATTTTTGAAAGTCATTCTCTCCTTTCGATTGTCTAGCATTAATTTAAACCTACGTCACTTCCGGTTTGGCAGTGGTCGTAACAGCAAAGACGTCAGGTTTTTTTCCCCGTTCTTTTCCTCCTTCGCAGTACGGGTTCAAGCCTGCCTTCCTACTACCACTTTTTTTTTTTTTCCTCAACAGACACATCCAAACACCCGGGCAACAGTGGGCTGAAATGCTAGTAATCTATATACCAAATTTCAAGTCAGTAGATCAAAAATTCGTTGAGTATATAGGTTGAGAAGTGTCCTCACACACGCACACACACACACTCACTTTTATAGATATATAGATATCAATAAAATTATATAAACTCATGATGGGACAATTCCAATATTTTTCCCGATTCCGATACAATTACTGCTTCTGATTCTTTATAAATCACTAAATATTAACCTATAGAGTTGTTCTTTTCCCTGATTTCTGTAAACAAAAAACAAAAAAAAACAGATGTTAAATATGCAGATATTTTCCTAAACGTAAAATTACACTTGCGGAGGACGATCTATAGATTTTAGCTTTACTGGTATTTTAAAATAAATATTTATTTTTTTTATCATTTATTACCAGCAATGGAATATTTTCCTTTAAACAAAATAAAAATAAAATAGAAAATTAAGCATTGTTTTGGCATCGGAAAATAGGCACTAATTTTTCCGATACCCGATTCCAATTAATCGTCATAACACTAATATAAACATCAGTGTATTGACCAACATTTAAAACGTTTTGTCAGAGTTCAATAATTATCAAAATCAAAAAATTATTAACCTCTGATGAGACGCGTTAACATTGATCAAACAATGTAGATTCTTCTTAATGTTTATAGTTTATTTATAAAAGCTCTATCCACGTATTGAGCACTTTTGAACAATTTTTTTTTTTTAGTTTATGTTATTAACATATTTAAACTTAATTATACAAATATTTTCTTTTTGAATATTTATTGAAATCAAAAATAAAATAAAGGAAAGCCGAAATGAATTTTTAAAATTCCTATTAAAAAATAAATTTGTAAATATGATTATATTTTTAATTATTTTTCTCTAAGCTAACAATCTGGTAATATGTCACCATCGATATACAGCATAATCACGTTGACACACCGGTTCTCGTTAGATCACTGAAGTTAAGCAACGTTGAGTCTGGTCAGTACCAGATGGGTAACCAATTTGGGAATTTCAGGCGCTGTATCTAGGAGTATGTTGACACCTCGCTGTAAGAGTTGCAAAAGCCTAACGGGGATATACATGCGACTGGGGGCTGCTTGTGAATTTCATACTCCCATGGAACTTCCTCCTCTGGAGGAAGCCAGTTAAACCCGCATAGGAAAATATAGATTGTTTAAAATAACAATCCGCATTTGATGTGTTTGATAAGAGGAGAATGTGAGTTGTGGAGGGTTAGGATTAGAGAAGAGGTGCTATGACAAACGTGTAAATCTCTTGTGCTATTTGCGACAGAAACTGCCATTAATGTATCACCCTACTCGTATTGCCAGATTCATCACAAAGGTTTGTCAACTCAAGAGAAAATTTGTCATCATCTCTAGAGACAGAGCTCCCAATTATGAGACAATTTCGCCTCTGTATGTTTTAACTGTGTGGCAACTTCCCACAATCCCCTATTAGACATGGTCCCAAATAATAGCCCCCCCCCCCCCATGTTCAAATAGCATTATGTCTTGTTTGGGTGAAAAAAAGTAAAAAAAATATAAATAAATAAATAAATAAATAACCAGGCTGAAACTTATAGATATATATTGATGTTCTCTGGTCATACTGCCAAACGGTGACCAGTAAATTGTTTTGTTATAAAAGCTGGGTATACATTCATATATATGAGAATAGGAATTACTGTAAGACTAGCAGGCTGCCTGGCTTTGCCCGGTCATAAAATACGCATAAATATTATATTTTAATTAATTTAGAAACAGAGGCATGTGTGTATTATATTTTTTCTAAACAGTTCACTTCTTGTAAGTAATAAAAAGAAAAAATGCTCAAGCTGAGATCGAAACCAAAACCTACAGACAGTAAGTAGAATAACCATTTGGTTAGCATGACACGATCTTTAAAAGGTGTTTTCAAACCTACTTATTCTTAACATAAGGAAGCCGTCACATGAACCATTCATGCATGTGCAGTTGTGAAACAGTTGACAAACAGATAAAAATCTGATGACCCCCACCCTCCCAAGTAACAATTTCTCAATTTTAACCCCTTAGCTGCCTTTTATCCAAATGGAAAATGATTAAAAAATTTTCTACATACCGGAATACCCTATATACCAAATATCAAGTATGTAGATCAAAAAATTTGTTGAGTATATAGGTTGAGAAGTGTCATACTCATACATTCTCGATTATATATATATGTGTATATATATATATATATATATACATACATACATATATATATATATGTGTGTGTGTGTGTGAAATTAAGAATCACGTATATCAATGAATATGCTTGGAAGGCTAAAAAACAACACATTTTCTTTCCTTTTTTTGATATTAACAAATTTGTTTATATGAAAAAAAAAATTAAAAAAAAAAGAAAGGAAATATGTGTTGTTTTTTAGCCTTCCAAACGTATTCATTGATATATGTGATTCTTAATTTCAATTAATGTGCAGCGCTTCAAATACAGGTAATATTTAACAGTTCAGCCTGGCTTTGCTCAGGCCCTATGTACTGTTCATAACTTTATGTGCATATGTATATATATATATATATATATATATATATATATATATATATATTAAAAAGTTTGACTCATGTCCAGGTAACCTACACCTAAAACTTCAAGTGTTTAGACTCAAAATTGGTGGAGGAGTTTGGTAGAGTTTTCAAAGATCAAATCATTGAATTTTGACCCCTTGGCAGTCAAATTTCCAGCCAAAAACCGATTAAAAAGATTTTCCCAAAGTCTCAATACCCCTTATGTCAAATTTCGAGTCTGTAGACTTAAAATTGACAGAGTAGTTTTGTAGGGAAATATATACACACAGACAATTTCACTTTTATAGATACATACATACATATGGACATATATATATATATATATATATATATATATATATATATATATATATATATATATATTATTATCATTATTTTATATATATTAATCCATCTCCTTTGTCTACCCTTTCCCCCTATCAATATTTCTCCATTTTCACATCCCTTTTAACAGTTTCCATTAGTTCAACCTATGCTTTTTTCCCAGTTTTTTCTATTTTTGAAATTTTTTTTATTTTATTTCTAATCTGAATGTTCTCAAGCCAATTTTATTTGTATACCCTTATAGTGTTATAATGCCGGTTTTTCTCCTCTTTTGATGAGATGCATTTAGCTTCAAAATGACATGGACTAAAAAGGTTCTTTTCCACTTACTTTCATTTTCGTCATTGATCTGATGAAAGTTATATGTAACTTCTATTCCTCATCTTCCTAATTTAGTTAATATATATATATATATATATATATATATATATATATATATATATATAGCTTGGTACATTAGAGAAAAAGAGTGAGCTCAATTCTATAAGAGGAGACTTATCTGGATATTATAAAGCTCAACAAGTATCATTGGAGCTTATATATGAAAACAATAGGAGTGGGAAATGAAGTCACAGAACTATATATTGGTGGATATAGATTGGTTCATTGTTTTATATATATATATATATATATTAGAACCCCGGGATACAGTAACCCTAGGATACGTTTTTTTTTTTCAGGTTACGATGTGGAATACAATGTTTTTCCTGCTCCTATTTACAGTATTTGCTCCACCTTACGGTGTTATATATATTATTTGATTATATACATGTGTACAATATACTAATCTTTAATGCCATATCCTGGAACTCTACTGTGTCTATATATATATATATATATAAATACTTTATAAATATATTTTATATTAGATCCTATCTTTATAAATGGATGCTGGACATTATAGATAGAACAATAATATTAGACAAAATAAAATTATGAAAAAATAAAAAATTTGCATTAATTCATTAAATATTCAAAAGATAAAATCCAATCAATGAATTGGTTGATAAATTAATCTAATTTTGCCTTTTTACTCAATTTGGATTCATGAAGATCAATTTTCAATTTACTTCTACAATTTAAAATTACTTTCTCAAATATTACAATTTTAAAAGTTTCCAATTTTATGTAAACTAAAAATTCTATACTTTTTTTTGCTAGTTATTTCTCCCCAAAATAAAATAAAATAAAATAAAAATTTCTGGAACTCCATGGAATAAGGATAATAATAATATTTCAATTCCTTGTTTTTGAACTTTTGATAAATTAATATATATTTTTCATGATTTTATTTTGTCTTCATATAAATATGTATGATATTTGGTATTGGATAAGTATTTAAAAAGAATGGTTTAAAATGACGTGAAAACAAACTCAAATTACTTCACTAGTAGATTTTTCCAGCCTGATGATGTTTATTTTGGTGAAACATGTTATCAGCTTAAATCTTTTCCATAAGTTTATTTCTAAGCAAATATATAAATAAATAAAATGGGATTCATGTGTGTGTGTGTGTGTGCATGTGTGTGCACATGTTGATGTGGATATATAAAACGGTTAACTGACACCTTTCAGCAGCTAAGAGATATCATCTTCTTGATGACTTGCTAGACTGGTTGCTATAGAAACATGGTCCGGATTAGATGAGGCTGTGACAGTAGGAAGTGTAAGTCCTGAAGGTGACGACGTGGCAGTCGAAACTCCGACAACATGCTGCTGCTGTGTGGCGGTTGTATAAGAAGAGGAGGATGAGTTGGACAGGGAAGAGGAGGCAGTGATGCTATTTGCAGAGGCTGCCTGCATCACTCCTGCCAGCATGACGCCAGCATTGGTGCTCATGTTCAAGGGGGTATTGTTGACCGTCAACGCCATCCCTGATGGCAGGGTGGTGATTGCATTTCGACCCGTGCTATCAGCATCTGCACGCAGGTCGATCCCACTCATGGACCCATTAGCGGCAGCTGCCACGGCGGCCATGGCGGCACTGTTCAAGATTTGATTGGAGGTCGCAGGTGTTCCTGTGACACCCAAGCTCTGTACAATTTGCAGTTGGGGTCCAGTAAGGGAGCTGGGAGGGTTGATTCGTTTCTCCTTTTGGCGCCGATTGCAAAACCAGACCCGCACGACTTCTTTCTCCATTGTGAGGCTGTCAGCCAGCATGGATATTTCCTCTGAAGAAGGTTTTGGATTTTGGATAAAACTCTTTTCCAGAGCTACACGGATTGAAGATTCTATGCTGGTCCGTTTTTTTCGGCGGCGACCAATGGATTCAGCTGTAACCGGAGATCCCGGCAAAGAAGAAGGATTTGAGGACATGGAATCGGCGTCGGCCAACCATTTCTGCAGCAGAGGTTTTAGTTTGCACATGTTCTTAAAACTCAGGTTGAGAGCTTCAAATCGAGAGATTGTCGTCTGGCTGAAATCATGTCCGTACAACTTGCCCATTGCCAAGCCAACATCACCTTGCGTAAAACCTGAAACAGATGCATCATTTAAACATTAAACAGATGCAGTTGACATTGAAAATAAAAAATAATTTACTTAGACAGAAAATGAACCATATTGAAATAATAATGTTATTTTTTAGAAACTCATTCTTAACATAGGGAAAGTGTTTTTTTTAATTGTTTTTTTAACTATTCTGAACTTTCAGATAATTTTAAAAAAATAAAAAAAACAAAAGATGTCGTAAAAATTGAATTTAACTTGAAAATCCTATCTAAAAAATAACACAGTTCGCATTCTGTATAAGTACCAAAACAAAGAAAAGAAATATAAACATACTAGACTTTTTAACCAATAAGAAAACGGGTGAAAAGTTATGGCTTGTTGACTTAGAATAAGTACTTTATACTAAATTGATGGTTGAATATGGTTAAACTTATGCTCATTAAATATTAAACATCATTAATAATTAATAAATATTAAACATCAAACAGATACCAAAACACTTAGTTCACTGCATTTTATCATGACAAAGGTCCATACAAAATTTCAGCCAGATCGGCCCAATAGTTTCTAAGAAAACTTTTAGAGTAAATATGGTATTGTGGTGACTAATTAATCGCTAACCATGCATCAAATGGATACTATAATACTTAGTTCGCTACACCCTATCATAACATACAAAATTTCAACCAGATCAGGCCAGCAATTTTCAAGAAAAGTGGAACAGATAGACAGATAGACTAAGAGAAATATAATATAGCAGCCCCCCCCCAAAAAAAAAAGAAATTAAAGTTCGATAAAATTAGCATTGTTATCGACTGAGCTCCAACCTTCGTTACTCCCTGTAAAAGATTCACAGTAAGAACCCATCTATCAACCATAACCACAAAGAACTTTTTTTCCTCTGTCTTCTTAACAAAATAGAATTTCCATGAACAGAATTTCTTTACAAGAACTTCCAGTCTTTAGAACACATTACTATAGGTCTGCTTCCTGCAAACAACATGGCCATCTTCAATTCTATGTCAACAAATACTTATCACATCATTCTCTTAGGTAATCAAATTTTGTTCATTCCATTCATCATCCTCAATCCTCTCAAAATATTATTTATCAACTGACAATCTTATAAACTTATAATTTTTCTTTTTTTAATCTGCAAATTTGATGTTCGATCGATAATTCCCATATATTAAATAATTTATCAAAAGATATCATCTCCAGAAACGGAGCGGGTGTGATTTAATGTTCGACGCACCCTATCTAGCCTGGAGTTCAACACGGCTATGAAACAGTAGGTGATGCCCTTTTCTCTTCCTTACAGAAGAGATGTTACAAGTCCGTCTCTGCTCTATCATTATTTTCATGGCAAGTACTTGAATAAACTCCAATCTATGGTTCCCCCTTCTGAAACTTTCACAAAAAAACCGACTAGCTACAACCACTATAAATGATTTTCCCAACTCTTTATCTCTGCCTAAATCTAAATGCAGATTCCATGTACAAAGTTTCTTTCCTAGAACTGCCGCCTGTGGAACACTGTTCTGCTGTCTTGCTTCCCGGTTGAATACAACATGGATTGAAGATTCTATGCCTTCATATCCAATGTAAGCAAGTTCTTGTTAAGCTGTCCCCATAAATAATCAAATTCTACCCAATTTATGCCATTAACAATTGCTACACTATCACCTGACATTCATTAACCCTTATCCTTGAGTAGCCTCTGGGTCTTGATAAGTGGTGATTCCCAAGTAAAATAAAAAAAAAAAATGCAACCTTTACTTCCCACCTAAAATTTGAACAGGTAAAAAAAAAAGAAATCATAATCTAAAAATAGGCTGTGTAATTCTTAGTAATCTGATAAGAAAAAACATCAAATCAGAAAAATGTTGGAATATGATGAAAATGTAGTCTGAAAATCTCACCATCAAATACAAATCTAGATTGCACTTAATGTTCTTGGCAAAGAATACTCAAAAGTTGGTTTCCTTAAACTCCGTTCTTTGAATAATTTATCTACAAAAATTTGGGTGCTTATTTAGAATTACACTTGATTAAAAAAAAAATAAATAAATACAGAAAACCCTTTATGATGTACGTACTTGTCACAAAACAAAGATGTCATATTCTAAAATTCATGTGAATTGATCAATTAGTTTTTTTTTAACAAAATCAAATTTTACGATTTTTAATGATTAATAAATTTTGATTATTTGGAATACAAACAAAATCTCTGTAGTCGAATTAAATTGTAGTCCTTGGATTTTGGCATATTTTAAAAACAATATGGCTACATCCGGCTTTTTCCTTGCTTTTTCATAAAATTTAATTTTCTAAATTTAAAAAAAACAAACTACTTGATCAATTTACATGATTTTTGGAATATGACATCTTCGTTCCATGACGAGTATGCACAACAAGATTTTTCTGTATTTCTACTTTTTAATTAAGTATAATTCTATATAAACACCAAAGTTTGTTTGGATAAATAGTTTTCATGACCCTAGTAATCTCCCCTTGGACCATATCCAAATTATCTCCCCTGGATTATACTGAGAAATGAGAGAACCATTATCTAAAACGGCGCTTGTACAGTTTAGTGAAGACATTAAAAAATGAAAATCTAGAAAAAAAATTATATTGTACGTACCTGTTATAGTCTGAAGTTCTGTGAAAAAAAAATTTCACTTAATTTCATCAAGTAGTTTTTTTTTACAGCGAAAAGCAATTATCTATGACGGCCAAATAAAGGTAGCCATCTTGGAAATAATTGACGACGAAGCAAGAGGGGTGGACGCGCCAAAGGGAGATAACTCTGCCGAAATCGCCCCCCCCCCTTGGCCAAATTTCGCTAAATTAGCCTTTTTTTACAATTTTAATTACCCTCCACAAAAAAAACAAAAAAAAACTGCACAAATCTATTCTTTTTTTCAACAGAATACTATAGAATAGATACTAATCAGCAAGATTATCAAAAAAAAAAATGAATAAATAAAATAATGCAAAGAAATTGAAGATTTAATGTGTTGACGAGATTATTTTGGAAACATGCGCAGTTGGAAAGAAAAAGTTGATTGTTTAAAAATATTTAAATATTGGATTTCTTGCATTTTTTTCATTATTGCACAAAAAAAAAAAAAACTAAAATAAAAAAGTGCAAAGCTTCCATATGTGCGCCTTTTTCATATAGCTGATTAATGTCCATTCCTAGTATTTTGTTGAAAAAAAAAAAAAAAAAAAAAAAAAAAAAGGGCTAAATTCACGAAATTTGGCCAAAAAAAATTCACGATTTCGGCAAAGTTATCTCCCTTTGGCGCGTCCACCCCCTCTTGCTTCGTCGTCAATTATTTCCAAGATGGCTACCTTTATTTGCCCGTCATAAATAATTGTTTTTCGCTGTAAAAAAAAACAAAAAAACTACTTGATGAAGTTAAGTGAAATTTTTTTTCAGAGAACTTCAGACGATAACAGGTAAAAAATCTACAACAGTGTAGTAAATAATGGGCAATCAACAATTCCCCCACTAACCAACAATTACGAGGTTGTCTCCTCAGCAACCGACAAGGCTAACATGCTTGCCAGTCGGTTTGCCTCAAACTCCACACTGGACCTTTCCAACCACCCCCTACCTGACTTTCCTATGCGGACAGACACCACGCTAGACGATCTGAAAATCACCCCTGCTGAGGTGCATGCTATCATAAAAAACCTTGACACTTCAAAAGCATGTGGACCCAATCTTATCCCAGCTGTGCTATTAAAAAAGTGCTCAGCCGAAGTAGCTCCAGTTCTCTCCAAACTCTACAACAAATGCCTTAATGAAGCTTGCTTTCCGGGCTGTTGGAAAACTGCTTCTGTTGTACCAGTATTCAAGAATTCTGGCGAAAGGACTGACCCATCAAATTATCGCCCCATTAGCCTCCTCCCACTTTTTGCCAAAATATTTGAGACCTTAATTAACCATGCTCTAGTCCATCACCTTACAGATGCTAAACTTCTGACTGACAAACAATATGGATTTAGACAAGCCTGTTCCACAGCAGACATCCTAACTGTAATCTCTGAACGTATATACCATTCACTGGACAAAGCGGGGGAGGGCAGAGCGGTAGCTCTAGATATATCTAAGGCTTTTGACAGGGTATGGCATGAGGGTCTCCTCAGGAAAATTAGATCATACGGTATCACTGGTAGAATACTTAACATAATTAAATCCTTCTTAGATAAGAGAAAAATCCAGGTTGTCCTCGACGGTCGTACATCTAAACAATATGATATAAATGCGGGGGTGCCCCAGGGTTCTATCCTTGGACCTCTATTGTTCCTGATATTCATAAATGACCTCCCCAACAAAATTGCCTCTGAGATGGGTATATATGCTGATGACACTACACTCTATGGCAGGCACGACAGGTAGATGAATGAACACATTTCTAAAGAAATGGCAGAAGCACTAGAGGAAGACCTCCAATCTGTGGTGGGATGGGGACAAAAGTGGTTGGTCGCGTTTAATGCTGCCAAGACTAAACTAGTTCCATTCAATAATTACAAGAAACCCTCTCTACAACCTATAGCAATGGCCAACGACTCTTTATCTGAGAGTACATCTTTCAAACTCCTTGGCCTAACGTTCACAGGAAACATGAGTTGGAACAATTACATTGAAGGCATTGCCAGGGCCGCTGCAAGAAAGGTGGGCTCTCTCTACCGTGCTAGAAAACTACTAACACCCGAAAGTATCCTGTACCTCTATAAGGCCACCATTCGCCCATGTATGGAGTATTGCTGTCACATCTGGGCTGGTGCATCTGCTACTAGTCTCTTGCTCCTTGACAAGGTTCAAAAGAGAGTCGCAAACCTGATAGGTCCTGAACTGGCATCTAAGCTTCAGCCTCTGTCCGATCGACGAAATGTTGCATCCCTCTGCCTTTTCTACAAGTATTTTAGTGGTGAATGCTCTGACGAACTGCAATCACTTGTGCCCCCACGACGTGAGCACCCTCGACAAACCCGACAGGCTGCTAAATCCCACCCCCACACTGTAGAGATCCCTAGATGTAAAAGATCTTTTTACTCCAATAGTTTCTTCCCCAGAACCGCTAGACTCTGGAATTCCATTCCAGGTCCCTGCTTCTCCAACAGTACTGCAGAAGTTCAAGTGTAACGTGAACCGACATCTTGCTGCCCAAATTCCTACATAGTACCCCAGTAGTTGCTGCCCCTGATAGTAGCCCCCTACACCAAAGTGGCAATTTGCCTTTGGGGTTAAAATGTAATAAAAAAAAAACAAACAAAAAAACAAAGGTACGTACATAACTTTTTTTTCTAGATTTTCATTTTTTATTGTCTTGACTAAACTGTACAAGTACCCCCAAAACAAACATTTACTGATGCCTGAAGGGTGACATTGTATAAAATATTGAATTCAATCGATAAAGAAAGGAAAAAAAAAAACATCACACAAACCAAGTTCTATTCGTCGTCTTTTGAAAGTCTTTGCAAACTGCTCTAATTCTTCCAAGTCGATATTTTCCTCAGGCTAAAAGAAAAAAAAAAAAATTTTAGTCTCAAAAAAAAAAAAAAAAAAATTCATGATTAAACATTCCACAAAAACCTGCAAATTTCTAAAATTAGTTGCTTGGGAAAATATCTACATTTTTTTTTTAAATAGCTTTTTAACTTAATAACATAGTCTTCAATTAGCAATTGTAATAAATGTACATTATTTTCACACCATATGATATAATCACACTGACACACCAGTTCCTATTAGATCACTGAAGTTAAGCAACGTTGAGCCTGGTCAGTACTAAAATGGGTGACCATTTGGGAATCTCAGGTGCTATATGTGCTCTCCACTTATCTCAGTGTCCTGGACTTCTCCTCACCACTAGCTTCAGGAGAGGTGTGATTTGGGATTGCGTATCCCTTACCTCACAATCACATTACATTACAGCTACCTTTACAGGAGGTATCCATTGTCTTTCGAGAATGGACAAAAACAACAATTTTCACACAAGTAGCTAAATTTATACAGATCCATCTGTTATATCAATGCTATGATTCAAGTTTTATTTATGAAACTCATACAAGAATAAAATTAAACAAAATATAAAAAAAAAAACAAAAAACAAACAAGTAAACCACAGCAAAAGCCAGCTGTAAAATATACCTACTGTCCTCAGCAAGGGGTGTAGTCATCCAGTTATTAACAACCCAGACCGATGTCTCACAAGTAGGATCTGTGTTAGTGTTGTGGTCCCATAAGGGTCCAGAAGAAAGACACAATTGGTTATTTTTAGTGGAAACAAAATATACTAAACAGTAAAGTATATACTACATAATAAAGAGCGTGGTTATACGTCAGTCCGACTGCCACATGTGAATGAGTTATGAATAATGCATGTACATATTCTCCTGATCTTTATAGAAGAGTTCATTATTATCCATAGGGTGGACACACCACAACAGTTAGTTAATAGACTTTCTTGTATGTGGCATAGTGGTTCAGGTGGTAGAGTACTGGTCTTGCATACAAGTGTTTTAGGGTTCAAATCCTGAGTTTGGCTATATTTCTACTGATGGGCCCTAAGGAGGGCAAAACTTGAGTCTAAGATTTCCGGTTTGTGACTTTAATGGTGTGTGTGAGCTGCGACATTGTCTTACTGTGGAAATAATTATATGTCATCTCACAATAAAAATCTAAAACAGATATACACTCATCCCAATTGAGGAAAAGCGAGAAAAAGGCACCCAAGAAAAACTTGTAATAATTTAGTCAAATATGACTTTAAAAAAATGTTAATGATAAAGTTTTATAGAAAAAAAATCATTCTGCTGCCATGGCCGTCGTATGATCCTCATCTGATGTGGAAGAGACCCATTAAACAAAGAGAAGTGCATTGCATGTTGTTGCAATATTTTTTACATAATTTTATTTGTTACAATCACAAAGATTTGGACAATCATTTTCATGGCAAGTGCTTGTCTGAGCTCCAATCTATGCCCCCCCCCCCTCCCGTCAAACTTTCACGGGAAACACTCGTCTAGCTGAAAACACTATCAATAATTTCCACCACTTTTTATCCGTGCTTAAACCTAAACGTAGATTCCATGAAGAAAACTACTTTTTTAGAACTGCACACGTATGGAACTGTCTTCCATTTGCCTGCTTTCCAGCTGATTACAATATGGTCATCTTCAAGTCCAATGTTAACAAGTTCTTGATGAGCCTTTCACCTTAAGTAATCCAATTTACCAAATTTACACTACTAACGATTCCTATATTATCCCATTGACTACTGTACACTCTTTAACCTTTATCCTAGAGTGGCCTCTGGGCCTTGATAAATGGTCACACCTATGTAAAGAAATACAAAAAAAACCCAATCATGTACCAGAATCACTGTATAAAATCTATTGAATCTCTTCAAATTTTTAACTCATAACTTTTCATCTTGACACGAGAAGAAGGTCACTACTGATTCTGACTGAATAAATACTGCTATTCTTTACAATTCAAAGCTTCTCTGATTGGATTGATACTACTAATTTTTGCTTGGGACAACTCCACTTAATATTTGTAATTGGATAATTTTTTTTTCTCTACCATTGAGTTATTTGTTTTACAATCCTCATTTTGGATTATTTTTTTTTAATTACAAGAATGGCTTTGCACTCATGCACTCATAACAGCGATAATAGATGTGAGCATGAGATTGAAAGTTACAAGAATCTCTTAAACTTCACATTTAGATTAAATTAGATTGAAATTGAACAAAATAGAAAGAGAAAAAGTGAGAGAAAGGGGTGGAGAGAGAGAGAGAGAGAGAGAGAGAGAGTTGGCTTTGGTTGAATAAACATATATACACACATATCTCAGTTGAGGTTAAGTTGAGAAAAGATATCTGAGAAAGACTTGTTTTAATCAAAGATAACTTTTAAAATGGCACATTGAAACTAAGTTGATGATAGAATTTTATGGAAAAAAATTACTGTGCCACTATGGCTACCGTGCAACCCACATTTGATGTGGAAGAGAGACACATTAAACAAAGAAAAGCGCATTGCATGCAAATTATGATTAAAACTTCAGGTGTAAGACTGTAAGGATAGCATCCAATAAAATGAAGAGAGAGAGAGAGAGAGAGAGAGAGAGAGAGAGAGAGAGAGAGAGAGAGAGAGAGAATAAATGGAAAAGTGGACAACAGCAAAATATAAAATAGATTTGACTAATTTATCAGATAAGTCTATGCATCACTAAAAGAGCCTCCATCCGTCTACATATTTGTCTATCAATCACACATCACTAGAAAAGTCTTTATATGTTCATCTGTCAGTCTGTGACATATTAAAATGCATTTTCATTAACTAAATGCACAGTTTTTTTTCTCACCCAAAACAAGGCTCCTCGCCACTGATGTGTAAGGGGCTACTGTGATAGGGACCAGATTGTTTTGTTTTATGGCATATTAACTCATTTTAGGTTATTTAATGTTGAACGTAGCAATTTTAGTAAAAGGTTTTTTCTGCTTCAAGTTCTTTATATCTCAAAATATTCATTCAGATTTGGTTGTGTTGTTTTTCAGCATATCAACACCTTTTCAACTTTATTTAATGTTGAATCTGGTAATTTTGGAAAAAGTTTTTATGCTTCAAGTTCTTTATATCTTCAAATATTTGTTCATTATGTTTAGTTTGGTTGTTCGGAGCAACTGGGATAGAGAGTTGGACAGCAAGATGCTTGCATTGAATTTAAATTCCAGCATACTTGTATGGTCTAGGAAACAGTAAGCAAGAAGGGATTTCCAAAGGCAAGCAGTCGAAGAAAAGAAACTAGCACAGTCGAAAATCTTCTGGCATCTAGGTACCTCTATAGTGAAGGGGGTGGGATTGTGCTGCTAGTCAGATAAGTTGGGGATATTTTTATTGAGAGGTAAAAGTAACTGAATGAACATGTTTTAAGAATATCTTATTCTTTTTATAGAAGTCACTCCGGACAAGGCATAAAGCCACTTGATGTAAGGAACTAACAAGAATGAAAGATGATTACCGCAAAGACAGAAGATGCCTATTAACCTTAGTCTTGAAAAGATCAAAGTTAAAAGTAAGGGAAAAAACAATAAGCAGAAAGATTTCCACAAGTCTGCAGTTCTTGTAATGAAACTACTGAAATAGGAATCTGTGTTATAGTGAAGTATCAAAACAGCAAATAGATGAAAACCACTAGACCAACAAGTCAAACGAGCTGGAACAAAGGAAGCAGGGAATAGACAATTCTGAAGAACACATGCCATAATAGTATTTGTAGAAAAGAAACAGATTAGCAACTTTACGTCTATGAGAGAGAGAGAGAGAGAGAGAGAGGTTTCTGCACCTTATCAAGAACCTTCAATTGAGGCAGGGATTCACCAGTTAAAATATGACAACAAATACTCCATACATGGTCTGATAGCAGATTTGTAGAGAGAAAATTACATTAGGTGTAAAAAAAAGTGTTTGAGAAATAGAACTGATTTTACAAGATGCAGAAAGAGCAATGGATTTAATATATGAATTCCAAGAAAGATTTGATAAGAAAGAAAGATCAAGAAGTTTTAGAGTTAATTTTTTCATCCAGAGTAGAGTCAGACATTTATAATGATACTAGTAGATGTACCCGGCATTGCCCGGTATTAAATGTAACATTAAATTCCTTAAAAAAAAATTAAGTAAAAAAAAAAAAAAAAAAATAGAAAGAAACTGAGACATGTGCATGTGAATATTATGTTTTTTCTAAACAGTTCAATTCTTGTAAAAAAAAAAATATTCAAGCGGAGATTGAAACCAAAACCTAAAGACAGTGAGTCAAGTATGATAACCATTAGACCAGCTTGCCACAATCTTCAAAAAATGCTTTTAAACCTACTTATTCTTGACGTAAGGAAGATTCGCGCATGTGCAGTCGTGAAACAGTTGACGAACAGATAAAAATCTTATGATCCCCAATTTTCCAATTTTAACCCCCGTAGCAGCCTTTTTTTTCCGGATGAAAACCCATTAAACTGTTTTCCACATGTCTGAATATCCTATATACCAAATTTTAAGTTTGTAGATCAAAGATTCATTAAGTATATAGATTGAGAGTTGTCTCCCCGCACCCCACACACACATTCTTACTTTTATAGATATACTAGCAAGGTGTGTATGCAAGTATTACGTTTTTTTCTAAATAGTTCACATCAGTAAGTAAAAAAAAACAATACTCGAGCTGAGATCAAAACTAAAACCTAGAGACAGTGAGTCAAGTACGATAACCAGTAGGCCAGCTTGCCACAATTTTTAAAAAGTGTTTTCACACCTACTCATTCTTAACATTCTATATACCAAATTTCAAGTTTTCAGATCAAAAATTAATTGAGTATATTTATAGATATATATATAGATAATTTGAGATAATAATTTTAAAATATACTTTTGACTTTTTAAAAATTGTATGCCAAAAAAATCTGTGTCACTGTACCTGAAGGGCTAAAATTGCCTGTGATTGTGGAGATGCAGGCACAACAATTGATGATGTGATCCTTTCTTGGGTGGTTGCGTTAGAAGCCGAGATGGTTCCAATCCCTGCATTAGTTGTTGTGACAGATACTGGTGGGGAACTGCTACCAGGCTGCGTGCTGGCCGTTTGTATTTGGGGGGTCTGCACAACCTGGGCCACTGACTGTGCAATGGATGGCACCGCTGTGTTAGGTTGTGTTGCAATGGCTGTAGTCGCCTGCTGCTGCTGCTGCTGTTGGGTTGTATTGAGAGCTGTCGTCATCATAGAGATTCCCTGTGAATAGAAATAAAATAGATACATTGTCATTTTGAATCTATCAGAGACGAGACTTTAACCTCCAAGGTGCCCAACCCCAACTTTTTCTTGTTACCTCTGACCCTCCCCAACTGCATTCATTTTGGAAGTATACCACTTTTTTTGTTTGTTTTTTTTTTTACAAAGGAGTCACCATTTATCAAGGCCTAGAGGCCACTCGAGAATAAAGGTTAATGAGTACACGGTAGTCAATGGGGCAATATCTAAGTAATCGTTAGTTATGGAAATTTGGTAAATTGGATTATTTAAGAGGGCGACTCGTCAAGAACTTGCTCCCCAACTCCCCTACCCTATTCTTTCTTTTCTTCTTTGTCCATCTAGACTATACTCAACTAGAGATTTTTCGGTTTTAAACAAGCTGGAAAACAATGGGCAGTCTATCATTTAGAAAGAGTTGGGAGGGTCCTACTAACATTTATTTTTATTTTTTCCCCTTTCCTCCACTCTATGATAAAATTAAATGATTGTAAATAAGAACGATTCATTCATGTATATATTAAAAGAAAAATTGATTTGAGAATGTTCAGGAGGATGACTCTTTGTGTATATGTATTTTGGATTAAGGAAAGTGATAAACAAATCTTGGGTACAGTGACAAGGACGACCATAGACTCCCCCCTTCCCCTACCCACTCACACTTTTGAAGGGCCTTGTGTTTAACTTGTTTTTGAGAATTATAAATTTTCAAAAATAAATAAATTTTTCAAAGACATGCCAACACGTTCAAAAAAGTTTATCGTGGATGCAGTTCTAGCCATTTGCTAGAAGGAAGATCTGATGTTGCTTGGAATTAAATGAGGTTCACTATTCTATACTTCTGTTTTCACCCAAAAAGCTGAAATGTTGGAAAATTCTAAATTAATTTAAATAAACTGTATATAACAAGGTTAATAGTGGGAATTTGGTATGATTATTGATTATTTAAGGTGAGGGCTCAGCAAGAACTTGTTTACATTAGACTTGAAGATGACCATATCGTAGTCAGCTGGAAAGCAGGCCAGACACCGTTAAGTTTAGGTCACTTTCAAGGAATTTGTTTGTCTAGAGAAACATACACTCACACTTTTAAAAGACTCACCTGGTTTTGTAAGATGAACTGTGGTTGTAAATTTGCAGGCAATTGCGCTGGATTGACCAATACAAATTGTTGGAAAGGAGTTGCTTGTTGGGGTGATGTGACGACTTGCGGTGTTGTTGAGGCTGCTGTTGTCGTGTATGTGACTTGGGTGGTTGGGGCCTTGGCTTGACATGCCTGCACGGTAGAGACCTGTAGCTGCGGCTGTGATTGTTGGGTACTTGTCTTAAAACAAAAATGAAAAGCATCGTTTAACGTGTATTCAAAGACGAGGAATTCATATGGAGTTGTCGCTTTTCTTGCATTTCTCAAATGAAAAAGGAGAGGGGGACAAAAAACAACAATTATAATTTACAGAAATGTTCCCGAAATAATGCTGGTGTGATAAAGAGTGTATAGTGAAGCCGGGATTGAACAATGCCTAACTGCACTTCTGATCTGGTATCGATTAAGTCCAATAGCAAGAAAAGATCCCAGATTAATAAGAACTAGCAGTCTATGTCCAGAATGCCTCCTATATTAAGAAAACAAAAAAAAAGAAAAATCACTATGATGTACATACTAGTGATGAAACAAAAAAATCATATTCCAAAAATTATGTAAATTGATCAAGTAGTTTTATTTTTATTAAAAAAATTTTTTAAAGCGATTAATGGAAATTTGTAGGCATTACAAAAAAAAAAAAAAAAATTCTAACAACTATGAAATATTGTTGAGTTATCTCCCTTCTTCCTTGTTTCTATTGTTTACAACATGGCAAACAAGACAGTCACTTCTCGGTTACTCATAAAATTTGATTTTCTTATCTAAAAATAAAACTAATTTACATAATTTTTGGAATATGATATTTTCATTTTGTCATGGGTACATGCATCATACAGATCCTTTTTATGTTCATTTTATAGGGGGAATTCTGGATTGTCATTATTTCAGAGTGTTTCTTCTCCTGAGTGAGTTGTCCTTAGAAGGCTTGTGAGTTGTTGGTATTGGACTGCAAAGAAGTTTCATCAAAGACTATTTCCTGAGAACAGTGGTTCCCAACCTTTGTTTTTAGCCGGCATCCCTCAAGAAATATCCCTCAAACCTTGCACCCCTTTTAAATTTATATCGTGTTCAAGGATAAGTTTGGAAAATTTTTATTAATATTTTATCAAAAAAAAAAAAAAAAAAAAAAAAAATCATAACTTTATTCTTTAATATAATTTACAAAGAAAAGATGACGAGCTTGTGGGGTCCTCCTACATGAGTGAAAAATTTACATTCACCATGACTAATGTTTGTTCAAAATTTCCAAAAAAATCCAAGGCGTGGTTATTGAAAAATGTGCAAACAAATGATTTGGGGCATTTTTACACCTACAATGCCCTTTAGTAGAGGGGGGGGGGAGGCAACCAGAGTTATCCCAAAAATCTGTTCTGGCAAACATTTACTTCCATCATGACTAATGTTTGTTCAAAATTAAAAAAAAAAAAACGAGGAGTGGTTATTGAGAAAAATGCAAACAAATAAACAGATGAACCGGAGTTAATTACTAGGTTCAATCCCTCCTTTCTTGGGGAACCAATTACATATGTAGCCAAGAAACAAATCATGAATTAATATTGAAATAAACCTTAAAAAATAATTTCTTAACACGTTTAGCTTAGATAACAAACTTGGACGTTCTGAAATGGTTGGATTAAATCTATTAATGGCCATTTAATAACAATACTTAAGCCTAACATGAAAGCAAGAATTCAGTACATTCCAAAAGAAAACAAAACACAAAAGAGTAATATTTAGTCAATACTCTGTTTTTTATCTAAACTTTTCTTGCACTCCTAGGTTGGGAACCCCTGCCTTGGAAAATATGCTCATTCAATTGCATTGAATTCTCTGTGGACAGTCTGAAGAACTTGGAAGTTTTGGACTCATTTTACTATCTTGATGGGAGGTGAAGTTAGCTAAGTGGTTAACAACACTAGGTGTGTCAAGTTTGTTCCATAGAAACTCTTCATTTAGGATGTTGACAACCTTCACATGCTCCTTCCTTAAGTACCCAATGTCTACGTAGCAATAATTCTAACTAGAAAGATATCAGGGGAAACAAATGCTAACAATAGAATCCTCAAGAAAATGTATAAATAAGAAAAATTAAAATTCAGTAATTTGGAAAAAGTAACTGATTAAAAATCGATTTTATGGGTGTGAAAGGCTATTTTAAAATTGTATTTGTAAATTTCCATACGTACATATCGGATATACTCCTATGCTGTTTGTTCAAAAAGGATGTATCCTCTTTAGCATCCAACTTGACAGATTGGCTAACTTGGCATAGATAGCTATATACCCTTTAAAAAGCTTCAACTTAAATCAAATAACCAATCTCTGAATCTCTAGAAATCACTATTTTAATTGCTTTAAACAAAACAGATGTTCACAAATTAAAGCGGTCGGCTAGCAACCACTACTGAAAAGGCAAGAGCCTCTTTTAACCTAACTTAAGTCTAAAGCAATGGAGCAGATGCTAGGTTCCAAGTTTTGGTGCATAACAACCAAGGTTTTGAACAGATGGGTAACTTCCACCCCAACCATCATTAACCGTCCTGAGGTGCTTACTTCAGCAGACGGCAAAGTTAAACTCTTCACCAAGAACTTCACATTAAACTCCACCTTGTGTGATAATGGCTACCTACCTACTGAATTTCCTCCCAGGACTGACAATACTCTGAATGACATCCGCATATCTATTCGAGATGTTTCCAATCTTATCAAGAACCTTGATTCCAGCAAAGTAACTGGCTCTGACAAAATCCCAATCATTGTGCTCGAAAAGCTACAACCAGAACTAGCTCCAACACTAACAAAGTTGTTTAATTACTGCCTTAAGATAAAATGCTTCCCACCATCTTGGAAAACCTTGACAGTCTGCCCAGTATTTAAAAATCTGAGGGATAGATCTTCTGCATCTCAGTACAGACCAATCAGCCTCCTGTCATGATAAATAGAGACGTTGTCAACCAATTCAGCAACATGGTTCCTATTCTGAGAGATCAACTGCTGATGTGTTAGCGGTAACATCACACAGGATTGACGAAGGTTTTGTTTCTAGAGTAATAACTCTTAATATACCTAAGGCATTTGATAGGGTGCTCAAAAACTCTAATTGATCCTATTTTTTAGCTATGAGTAAAACAGAAGAGTTCCCTCCCTTTCTTACCTGCGTAACTATTGATGATATTGTTGAGGTCTGTTGCGGTTGTTGTGTTAAAGCTGCCTGCACTGCCACAGCTTGTTGCTGCTGTTGAAGCTGCAATTGCTGCTGGATTTGTTGTTGCAATTGCTGTAAGTCTTGAGTGGACAACGGGAGACCTGCCGCAAGACTGGCTGACAAAGGAATCTGAAAACAACAATAAAGAACACTTATTTTTACATATTTTTTTGGATTACTCTGAAGAATGTTGGTAGCTGACTTGTTGCATTTATTCAAAACTGGCAAGATCTACCTGGCATTACTCAGGATACTGAAAAGTAAGTTTTTAATTTTAATTTTTTTTGTGCAGATTTTTAAACTTAAGGTAGACAACGCCTATTATATTCTTCAATTTAAAATAAGTTACTCTCCTTGTTGATTTTTACTTTTAAAAAATTATTCTAGAATGTTTTATATTAGCGGTCATCTGGGCTGGACAAAGTAATTTTACAAATAAATTGTAGTTAAATATATTATTATATTGTCAATAACATGGTACAACAATAACAAATGAAGCAAAGTCTTAGTTATGAAAGATGTGTTCCGTTGATGATGATGATGATGATGATGATGGTACCCTTCTGTCTTGTGAGACAATGATGTTCTGTATCTTGTCTGGTGCACTGCAGCATCTGCTGTGGCTATACAGTTCAAAGTTGGAGTTACCTCTTCAGATGCAGGCCTGGACAGATGATAAGGAGACATAGGTTTGACCAATTACTAGAGTCTCCCCCTCAGCATTACAAAGTCTGACAGACAGACAAGCCAATATGGCTGGAGCCAGTACAACTGCAGGAGTTGCCGGAAAAATGTTGCAGATCTTCACCGTCTGTCTATCGGGGCTCCAAACCAGATTTTTATCAAGATTTACTCCCTTAGACTTTATTTTTTCCAAGGCATCCACGACATAGTATTTGTGCATAGCTGGTGAAAATTTGAAAATATTTCCAATTTTAATGAAAATAACAGAGCTCCTCATCATAGTTATTGTTATATCAAAATAAAAGCGTGTTTTGTTATAGTGCCGAAAACCCACAAACGAACCAGGGACCTTTAGATATGTTTGGTTAGGTAATTCTTTTTGTCAACAACAGTGATAACCCTTTTTCTTTTTTATGGAAATCGCTACAGACAATGTATGAAGCGACATGGTGTAAGGAGCTAAAAAAAAAAAAAAAAAAAAAAAAAAATAGTGCTTCAAAATCAAAAACTTGCCAATGATAAGTGTTAGATGGAATAGATTCTTACTCAGAAAACAGCAATTTTTCCCACTTTGTCAGAAACATTGCTACTGGAATGTGAGGACTAAAGGACAAAAAAAGGGAAGCAAGAGTTACATGACTGCCAAAAGTAAACCCAAAATCCACCTTCCACTCTCCTTAGCAGTAGTAGCAATCCTTGTGTTTTCATCTCACTAATAGCATGAGATGATCTCTTATCATTAGTAGTAGTTCTTGTTTCGTCTCTTTGCCAACAACATGAAAGATAAACAACACCCATTAAAAATGCACGTCGTCTAAAATAAATCTATCTTCGTTCATTTAGCCATTTCCAGCATCTATTTCGCATAATTAACCTTGCCTCGTA
Organism: Euprymna scolopes; assembly: GCF_053919585.1. NCBI lineage: Eukaryota > Metazoa > Mollusca > Cephalopoda > Sepiida > Sepiolidae > Euprymna > Euprymna scolopes. The sequence continues at coordinate 151,079,198 of NC_136487.1, read as the reverse complement.
ATCATATGGTTCTAGGGTTATGTCCTTGTGTGGTCATTGTTTCCTTGCAGCAAGTGCATGATAATCATGGCCGATTATCCCTCAGTCACTCTATGCCATCACAATAGTCAACTAAATGCTATTTAAGTCTGATTTTGAAACAAGATAACTTTATATGTTAGCTTCTAAAAAGAATTTTTTTTAAATGGTTTTATGGTGCAGAAATTCGACATCAAAAGAAAAAAAGAAAACAAAGGTTGACAGAAAAACATTTTTTGAAACTTTAAATTTCAATGCCGTAAGATTTCAGCATGACATTTTCAAGTTTTCTAATGTCACACACAAAAATTAAAATGTTTAAATATTGACCTCGATCTTAAAATTAGATTTAATAGTGTCAGGTCAAAGCTTATTTAATATACAAATAATGACTACAATCTTAAGAAAAAAGATCAAAGTGCAGTATCTGTTCTTCAGATGCTGCACTTCCATTTCTTGTTCTCTTTCGGTGGAGGAGAAATCCTTCACGACTGAGACAATTTTTTATTTTTGTACCTTTTCTCCACGTTAAAAAACGACCCTGGTGTCTAACTCTGTCCCGTGGGGAGGCATAGTAAATAGGTACAATCTTAAGAAAAAACTATACCAAGAACTTCCCATCTGTGGAACATGTTGCCATTTATTGCTTCCCTGAGGAATGCCACATGGTCATTTTTAAATACAATGTTAATAAACACCTGTCCAAAAAATTAAAAATTAAAAAGAAAACATTGAGACTAAACTGGTTCCAGTTATGATTTTCAATCAAAATATTGAATCCTGACTTTCGAAACAATAAAAGCAAGAAACACATTTCGTAACGTGGCTGTTACATTTCAACCGTGTCGTTACTTTTCAACCACTCGGACCCACATGTTGTCCGATACTTTGTCGCAAAGCAACAAAAAAAGAAAAGAGATAAAAATCCAACTTGGCATTTTTTAAAAGTGAAAATGAAATGCATTTATTCTTGGTTCTTCCAACGATAACGCATATCATTATCTTTCAAAAGTTTTTTTGCACACACACGTGTTTTTACAATGCGCTGCCATTGAAATGTTCAAATTAAAATTTTAAATTGCTGAATACCGTTTCATGCATAAAAATATAAATCCATCATTCTTTGCTCCCACTTACACACAAATCGACCCTACGAAAAAAAAAAAAAATCTGTCGTTCTTTTTTCCAACTGACACGCAAATTAACTGTACGTACAAAATGTCTCCGAGTGAGGCAAAAATCTTTTCTATATGGCAGTTTTAGAAATCTGTTGAGTTGGAAGTTGAACACATGCGTGCCATTGATACTCCATGACATTTCATAAAGCACATTTGTAAGTGCAAAAGAGATCCAGACAATTGCACTTAAGGGAACAACGAGGATACTAAAAAGAGCTCTCGGTTGGTTTCAATAAAAAGCAGGGCAATGTTGGCAGCTGGTTTGGCTGCTCCATACCCAGCGTTACAATCTTCAAAGGAAGAAAATTTAAAAAAAATAGCAAACAAACAAACTATAGTCACACGTCCCACCATCGGAAGAGTACATGCGTAACTTTTTGTTTCCTATTCGTCAGGTTTGGAGTTTGAATGTCACCCGCGCCACCCTTGGACGCTTGTTTCTATGATTGTTGTCACAGTCATATAACGTGTTTTTTTAAAAGTCTCTCTACCACTTAATGCAGACCATACCCAGCGTCCATCTTCCCCGATATGCAACTTGCTTCTTTTCTCGATCACAAGCTGTCCTTTTTACTTTTTTTCCTCCTTCCTGTGATGTCAGCGCATGCACACTTGCTTAATTTGCATATGTGCTAAGATGGCTGCTGCTGCTAATATTTTCACTGGTCAGCTATCCTAAAACTGCTGCTAATTTTGCCATATGCACTATATTGTAATTTGTCATAAGTAACCAAATTTTATTCATTCTATTCATCATTTTTAATATTCACATAATATTCATCAACTGTCAATCTATCCATCTCATCCACTTTTATCCTCAAATGACTTTTAGCCATGATAGGCAGAAATTCATCAGCAAATAAAAAAGAAGAAAAATATTATACAAAGATTATAAAGCATTTGGAGGGAGGAAAAGGAGAAGATGAGGGATGAGTGAAAACTGACCACAGCCTGTTGTCCAAACTGTCCCTGGATAATGAAGCCCGTAGGTGGCATAGATATGGATTGTGGAATGATATGTTGAATCGCCTGCGTGCCTGGGGCAGTGACTGTTGTTGTGATCCCCCCAGTTGGTTGGACTGTAGTTGCAGCAGCAGCCGCCGTCGTAAACGAATGGCTGTCTGTAACCTATAGAAGATGGAAGAATGATACGATAGTTAAGATGATAATAACAATAACAATAACAACAACAACAACAATAATAATAATGATAACAACAACAGCAATGTACAGGTAACAAAATAAAGATAACAACAATAACAATTCTTGCCTTAAATGTTAGCACATTTTCAGTAAAATTATGCCAAAAGAAAATGGCAGATCCCGCTCCATAAATGTCAGTTACCTCCCCACAACTAATAAATTCATTAATTCAATTAAATTCAATTTATTTGGCAAAATATAAAGAAAGGGTGATAGAAATTTATACAGAAGAGGATTCACCTTCAATTGTTGCATTGTTGGCACGTTTTTTTCTGATTCAATCAATCAAAACCAGTGGTAAAATAGTTTCTTGTAGTGTTCACATTAACCTTTTTCGGGTGCAGGAGTGAATAATAAACCCCTAAGGATATCATAATGACCACTGAGGAGATTGTAGGCCTAAATAACATCACCGCTTATGCATCAGTGCTCAAGGGAAAAAAGGTTCAATTTCTTCATTCGGCTTTCATAGGGCAGATCTAATAGACCCTGCACCTTCTGAGTAACCAATCTTTGAACTCTCCCCAGATGCTGGATATCATGTCTTAGATATGAAGCAGAGCAAGGACAATATATTCTAGTCTAATCTAATATAAAAATACCACCTGTCTGTTTAAATATATGTATGTATGTTTCAACAGAGACAACAGATTTTCACGAGCTGTATCGTTTTGAAGCTCAACCTTTCTGATAACAAATATTGAAAAATTGGCTAAAAACATTAATTCCTTAATCCTCAACTGGGCACTTTTCTACAAGGAGGGGTCGCTTTTTTCACCGATATTTTTGAAAGTGATGCCCTCTTTTCAATTGACTAGCTTTAAATTAAACCATCGCCACTTCCAGTTTGGCAATGGATGCAACGGCAAAGATGTCACTTTTTTTTTTATTCCTTCTCAGTACGGGTTCGAGCCAGCCTGCCTACTACCCCCCCCTTTTTTTTTGTGCTCAACACACGCCTCCAAACCAAACACCCCGGCAACACTGAGCACCCAGGCTAGTCTAATCTAAATCTAAACTAACCAGGGATGATCTCCTCTGAATAAGCAGTAACCAGTGGTAATCTTCCTTGATCGCTATAGATATAGCAGAGACATGGGAGCAGCCATTTGCTTTTTGTTTTGAGCTCAGTAACAAGCTGGAAAGACACATTTTCCCATTTTATACAACCATTACAATCATGTATTAGGAATGAAGTACAGGCCAGCACAATATATTCTAGTTTAATCAAATCTTTGCTTTACTATTAAGTATTATTATATACATTTTTTTAATCATCTTTTTAAAAAAAATTTTTTTAGATCTGACTTTATCATCCTTTTAAAAATTTTATGTCTTAGAAAAAAATCGTTTCATACAAGTTGTGCAAAAGAGATGCTGCATGCTTATAACTTGGTGCTTGTCTGTGAAACAATGGAACATCTACGTATTAAGACTTAAAGGAATACTATGGAAATTAAAAGTCTGAGACTAAATGTTATCACGTGATGATCAGTGGTTCTAGTATTGGAAAGTTCCCAAAATGAAAAAAGTTCCTCTGCTTAGATTATGGAAAGGGCAGCTTTTACAACAAGAAAATAGCAGGTTCCACTTCATAAATGTCCGTTACCACCCTGTGTTAATATACAGTGTAAACCGGATATAAGAACCCAAGATATAAAATAGCTGTAGAAGTCTCTTGTATCCGGGTTAGACTGTAAATCTTTATTTCATAAATTTTTAACCCAAACAAGGCACATTGCCAGTGAGACATAGGGGGCTACCATAAATTCCTTTGTTCAGTTTGTAAAAAGGGAGTTGGGAGCAACTCAATTTATTTTGTAATTGTAAATATCAGATACATAAGCGAAATTACAAGTAGATTAAGGTAACCAATTTCTGCACAAGATGTTTAAGACAATGGAAATTCCCTCCCTGTATCCTGCTTCCTTGACTGTACTAACATGCAGAAATTTAAATGCAATGTGAACAGACATCTTGCTGCTCAACTCCCTACTTAGAGTGTCCCTATAAGCATGGTCAGTAATTTACAGTAACCCCGGTGGCAAGAAATACTACCACTGCTACTACTACTAATATGTTAATAACACCAAATTGTAACGTCCTTTTTTTTCTTTATTTTCCTCTCTGTCCTTTCTTCCTTTTGACCAATCGAATTAAAGACGGAAATAAAAAAGTAAATAAAAAGTGCAAACGAAAATAAGGAAGAGGCAGTTAAATGGAAACAATGAATTCATGTCACCTTGGTGGAAACACTTCGTAAAGCATTACAAAACGTTCTTGAATCTGACCACATAAACTGGTGACCCCGCTGTGATCGAACACCACTATAACATAATTGGAAGACCCGCCAGAAACAATTTTTGACTTCTCCTGAAGTGATTGAATGCAACAAAAACTCAATAAACTTTAAAAAAAAAAAAAAATAAAAAAAAAATAAGAGTTGTCTCTCTTACCAGCTCTTCACCAGGAACAGAGTCTTTTCACCGAAAACACTGAAAGGGTACACTTGAATATTGGGCACGAGCAAGATACACGTGTATCAATAAAATTGTCTTCCACTCTTACATGTGTTGTCTGTTGTCAGTTGTTTTTTTTATATATGACTTACAGGTACAATTTGGTGTTATTACCATATTAGTAGTAGGAGTACTGAAGTTAAGCACCATTGAGCCTGGTCAGTACTAAAATGGCTGACCATTTGGGAATTCCAGGTGCTATATAATATGCTCTCCGCTTATCTCAGCATTGTTTCCAGTCAGTGTTGGACCTCTCCTTGCTACTGGACCAAAGCAGTACCGATTCAGAAGAGTTATGGTTGGGATTGTGCAACTCTTGCCTCACAATTACACACGCAGCTACCCTTACAGGGGGTATCCATTGTCTCTTGAGACTGAACAGAGTCATCGAGTAGTAGTACTAATGGCGGTGGCAGCATTTCTTATACTTATCGCCACACATGTTCTCCTTCAACTTACCTGCCACAGATAAGAACCGAGATGTGAAAAAAAAAAAAAGTATATTCGGATGGTGAGACTTGAAGTTGCCTGTACGTTTTTTTGTCACCTTGGTGATAATATCGCAGCACAGGATGAAACCAGATGCTGATGTGTTTGCAAGAATTAGGAGTAGATGGAACATTTGTCATTACTAACGAGCAGGACGTTACGACTATCGATCAAGAGAAGTGTTCACCAGGCATGTGTATGCAGTATGATGATGTATGTGAATGAACCAAGACCAGTGAAGGTTGAGGACATGCGTTGCATGGAGAGAAATGATATGAAAACGGTATGGTGGATGTGTAATGAGAGTCTTAAAGAAAGGCTTAGATCTGATGACTTGAGAGGAAGATTAAATCTGAACAGTACAGGAAGATGTGTGCAGAATAGGAGACTTTGTTGGTTTTGCCACATTGAAAGAACGATTGAGTTCTTGAGTTAGAAGATATCAAAAAGTTGACGTAGCAGGTTCAGTTGGCAGGAGAAAGCTAAAGTAAAACATGGCAGGAAGTAATAAGGATGGACATGAGAGAAAGAGCGATAAAGAAAGACTTGGGCAGAGATAGGTTAGTTTGGAAATCAATTTCTAAAAGTTTTTCAGCACATTAAACTGATGATGATGAATATATCTAATAATAATAATAATAGTAGTAGTAGTAGTAGTAATTTTCTTTTTTCTTTTAAATATTCATGTTCCTTTGAACAGCAAATCCTAATATTATTCTTAAAAAAAATGTTTCTTTTTTTAAAAAACTTACTATTTATAGAGCTTTTCAGTTTTCTAAATAACTAATTCTGAAAAGGTAGTTGATAAACAGAATTATTTTGGCTACAAAATGAACAGACCCCCCCCCCAATCAAATTTTGTTGTAGTAGTAGTAGTAGTAGTAGTAGTAGTAGTAATTTTCTTTTTTTTTTTTTTTTTAAATATTCATGTTCTTACATTAATTGAACAGCAACTCCTAATATTATTCTTAAAAAAATATTTCTTTTTTTGAAAAACTTACTATTTATAGAGGTTTTCAGTTTTCTAAATAACTAATTCTGAAAAGGTAGTTGATAAACAGAATTATTTTGGCTACAAAATGAACAGACCCCCCCCCCAATCAAATTTTGTTGTAGTAGTAGTAGTAGTAGTAATTTTCTTTTTTTTTTTTTTTTAAATATTCATGTTCTTACATTAATTGAACAGCAACTCCTAATATTATTCTTAAAAAAATATTTCTTTTTTTGAAAAACTTACTATTTATAGAGGTTTTCAGTTTTCTAAATAACTAATTCTGTAAAGGTAGTTCATAAACAGAATTATTTTGGCTACGAAATGATCGAAAAAGAAAACCCATCAAATTTTGGTTTTAGAATCATAAAAATTTGTTGTTTAATTTGAAAATAAATTTGATTCTTTATGACTTCTCTGGAAAACCTTATTGAAAGGGAAATGATAACTTAATTTATCTGTAGTGCACAAAAAAGAGTAGTAATGCCTGCAAGGATGGCTCCTATTACCTTTGTAGCTGTGATGAATTCTAAATAACACAAAAGACTTTCAATCTATATCTGACACGCCTAACAATACAGATGGCGTAAGCAATAAAAAAAATATTCAGTGACCTCACAGGTCATCTTGTACTTACTAAATTCAATGGTTTTGCCTCTTCTTCACTTTCATTATCGGTTAACATGATTTCTTGCCCTTGTGTAACCTCCCCATTAAGATTGTTCTGAGCTACAAAAAAATTAAAACACAGAAAATTAATGAAAAAAAAATCAAAAGTGTACATGATTTAAAATAAATTTAAAAAGTCCATGAAAAAAATCTATATAAAAAATCCATGAGAAAACAAAAACACAAACAAAAAAAAAAACATGAAAAGAAAAAATACACATGAAATGAAATGAAAAAAAAAAAAAATCATCTCTTAAAATTTTTTCCCTGAGTAGATCAGGAATCTTGTATATTTTCTTTGTGATCGTCTATTGGTTTAATTCCGGTATGTAGTTTGGTTGTTCTTTTGTTTTATGGCATATCAACCTTTTTGGGATTATTTAATACAAAATAGTAAATATCTCACTACCAATATAATTTTCTACCTGTATGAAAGCCAAGTGCGTCCAAGGATAGAGTATTGTTGCCACATCTGGCCAGGAACTGCTAGAATCACCTTAATGCCTTCACAGTGTTCAAAGTAGACTTCGTAGTCTAATAGCGGATGTCCTTTTCTCTTCCTTATAACCTCTTTCCCCACAGAAGAGACGTTGCGGGCATGTCTCTACTATATTGTTATTTTCATGGCAAGTGCTCGTCTGAGCTCCAATCTATGCCCCCACCCAGCTAAATTTTCATGAAAAACACTTGTCTAGTTAAAACAACTATCAATAATTCCCCACACTCTTTATCTGTGCCTAAACCTAAACGTAAATTCCATGAACAATGCTTCTTTTTTAGAACTGCACACCTATGTAACTCTCTTCCTTTTCTCTGCTTTTTAGCTGACTACAGTATAGTCGTCTTCAAGTCCAACGTAAACAAGTTCTTGATCAGCCATTTTCTTCAAGTAATTCAATTTACCAAATTTCCATTATTAATGATTCCTATGATATTGTCCCATAGACTATCGTACATGCATTAACCCTTATCAACGAGTGGCTTCTGGACCATGATAAGTGTTTTTTTTGTTTTTTTTTACATAGGCATCACCACTTATCAAGGTCACGAGGCCACTCGAGGATAAGGGTTAAAGAGTGTACAGTAGAAATTGGACAATATAGTAATCGTTAGTAATGGAAATTCGGTAAATTTGTTAACTTATACGGAACGGCTCATCAAAAACTTGTTTACGTTAGACTTGAACACAACCATATTGTAGTCAGCTGGAAAGCAGGAAAACGGAAGACAATTCCATAGGCGTGCAGTTCTAAGAAAGAAGCTTTGTTCATGGAACCTACATTTAGGTTTAGGCACAGATAAAGAGTGGGGGAAATTGTTCATAGTATTTTCTGCTAGACGGGTGTTTCCTGTGAAAGTTTGGTGAGGGGGGACCATAGATTGGAGCTCAGTCGAGCATTTACCATGAAAATAACAATAAAGCAGAGACAAACTCGCAACATCTCTTCTGTGAGAAAGTGGTTGCAGGAAAAAGAAAAGGACATCCCCTATGAGGCTACAAAGTCTATTTTGAACTCTATCAAGGCAGGATAAGTCATTTCTAGCAGCTCCTGCCCAGATGTGGCAACAGTACTCGATCATTGGACGTACCTGGCTCTTATATAGGTAGAGAATTGCATCAGCAGTGAGATATCTACTGGAGCGATAAAAGGATCCCACCATTTTTCCAGCGGCCTTGGCAACGGATTTAATGTATGTGTTCCATTTCAGATCAGGAGTAAAGGTCAAGCCCAGAAGCTTGTCAAAACATGAAGCCTCCCCAAGATGAGAGCTATTCATTTCAATTGATGCCAGATGGGGATCAGAGCGTTGATGATGTAAAGATAAAAGCTTGGTTTTAGATGCATTAAGAGTAACAAGCCACCTTTTTCCCCATTGTACCACTTGCTCAAGATCAGAGGAGAGAGAATCAGAGAGAACTTGGTCGTTTACGGTCTTAGATGTGCTACCATAGATAGTAGTGTCATCAGCATAGATGTCTACGAATGATGTAAGGATGTGATTTGGGAGATCATTAATATAGATCAGGAAGAGAGTTGGGGCCAGGATGGACCCCTGAGGGACTCCAGCATTAATACTAAGAGCTTCTGATTTCTGCCCATCAATCACTACTCTTAGGAGCCTATCAGAGAGAGAAATGATTTAATAATTGAGTAAACATTTCCAGCGATACTATAGCTGGAGATGTTAGGAAGTAAACCTTTATGCCATACTCTATCAAAGTGGTGACTGTTATAAAAAAAAAAAAAAAAAAATCCAGTAATTTTAGAAAAAGTTTTTTATGCTTTAAGTTCTTAATATCTTCCAATATTTATTCATGATATTTGGCTTGGATGTCTTTGTTTTATGGCATATCAACCCTTTTCAGGTTATTTAATGCTGAATCCAGTAATCTTGGATAAAGTTTTTTATGCTTCAAATTCTTTATATTTTCAAATATTTATTCATGGTGTTTTGTTAGTTTGTTTTGTTTTATTTTATGGCATGTCAACCCTTTTTGGGTTATTTAACGCCAAATCCAGTAATTCTAGAACAAGTTATGGTTATGGTCTTTGGTGTCGTTTCCAGTGAGGGCCACATCATGCCAACCTCACATCTTCAAAATCAGCTGGATATGGTGAAGAGTGTGGTGATCCTCTGGTGCAATCAAGTAGGCTCTGGCAAACTCTGGGTGTGGCAGCAGAACTTGGCGCTGGTCCACAAGTCCAAAGAGACCCAGGCTTGGCTTCAGACAGAGTGTTACGACTTTGCACCCTTCTCTCACTGACCCCCCCCCCTCCTGAACCCACTGGATTACTTCGTTTGATCATATGACGAGAACATCACCAACATGACCTCCCATAACACCAAAGCCAGCCTGATTGCCACCATCTGCCGAGTATTCGCCAAGCTCTCGCCGGCACTTGTGGAAAAGGCATATTCCCAGTTCCGGATCTGTATTGAGGCGATGATTGAGGCTGAAGGCGGCTACATTAAATAGATGTCAGCTGTCATAATCAAATTAGCCTGAATTGATTTTTTTCAATAAAGGTTTTAAAATAAAGCTGTAGTGTTATTTTCTTTAGGGCAGCAACTTTATCGTTCTACCTTGTACAATATAAGGAGCTAACAATAACGAAAGATTATTGCAAAGACAGGAGAAGTATATGAGTAGGCGTGAACCAATTAATGAGAATAGTGTTCCACAAGCCTGCAGTTTTGGTAAAGAAGCTACTGAAACAAGAACATTAATTGTTGAAGACCGTTAGACCAACGAGTCAACGAGCTGAAATAAAGGAAGCAGGGAATAGCTCAAACAATTCCGAAGAACATGTGTCATTATAGTATTTATAAAAAAGAAATCAAATTAGTTTGTTTTAGTATTTAATCTTATATTGTTACAATCGAGGATAAAGGGAAGGTGTATACGGATAAACAGAAGCTATGGCATACTTCTAATTTTCATCTCTTTTCATGACACACAATACCAGATGCAAAGGTTTACAATCATTCGCCTAGTTGTATCAATTCCCTGACTGTACTGACATGCAGAAGTTCAAAGTTGTACCCCCCTCAACGTAAATACACCTGATTAACCGGACAAGCAGTACAATCTCACCTCTACACAGTAGAGATCCCCAAATGCCGGAAAACCTACTCAAATAATTACTTCCCTCAAACTGCTAGACTTTGGAATTCCTTCCCAGGTGGCTGCTCCCCTGACTCTATTGACATGCAGAAGTTCAAATGTAATGTAAACGAACATCTCACTGCTCAACTTTCTACATAGTATCCCTGTAAATTTGGTTCCAATTAGTAGCCCCTTACGTCAAAGTGGCACAGTGCCTTATTTAGGGTGAAATAATGGTGACCCCCCCCCCGTCTTGCAGTATAGAGTTTTAAGCATGGATGGAGTGTAGGGGAAATTGTTGACAGTGGTTATAGTCATACGAGTGTTTGGTGCGAATGTTTTGGGGGAGAGCATAGATTAAAGCCTAGTCGACCATTTGCCACGAAAATAATGATAGAGCAGAGATAGACGCAGGTTTTATGAGAAGTCGGGGAGAATACACTGTGGAAGCCGGTGAAGTCAAGATCAAAATGTGAAGTCAAAGCGTTGTAATCCCCAAAATATTGACACGGTGTGTGAATAAATGTTATATGAACTATAACTTTGTGTAATGTCTTCTTTTGAAGAAACAATTATGTGAATTCGTCCCGGTTGTTACTGTCATATTAAATGTTTATCGAATTCTTAAAAGTTTACAGACTCCATCTATATATATAAAAGGCAAAAATCGGTGTGTATGTATGTATGTATGTATGTATGTATGTATGTTTGTTTGTAACGCTAAAACTTTTGAAAGACGGAACCAGAGTTGACAAATTTGGTATCATATTGCACCTTGATCACCCGGATGACAAATATCGAAATTTCACGTCAAACGGACCAGTAGAAAGGGGTCAACTGATCGTTTTTCTCCTAGGGGGGCCCCCCAAAAAACCTGTCATTTTAACGTTATTCAATACGTGTCACGTGACGTGACGTCAGCTCAAACTTTTGACAGACACAACCAAAGTTGACAAATTATGTATCATATTGAACCTTGATCACCCGCATGACAAATATCGAAATTCCACACCAAACGGACCATTAAAAGGGGGTGAACTGATCATTTATCTCCTAGGGGGGCCCCCAAAAAAACCTGTCATTTTAATGTTAATATTACATAATCCAAAAACGCTTAGTCATGTCACGTGACGTGACGTCAACATCCAGTAATGGCGAACAAATGTAAACAAACACTTTGTTTTACCGATACTTTTGTAATTTCTCTTCTGCTTTGTTCTAGAGATTATTAAACTCCATGACAATGTCTCCAACGTATTTAACTGGTTAAAAATAGTATTTATACAAGAGTTTTAACGAAAAATATCAGGAAAAAATGTACAGGAATAAAAAAAAATTCAGCTTTCAAAATATTCGTCGATAAAAAAACCGATCTTTATATTTACGCTAGCCATTTTGTATATTACCACGTGACCTGCTATCTCTTAAACTGGAGGGGGGGGGGATCCACTTGAATCCAACAAAACCAGTAATTTTTTTTTTCTATTATATATACATCATTTTCTATAAAATTAAGTGTAGACTTTATAATTAAAACAAAAAATGTTATTCATACTAAAAAAAAAAAACGCTTAGTCATGTCACGTGACGTGACGTCAACATCCACTAATGGCGAACAATTGTACCTATTTACTATGCCTCCCCACGGGACAGAGTTAGACACCAGGGTCGTTTTTTAACGTGGAGAAAAGGTACAAAAATAAAAATTGTCTCAGTCGTGGAGGATTTCTCCTCC
>NC_136487.1:151016786-151064286 GCF_053919585.1 Euprymna scolopes | reverse complement strand
TATGTAAATATATCTGGCATAATCTATGTATTATATCTATAAAAGTGTGAATGTGAGTGATGGAAAGAGCAAAAGATTCTCAACCTATATAACCTATAAAAGTGAGAATATGTGTGAGAGAGAGAGAGAGAGAGAACAATTCTCAACCTATATATTCCACACATTTTTGGGCACAGATTTGGAAATTTGTATATAGGGTAGGCAGACATATAGAAATATATCTAGCATAATCTATCTATTATATCTATAAAAGTGAGAACTTGTGTGTGTGTGTGTGTGTGAGATAGAGAGAGAACAATTCTTAACCTACATACTCAACAAATTTTTTACCTACAGTTTAGAAAATTTGTATAAAGGGTATTCAGACATATGGAAATATATCTAGCATAATCTATCTATTATAACTACAAAAGTTAGAATGTGTGTGTGAGAGAGAGAGAGAGAACAATTCTAAACCTATATATTCAACAAATTTTTTATCTACAGATTTGAAACTTTGTATATAGGGTATTCAGACATATGGAAATATATCTAGCATAATCTATCTATTTTATCTATAAAAGTGAGAATGCGTGTGTGTGAGATAGCGAGAGAGAGAGAGAAAAAGAGAGAGATAAAAATTCTCAACCTATACATTCAACAAATTTTTTATCCACAGATTTGAACATTTGTATATAGGGTGTTCAGACATATAGAAATATATCTAGCATAATCTATCTATTATATGTATAAAAGTGAGAATGTGTGTGTGTGTGAGAGAGAGGACAATTGTCAACCTATGTATACAACAAATTTTTTATCTACAGATTTCAAAATTTGTATATTGGGCATTCAGACACATTTCAATATATCTGGCATAATCTGTCTATTATATCTATAAAAGTGAGAATGTGTGTGATAGAGAGAGAGAGAACAATTCTCAACCTATATACTCAACAAATTTTTTATCTACAGATTTGAAAATTTGTATATAGGGTATTCAGACATATGGAAATATATCTAGCATAATCTATTATATCTATAAAAGTGAGAATGTGTGTGTGTGTGAGAGAGAGAGAGAGAGAGAGAGAGAGAACAATTCTCAACCCATATACTCAACAAATTCTTTATCTACAGATTTTAAAATTTGTATATAGAGTATTCATACAAATAGAAATATATCTAGGATAATCTTTCTATTATATCTATAAAAGTGAGAATGTGTGTGTGTGTGAGCGAGAGAGAGAGAGAGAGAGAGAGAGAGAGAGAGAACAGTTCTCAACCTATACATTCAACAAATTTTTATATATAGGGTATTCAGAAATATCGAAATATATCTAGCATAATCTATTATATCTTTAAAAGTTAGAATGTGTGTGTGTGAGAGATAGAGAGAACAATTCTCAACCTATGCACTCTACAAATTTTTTATCTACATATTAGAAAATTTGGATATAGGGTATTCAGACGTATGGAAATATATCTAGCATAATCTATCTATTATATCTATAAAAGTGAGAATGTGTGTGTGAGAGAGAGAGAAAGAGAGAGAGAGAGAACAATTCTCAACCTATATATTCAACTAATTTTTTATCTACAGATTTGAAAATGTGTATATTGGGTATTCAGACATATGTAAATATATCTGGCATAATCTATGTATTATATCTATAAAAGTGTGAATGTGAGTGATGGAAAGAGCAAAAAATTCTCAACCTATATAACCTATAAAAGTGAGAATATGTGTGAGAGAGAGAGAGAGAGAGAGAACAATTCTCAACCTATATATTCCACACATTTTTGGGCACAGATTTGGAAATTTGTATATAGGGTAGGCAGACATATAGAAATATATCTAGCATAATCTATCTATTATATCTATAAAAGTGAGAACTTGTGTGTGTGTGTGTGTGAGAGAGAGAGAGAACAATTCTTAACCTACATACTCAACAAATTTTTTACCTACAGTTTAGAAAATTTGTATAAAGGGTATTCAGACATATGGAAATATATCTAGCATAATCTATCTATTATAACTACAAAAGTTAGAATGCGTGTGTGAGAGAGAGAGAGAGAACAATTCTAAACCTATATATTCAACAAATTTTTTATCTACAGATTTGAAACTTTGTATATAGGGTATTCAGACATATGGAAATATATCTAGCATAATCTATCTATTTTATCTATAAAAGTGAGAATGCGTGTGTGTGAGATAGCGAGAGAGAGAGAGAGAAAAAGAGAGAGATAAAAATTCTCAACCTATACATTCAACAAATTTTTTATCCACAGATTTGAACATTTGTATATAGGGTGTTCAGACATATAGAAATATATCTAGCATAATCTATCTATTATATGTATAAAAGTGAGAATGTGTGTGTGTGTGAGAGAGAGGACAATTGTCAACCTATGTATACAACAAATTTTTTATCTACAGATTTCAAAATTTGTATATTGGGCATTCAGACACATTTCAATATATCTGGCATAATCTGTCTATTATATCTATAAAAGTGAGAATGTGTGTGATAGAGAGAGAGAGAACAATTCTCAACCTATATACTCAACAAATTTTTTATCTACAGATTTGAAAATTTGTATATAGGGTATTCAGACATATGGAAATATATCTAGCATAATCTATTATATCTATAAAAGTGAGAATGTGTGTGTGTGTGTGTGAGAGAGAGAGAGAGAGAGAGAGAGAACAATTCTCAACCCATATACTCAACAAATTCTTTATCTACAGATTTTAAAATTTGTATATAGAGTATTCATACAAATAGAAATATATCTAGGATAATCTTTCTATTATATCTATAAAAGTGAGAATGTGTGTGTGTGTGAGCGAGAGAGAGAGAGAGAGAGAGAGAGAGAGAGAACAGTTCTCAACCTATACATTCAACAAATTTTTATATATAGGGTATTCAGAAATATCGAAATATATCTAGCATAATCTATTATATCTTTAAAAGTTAGAATGTGTGTGTGTGAGAGATAGAGAGAACAATTCTCAACCTATGCACTCTACAAATTTTTTATCTACAAATTAGAAAATTTGTATATAGGGTATTCACACATATGGAAATATATCTAGCATAATCTATCTATTATATCTATAAAAGTTAGAATGTGTGTGTGAGGTAGCCAGAGAGAGAGAGAGAGAGAGTAAGAACAATTTTCAACCTATATATTCAACAAATATTTGATCTACAGATTAGAAAATTTGTATATAGGGTATTCAGACATATGGAAATATATCTAGCATAATCTATCTATTATATCTCTAAAATTGAGAATGTGTGTGTGAGAGAGAGAGAACAATTTTCAACCTATATACTCAACAAATTTTTTTATCTACAGATTTGAAAATTTGTATATAGGGTATTCAGACATATGGAAATATATCTAGAGTAATCTATCTATTATATCTATAAAAGTGAGAATGCGTGTGTGTGTGAGAGAGAGCGACACAGAACAATTCTCAACCTATATATTCAACAAATTTTTTATGTACAGATCTGAAATATCACATTTGTATAGAAGTAGAAATCTTGATACCTACTCTGATACCTAATAAAAGAAAGGACACTCTTTAGGGCGGATTTTGATTATAACAAGTCACTAATTAGAAATTATAATAAACATTCTAATAATTTAAGAATTTTACCAAAATAAAATTGCATGGTAATCACCCAATTTCTGCCACAAAATTTTGATTGGCAGAACTCATAAACATAAAATATATATTTTCTAATTTCATCTTTTTTTTTTCTTTTTACATAATCTGGTTTGATGTTTTCCCAAATATTCAAATCACTATATTTTGCTGCTTAATATCAAATACAGCAACTGAGTTATTTTTATGCATCAAACAATTACATTTTCTCATTCATCCAAACTAATCACTGAACATCAATTTCATATTTTCTTCACTAAAATATTACTGTGCTTGATGTCATCAAGTGGAGCGGATCATTTTTTTTTCATTTGTTCACACATTTTTCCAATTTATATATATTTTGTTAAAGATTCTTAGCCTATGTCATTGCATACCAATCTGTTTATTAAAAGTTAAGGTTCACTGTAAACACATATGTTACACCAAAATAAAAACGCTTCAGATAATGTCTTGATATTCAATTCAGTTTCTCACATGACATCTTATGAAGTTAGTAGAAATGTTACAGACTTTTGAATCTCAAACACTTTCAATACTGTGCACTGATATTTTCTTTTTTGCAATATAAGCACATTCATGATTTTTTTTACAAACGTTAAAAACTTTCACATTGTGTAGCAATATACTGAAACAATTATAAAAATATTTGTTTTTATTTTGAATGATGCAGGGCATCTGAAGAGAGATTTTTCTAACAAAATGAAAGTATAATTTTTAGCAATAGGTATCTAGGAAAAGGCCACTACATATGTTATAAGTTCCAAATTTCCACAACCTGGCAAATACTGGTACATGCTAGCAAATTTAGATTTGCAATTACAAAATATGATTCTAATTTTTTCTTTTGCTCTTTATTCTAACACTACACTAAGTTTACTGTGTTATTTCGCTACAGTTGATATTGTGTAGAACAATAAGAAAATCATAGTGAACAATGCATTCAACAAAATTTCACACACATTTCTAGATACCTATATCTAATAAGTTCAAAAGAAAGGACACACTTAGGGAGGTATTTTGGTGGTCAAGTCACTAAAAAGAGATTAGCTGGTTTCCCGGCATAGCCCAGGATATAATAAAGATTGACTGAAATACATGTTCTAGCTGGTTTCTAGGCGTTGCCAGGGATGTAATATAGACACATTATGTTGTATATTACCTGTTCTCTTCTCCCTAAGGTAAAACAATTTCATATACATGCTGTAAATTACCTATGCTAGGGATAAAACATGAACAATATCAGTCCTAGGGTAGATAAAACAAATAATACATAGAGATGAAAGATTCCTCTCCCCTAAGAATCAAACATATGTTCAATATCTGCTTTTGTTTTTTCATTGTTTATACGGTCCCGAGCAACGCCGGGTAGCCCTGCTAGTCTATTATATAGACTGTTGTTATTATATCCATTCCTCTTCTTTTTCTTCACCAAAAAACATTTGTCTAACTCTCCATCAATGGAACATTGTATCCTTTCGTCATTTGAAGCCCCCCTCATGTACAAGTATTTGCCATTCCCTTAAAATAACATGTCGATATGTTCACATCATCGTTTCAGTCCAGGTCAAGCAAAACATTGTTCATCGTAAAAGTTATATACACCCTGTCTGTCTGTTTATATACACCAACATTTATTCATCAATTATTTGATACCCTGCTATCCAACACTATTTAACCACTATCAACTCCAGATTCTCACTGAGCACTCCAAATGTGAATGGGGTCTCGCAGTACAGGTTAATACCTGCTCATTCTCTGATAGCACAAAATGACACAATTTGATTTTGTTATTGGAATTTTTGCAGGAAGGAGTATGTGAAGATGGCCAACATCCTTATGTAGTACTTCAAATGTCTTTGATATGCCTTTTGTCAGGTCACACGATTTCTGATTACGTCTTCTAACCATTTTAGTAAAATGTTATATTTTTTGGTGCTAGTGCACTTACTGATCAGCGCTATTTTTTAAATCGTATTTCCAAGTTTAATTAAAGTTTTATGATATGTTTTTTTATTCAATTGTAAGGTTAAAGTATAGAATAGGTACAAAAAACATCTTCCTCTCCCCATGTTTATCATACACCTCATTTCAATTTTGTAAGGATACCTTCACATGAAGTCTATAGTGAAGCAAAGGTTGCATAATTCACAACCATACATCTCTTGAATCTGTACTGCTTCAGTACTTCATACCTGGTTGCTGAATTTCCCCTGGGTGGGTTGAGCTGGCGTTTAGAGAATTTTAAATTAACAACTTATCCCCAGTTGTATATATATCTTCTTCTTCTTCTTCTTCTTCTATATATATAAATCTCAAACGTCTGTGAGTTTGTATGTTTGTATGTAACGCTAAAACTTTTGAAAGACACAACCAGACTTGATAAATTTGGTATCATATCGAAGCCCCGTGTCCCGGATGACAAATATCGAAATTTCACGTCAAACGGACGAGGAGAAAGGGGTAAACGTATCAGTTATCTCCAAGGGGGTCCCAAAAAAAACTGTCATTGTAATGCTTTTTATTACGTAATTCTTGAATGATCCAATGTAATTAATACGTAAAAAAAAAAAAAGCTTAGTCATGTCACGTGACGTGACGTCAACGTCCACTAATGGCGAACAATTGTTAATAAAAAAATCTTTCTCCGATACTTTTGCATTTTTCTCTTCGGCTCAGTTATATCTTTTTTTTTACTTTATGCCAATGTTTCCATCGTTATTACCTGGTTAAAAATATTATTTATACAAGAGTTTTAACGAAAAATGTCAGGAAAAAATGTACGGGAATAAAAAAATTCACCTTTCAAAATATTAGACGATTATAAAAATATCGTAATATTTATGTAATGTAAAATAATTAGCCATTTTTTATGTTACCACGTGACCTCATACCTCTTAAGCTGGAAGGGGGGGGGGGAGTAAAACCAACACCGTCTCTCTCTCTCACACTTACTCTCTCTCTCTCTCACTTTCTCTATCACCCTCTTTCTATTTTTCTATTCGTTTAAAAACGCTTAGTCATGTCACGTGACGTGACGTCACGGTTTGGTTACTATGGAAACACTTACTTTTTGTGCTGCTTCGAAAAGGAACAAAATTCAACATACACCGCTTCCTCTTCCCTCCCTCCCTCTCTTTCTCTCTCACACACACACACACACACTTTCTTCGGTGTGTTTTTATTGTTACGTACGTATTTTTTTATATTTTTATCTCAGTAATTTTTATTATATTTAATAGCATTTTCTTTTTTTTTTTTTCATGGGAAATTATTTTTCTATTCGTTTTAAGAAAATGCTATTAAAAAATAAAAATGCGATAAATTCTGGCAACAGTTATTTATTTATGCTATTCGCAGCCGGCCGGAAGAAACGCGCATAGACATTTTGTAAACATTGTTTTTAAAAAATAAAAAATAATACTTCTATTATGTTTTAAACGACTGTAATAGTTTATTTTGGAAGTATAAAAAAAAGTCCATTAATTTGAACTTAAAGCCTGTTTGAATAAAACTTATATAAAAAAAAACCGTCACTTCCGGCAAATGGCTATGTAAACAACTGGTGGCATTTTTCGAATACATCGGTAAACACTGTATGTTTTTCGAGCTGAATAAATATGTTACATTGAATAAAAACACAAAAAATATATCCAGTTGGATAGAAAAGTAACTTATCTTGCCTTTCCTAACATTTATTTGTTATATATTTGTCTTTTGACCGTCCACTAATGGCGAGTTTTTTTTTTTTTTTAAATAAAACTAATTTTAAAATTTCGATGTTATAAAAACAGTCCATCACATGTCAATATAAAAATTCTCTTTTTGTTTGATAAAAAGAATAAACAGTTAATAGATACAACAAAAAAGTCCATTAAGTTCAACAAACTAAACTCTTTTATTTATAATAAAACTCTTCGACAGTTTAAATGCTTTCAAAATCCTATGTAAGTATATCGTTTTTACTGTACACAGATTCGAAAAAGTTGTCATCAAACAAATATATGACAGAGTTGAATAAATATGTTACATTGATTAAAAACACTTCTTATTAGCATTTTCTTTTTATATGACAACGTTAATGTTCATGAATCTCTCTTTTAATCATTTTTATCGACTATCAGCCAAATAACCGGGGTCTAAAATTTGGGAAATTATTTTTCTATTCATTTAAAGAATATGCTATTAAAAAAGAAAAAGTCGATAAAAGTTAGACATAAACAGTAAAAAAATAGAAGATATTATTATTAAATAACAATAATTATTAAAAATAAATATTAACATTTACAATAATAAAATGAGTTAGTATTAAAAATAATTATTAAAATAAAAATGAGTTTATTATTAAAAATACATATTAATATTCAAATAAAATTGTTTTTATTATTAAAAATAAATATTAATATTTAAAGTAGAATAAAATGTGTTTATTATTATAAATAAATATTAATATTTAAAATAATATGTGTTTATTATTAAAAATAAATATTAATATTTAAAATAATATAATGTGTTTATTATTACAAATAAATATTAATATTAAAATAAAATGTGTTTATTATTAAAAATAAATATTAAGGAAGGTCAACAGGTGGAGGAAAAATAGTCAATGCAGGTCATACCACCTGACCAGCTAAAATCGCCTTTTTATATAAGGCAGACAGTCAGACTATTTGCCTTGAGGGCGGGCTAAGCCCTCCTACCCCCCCCCCCCAAAGCTGAGAGCTGGGGAAACTTCTCTCAGAAGGGGTATGGGAGGACAGGGAGACCTTCCCTCTTTCAACTAAGAGATAGATATCCTTTTGTATGGTTGATTGACCCCCCCCCTGTCGGTTCCGCTTACTCCATTCAGAAAGAGATCAACCTTACATAAAAAAAAAAAAAATATGGGGACAGGGAAGCCTTCCCGGGCCCCCTTTCTGGGAGGAGAAGTTCCCCGGCTCCTACCTTTTTGGGAGTGCTCAGCCCGCCCTCCAGTCAACAACAATATTTGAAGAATAAAGATATTTTTGTTTTTGTGTTTTAGGTGGTGAAGGTGATCTGGGGAGTGTTTTTTTTTTCACAAAAAAGGTACTTTTTACGAATGGGTATCCAAGAAAATTACAGTATTTTGTCAGAAATTAAGGTTTTCATTGACCACTCTAAATACTATCAGAAATGAACAAAGTTAATTAAACAGTCTACACAATATAAACTAACTGTTTTGTTGGCTTTTTATTCTAACTCCAAACTAACCCATAACTACATTTTTCTTTTATTTTGCAAATTTTATTTCCTTTAGTTTATATTGTGTAGCTGAATCAGAAATTGATTTATCTTTTGTCACCAAAATAAAATTACTTGGTAATCACCCAATTTCTGCCACAAAATTTTAATTGGCAAAACTCATAAGCATAAAATATATATTTTCTAATTTCATCTTTTTTTTTTTACATAATCTGGTTTGATGTTTTCCTAAATATTCAAATCACTATATTTTGCTGCTTAATATTAAATACAGCAAATGAGTTATTTTTATGCATCAAACAATTACATTTTCTCATTCATCCAAACTAATCACTGAACATCAATTTCATATTTTCTTCACTAAAATATTACTATGCTTGATGTCATCAAGTAGAGCGGATCATTTTTTTTTACATTTGTTTACACATTTTTTACAAATGTTTTTGAGAGTCCATACAAAGTTATAAGTGTTCAACATTTTTTTTCATTTGAATATATTTTGTCTAAGATTCTTAGCCTATGTCATTGCATACCAATTTGTTTCTTGAAAGTTAAGTTCACTGTAAAAACATCTGATACACCAAAATCCCTGATACCTGTTTCTTATAAGCGCCAAATAACTATCACTATTTCGATTTGTGTTTCATGAGAACAATTCAATATTGATACATTATAAGAAACATTTCCAGTGCTTTTCTCTTTTTAGCAATAGTTGGTTGATAATTAGAGGACACAACTAACCCTATACTATGCTTTACTTTGTTTTGTATATATATTTTGTATTGTGTGAAATTAACAAAGATTCATATGCAGGAATCTGTTGATACATTCCAAGAATCCCAATGCGACCAACAAACTTGAAAGACTACAATTTCTTTTTACTATGACCAATAAGAAAGCTCAAGGACTAAGTTGTTGGACTCATCCTGATCACCATTTTAAATTATTGTTAACAGTAAGTTTAACATTTTAAGTACAGAATAATATTCCTTTTGATATTTATAAATTACTATTTTCTGTGACAGATGTTACTTTTTCAATATTGATTGTACCCTCTTTTGTGTTTTTAAATTTTGCATACAATAATATTAAGCACACCATACCAAGACCACTATTTGAGCATCTAATAAACTGCCTACCAAGACCAATGTTTTCAAGTGACAATGGAGAGTATTCATGTTATGTTTCACATTTTTATGTTTTGAAATATTTTGCTGCTTAATATCAAATTCAGCAGATGTTTACTTTGTTTTGTGTATATACTTTATATTAGGTAGAATAAACAAAACTTAATTTCGCTACCATCATTATTTGTAGTGACATGCACTGTTAACATAAATAAAATCAATGGTGACAATCCCTGATACCTGTTTCGTATAAGCACCAAATAACTATGATAATGTGTTATTGTTGATACATTATAATAAACATTTCCATTGACTGGTCGTTTGCTTAGCTTAGGTTTACATCATTTTTTCACAATGTTTCTCTACTTGCTTTCAGCATGAGAGCAGATCATATTCTGCACATGTTTCATGCATATCACAAAAACTTATAATATTTGATCAACATTTGACTAACAATTTTACAAAAAAGACCTACCACCTTAAGGGGGGTAAAGGTAAGGCTCCCCACATAACCATAAAAGAAAGCCGCCCCCCCATACAGTGGGAAAGAGCTCCCTTCCCATTCTGGGGCAGAGAAGGGGCAAGGAAAACTCTTAAACATAAATGGTCAACGGAGGGTATACACCCTGGGAAACTAAAAGTCTATATGGAATCTGCATAAATTAAAATATCCTGTTTAAGCGTATTGTATGACAGGGAGGGAAGGTCAACAGGTGGAAGAAAAATGGTCTAGGCAGAGCATACCGCCTGACAAGCTAAAATCGCCTTTTTATATACGGCAGACAATCAGACTCTGATTGCCTGGACGGCGGGCTGAGCAATGAATGTGGAAGCCGGGGAACTTCTCTCTGAAGGAGGATGGGAGGCCCAGGGAGCCTTCGGTCTCCTCCTAAGAGAGGGATATCCTCTTACTCCCTTTGGAAAGAGATCAACCTTACACAAAACAAAAAATATGGGAAGAGAAGCCTTCCCGGGCCCCCCCTCCCCCTTCTGGGAGGAGAAGTTCCCTGGCTCCAACCTTTTTTTTGGGGGGGGGGGGCCTAAGCCTGTCCTCCAGGCAACCAAATGAAAAAGAAATTTACCCATCCCACCTTTGTAGGAAGTGTGCTCAGCCCACCTTCTGAGCCACTGTGAAAGTTTCCTTCCACCAAAAGGGAAGGGAACGAGGAAGGAAAAGTCTCTGAGAATCTTCATGCAATTTCTTTGACAAAGAAACTGTTTTCACTTGATTCCACACAAAATTTTTATTGCTTTTTCATCTATTGTCTTATATTAGGATTTCTTTAAGCATGTTATTTTATTTAAGAGTACTAAATAGCTTTTCAGTTTCTTGAGACTCTTTCAACTGTCTGGATTCTGCAGCAACGTTGTGGAGTGATATGTAAAACATAAATTGGTACTATATAACAATAGGTATGTAGAATTCTAACTCGCCAGTGTTGATCGTTTCAATTATTTACAAATTCACCAGGTCCTAGATATGACCATAAACTGTATCCAAACATGGGGCTTTGTGAAGTGTGAATCCACCATTTAATTGCTATTAATTATTATTACTGTTAAAAACTCAAGAAATATCCGAAAATATGTCAACCTTACAAAAAAGAACTACCACCTTAAGTGGAGTAGAGGTAAGGCTCCCCCACATAACCATAAAAGAAAGCCGCCCCCCCCCTACAGGGGGAAAGAGCTCCCCTCCCATTCCAGGGTAGGGAAGGAGTAAGGAAAACTCTTAAACATAAATGGTCAACGAAGGGTATACACCCTGGGAAGCTAAAAGAGCCTTTTTATACAGCTCATCTGATGGCAAAACTTAAAAAGATAAAGAGATCAATAGCTATAGCCAGCCGGTCTCATGAACACAGGTTTACACTCCATCCAAGTTCAGTTGAGGCCTCTATTTCCTCCGTGCGAATAAGGTCCTGACCCCTCCCCAAGTGCGGGGAGTTTGCCCGACTCCACTCCGGGCACACTTAACAAGAAAACTACCCCCTCCCTAATGCAGGAGAGAGAATGCTCACTGCTTGATCTCCTTCTTTGGTTGGATGACTGCCACCTCCCCATAGCGAGGGGTAAAAAAAAAAAGCAAATCACCCCTTCAGCCCTTCCCTGCATAGCACGGCTCCCTCCTTCAGGGAGGGAAGGTCAATAGGTGGAGGAAAAATAGTCAACGCAGGGCATACCGCCTGAGAAGCTAAAATCGCCTTTTTATATACGGCAGACAGTCAGACTCTATTTGCCTTGAGGGCGGGCTAAGCCCCTCCCCCAAATTTGAGAGCCGGAGAAACTTCTCCTCTCAGAAGCTGGAGGGGAGGCCAGGGAGCCTTCCCTCTTTCAACTAAGAGACGGATATATATGTATCTTTCTTTTCTTTGCTTATTTCTTGGTACTAAGGATTTCTGTATGCATGTTATTTTATTTAAGAGTACTAAATAGCTTTTCAGTTTCTTGAGACTCTTTCACCTGTCTGGATTCTGCAGCAACGTTGTGGAGTGATATGTAAAACATAAATTGGTACTTTATAACAATAGGTATGTAGAATTCTAACTCGCCAGTGTTGATCGCTTCGATTATTTACAAATTCACCAGGTCCTGGATATGACCATAAACTGTATCCAAACGTGGGGCTTTGTGAAGTGTGAAGCCACCATTTAATTGCTATTGCTACCAGGTCCACTCTGATCTAGAGTGGTAGTACCTGTTAGGGTCCCAATTATGAGTTAAATAGAAACCAACATTAAATAAACAAATATATTCAAGGAAAAAAATGTCACTGGATTTGGCATGAAATAACCTGATATAGTGTTGATATGTCATAAAACAAAATGAACCAACAAATTCACCAATCGACACATTATCAACAAATGTATCTTTCTTTTCCTTTTTCTATGCTTATTTCTTGGTTCTAAGCTTATCATTAACAAACCCTGACATTTCTTTTACTTTGTTTTGTGTATATATTTTATTTTGTGTAGAATTAAAAAAAAAAAAAAAAATTACATTTCGCTACCACATTTGCAGCGAAATGTTAGCATAAATAAAATCACTGGTGACAACCCATGATGTTTTTTCTAATGAACACCAATTAACCAACACGCTTTCCATTGGTTTTTCATAACAATTTAATATTGATAAATTATAATAAACATTTCCATTACTTTTCTCTTTTTATCAATAAATATACTTGGTTGATAATTAGAGGACACAATGTTTATTGTAATAAAACTTGTGATCTATAACATCCAATTCTAACAATTAAACTTTCCTTTCTCAATTGAAACAAACAACATACCCCACACTATGTTCCTAAAAATGAGGATTTTACTATTGCGTTTACATAATTTTTTAGCTATGTTTCTCTTACTTTCAGCATGAGAAAATATAATTTTCTACATGTGTTTCATGCATAACACACAAACGTATATGTGACCAACATTTTACCTCTGATATTTTTCCAAAAACACCAAATAACATTCACGCTTTCCATTGGTTTTTCATAATAACAATTTAATATTTATAATTTATAATAAACATGTCCATTCATTTTCTCTTTTTATCAATAAATATGCTTGGTTGATAATTAGAGGACTAAAATCAGATTTGTAAAAATTTCATTTTTTTTTTTTTCACTCTGAGAATTTTCTTTTTATTTCTTTGACAAACTATTTTTTTCAATTGACTTCAGCACATGATTGTTATTGCTTCTTCCCCTTTTGTCTTATATTTTTTTTCTTCATGCCAAAGATTTTATATATCAAATTTTTTCTCATTTCTTACATTTTATTTCTTTAATTCATAGTCCGCCAATATAGTATTAGTTTCAATTCCATTGAACACAATGTTTTATATAGTAAACATCAGCATATTTCACTTTTCAAGTATTTTTTTATTTTATTTCAAATACTATGTTTTATTTCATTTTGTTGACACTCATTTACCTCTCTGGGGTGCTACAAGGAACATGTAGAGTGATATATCAAACATGAATTGGTACTTTATAACAATAGGTATCTAGCATTTTCAGATAGCAATGTGGATAGTTTTAAACATGTATACACTTAAAATCTCATAATATAAAGAAATGTATCTTTTTTTTTCTTTTCCTTTGCTTATTTCTCTAACCTAAACATATCATTAACTAACCATAAACTTTGTTTTAGTTTTATATATCTATTTTATATTGAAGAATACACAAAAATCAATTTCACTACCACATTTACAATGTTAGCATACACAAAAATCACTGGTTACAATCATTGATAGCTGTTTCTTATAAGCACCAAATATCTATCACAATTTCGAATTGTTTTTCATGATAACAATTCAATATTGATACATTATAAGACACATTTCCGTTGCTTTTCTCTTTTTATAAATACAAATAATATTAAGCACACCATACCAAGCCCACTGTTTCAGCATCTAATAAACTGCCTACCAAGATCAATGTTTTCAAGTGACAATGGAGAGTATTCATGTTATGTTTCACATTTTTATGTTTTGATATATTTTGCTGCTTAATATCAAATTCAGCAGATGAGTTCTTTCTTATGCATCAAACAATTACATTTTCTGATATTCATTCAAGCTAATTACTGAAAATCAATTACATATTTTCTTTACTAAAATAATACTGTGCTTGATTTCATCAAGTGGTGCAGATCTGTTTTTACACTAACAATGTGCACATTTTTTGAAGAATAAAGTTATTTTTTGTTTTTATTTTTAAGGTGGTGAAGGTGATCCGGGGAGTGTTTTTTTTTTTTTTTTTTTTTTTTTTTTTCAAAAAAGGTACTTTTTACGAATGGGTATCCAAGAAACGTTCAGTATTTTGTCATAAATTAAGATTTTCTTTGACCACTATCAATACTATCAGAAATGAACAATCTACACAATACAAACTAACGGTTTTGTTGCCTTTTTATTATAACTCCAAACTAACCCATAACTACATTTTTCTTTTATTTTGCAAATTTGATTTCCTTTAGTTTATATTGTGTAGCTGAATCAGAAATTGATTGAACTTTTGTCATTTGTAGTTAACATGCTTTCAGCGCAATTACTACAGTGTAATCACACATGATCTACCAAAATAAAAACACTTCAGATAAAGTCTTAAATAGAATTCAGTTCCTTACATGACATCTGATGAAGTCAGTAGAAACATTACAAACTAATACTTGAAAAACAATTTGACATTTACTGTACTACAATAACACATTTGTAAAGAAGTAGAAATCTGGATACCTATTCTGATACCTAATAAAAGAAAGGACACTCTTTGGGGCGGATTTTGATGATAACAAGTCACTAATTAGACATTATAATAAACATTCAAATAATTTAAGAATTTTACCAAAATAAAATTACGTGGTAATCACCCAATTTCTGCCACAAAATTCTGATTGGCAAAACTCATAAACATAAAATATATATTTTCTAATTTCATCTTTTTTACTTTTTACATAATCTGATTTGATGTTTTCCTAAAGATTCAAATCACTGTATTTTGCTGCTTAATATCAAATGCAGCAGATGAGTTCTTTTTTATGCATTAAACAATTACATTTTCTCATATTCATCCAAACTGAAAATCATTATTTTCATATTTTCTTCATTAAAATATCACTGTGCTTGATGTCATCAAGTGGAGCGGATCATTTTCTTTCTTTTTTTTTTTTCTTTTTTTTTTTTCATTTGTTTACACATTTTTTACAAATGTTTTTGAGAGTCCATACAATGTTATAAGTGTTCAACATTTTTTTTTTCATTTGAATATATTTTGCCTAAGATTCTTAGCCTATATCATTGCATACCAATTTGTTTCTTGAAAGTTAAGTTCACTGTAAAAAATCTGATACACCAAAATCCCTGATACCTGTTTCTTATAAGCGCCAAATAACTATCACTATTTCGATTTGTGTTTCATGAGAACAATTCAATATTGATACATTATAAGAAACATTTCCAGTGCTTTTCTCTTTTTAGCAATACATATAGTTGGTTGCTAATCAGAGGACTTAACTAACCCTATAATTTGCTTTACTTTGTTTTGTATATATATTTTGTATTGTGTGGAATTAACAAAAATTCATATGCAGAAATCTGTTGATTCATTCCAAGAATCCCAATGCGACCAACAAACTTGAAAGATTACAATTTCTTTTTACTATGACCAATAAGAAAGCTCAAGAACTAAGTTGTTGGACTCATCCTGATCACCATTTTACAGTATTGTTAACAGTAAGTTTAACATTTTAAGTACAGAACAATATTATGTTTTGATTTTTACAAATTACTATTTTCTGTGACAGATGTTACTTTTTCAATATTGATTGTACGCTCTTTTGTGTTTTTACATTTTGCATAAAATAATATTAAGCACACAATACCAAGCCCACTATTTCAGCATCTAATAAACTTCCTACCAAGACCAATGTTTTCAAGTGACAATGGAGAGTATTCATGTTGTTTCACATTTTTATGTTTTTAAATATTTTGCTGCTTAATATCAAATTCAGACCCCTATTTCCTCCGTGCGATTAAGGTCCTATTTGCCTTGAGGGCGGGCTAAGCCCTCTTTCCCCCCCCCCCCAAAGTTGAGAGCCAGGGAAACTTCTCCTCTCAGAAGCGGGAGGGGAGGCCAGGGAGCCTTCCCTCTTTCAACTAAGAGACGGATATCCTTTTGTATGGTTGATCTCCTCCCCCCCGTCTCTGTCGGTTCCGCTTACTCCCTTCGGAAAGAGATCAAGCTTACACAAAAAAAAAAAAAATATGTGGAGAGGAAAGCCTTTCTGGGAGGAGAAGTTCATCATGATCACGGATCGACATTCTTTATTGATGCCCCAGGTGGAACTGGCAAAACTTTCCTGTTAAATCTGCTCCTTGCAAAAGTTCGTCTCACAAACAATATTGCCCTTGCAGTGGCATCCAGTGGAATTGCAGCAACACTTTTGGATGGTGGTAGAACTGCTCACTCTATGTTTTCTCTCCCATTGGACCTTACTAGACAGGAAAAACCATTGTGTAATATTAAAAAAGATTCAGCAAAGGCTAAACTACTGCAAAACTGTAAATTAATAATCTGGGATGAAGCAACAATGAGTCACAAAAAAGCTATGGAAGCAGTAGATTCTACACTACAGGACCTAAAAGATAACACACAAATAATGGGTGGAGTGACTTTGGTTTTTGCTGGTGATTTCAGACAAACCCTTCCAATTGTTCCTCGAGGAACCAGAGCTGATCAAATGAATGCATGTCTCAAAAACTCCTATTTATGGCATCATATTAAAACAATGAGTTTAACACTAAACATGCGAGTACATTTACATGCTGATGATGCTGTTGGTGACTTTGCCATTAAACTTTTGCAAGTGGGTAATGGACTTCTGGACAAGGACTCCTATAACCAGATTCAGTTGCCTTTTACAACAATTCAAACAGAAGAGGAATTTATAATGAGAGTTTTTCCAGATCTTCATAATTTGCATACGGATATCAATTGGCTAAGTAGCCGTGCAATTTTAGCAGCAAAGAATGAATCTGTAAATGAAATAAATAGCAGGTTGTTGAATAGATTACCTGGAGAAATCATATTATACAATTCAGTTGATACAATCTGTTCACAGGACGAAGTAACAAATTATCCGACTGAGTTTCTTAATAGTCTTGAACCACCAGGAACGCCTCCACATAGTCTGTTTCTAAAACTTGGAGCACCAATAATGTTACTTCGCAATCTTGATCCACCAAAACTCTGCAATGGCACAAGGCTCACCATAAAGAATATGATGCCTCATGTACTGGAAGCAACAATTATGTCAGGTAAGTATGCAGGAGTACACTGCTTCATTCCCAGAATCCCAATGAGACCACAAGAATTGCCATTTGAGTTTGAAAGGCTGCAATTTCCTGTCAAGCTAAGTTTTGCAATGACAATAAACAAATCACAAGGACAGTCACTAAAAGTTGTTGGGCTCAACCTGTCAAAACCAGTATTTTCTCATGGACAGCTATATGTTGGCCTATCAAGAGTTGGACACCCTGATGGACTCTTCATTCTGGCACCAGATAAAAAAACCAAAAATATTGTATATTCTGAAGCATTAAGATGAAGCATAAATATATAAACATGATTACGAAACTTTTCCCTGAAGCAAAAAATATATAAACAACATGATTACGAAACTTTTCCCTGAAGGAAAAATATATAAAGATGATTACGAAACTTTGCCCAGAAGGAAAAGAATGCGAAATGTGCCATGGAAAAACCCTTTGCGTTACATACATGTGCGAGGGAGTCTTAAAGCTAACTGTACAAAGCAAGGTATACCACCATCCTCCTTCAGATTGGATTGGACAAAAATGAATCGAACCCACAAACTAAAGTTTAAAAATCTGGTACAGTATCCATCATGCCATGGCAATGAATACATTGGACAAGATTAATTTAATGTTAAAAACTCAAGAAATATCTGAAAGTATGTCAAACTTACAAAAAAGAACTACCACCTAAAGTGGAGTAGAGGTAAGGCTCCCCCACATAACCAAAAAAGAAAGCCCCCCCCCCCCGCCCTACAGGAGACAGGAGCTCCCCTACCATTCTGGGGCAGGGAAGGAGCAAGGAAAACTCTTAAACATAAATTGTCAACGAAGGGTATACACCCTTGGGAGCTAGAAGAGTCTTTTTATACGCATCAACACACAGCGAAACTTAAAAAGATAAAGAGATCAATAGCTATAGCCAGCTGGTCTCATAAACACAGGTGTACACTACACCGAAATTCACTTCAGGTCTGCATTTCCTCCATGCGAATAAGGTCCTGATTCCCCCCCAAGTGCAGGAAAGTTGCCCAACTCCCCTCTGGGTACACTTAAAAAGAAAACTACCCCCTCCCTAAGGCAGGAGAGAGAAGGCTCCCTGCCCCATCTCCTTCGTTGGTCGGATGACTGTCACCTCCCTAGAGCGAGGGATAAAAAAAAAAAGCAAATCACCCCTTCAGTCCTTCCCTAATCTGAGTAGCACGGCTCCCTCCTTCACGGAGGGAAGGTCAACAGGTGGAGGAAAAATAGTCAACGCAGGGCATACCGCCTGACAAGCTAAAATCGTATTTTTATATACGGCAGACAGTAAGACTATTTGCCTTGGGGGCGGGCTAAGCACTCCCTCACCCCCAAAGTGGGAGCCGGGGAAACTTCTCCTCTCAGAAGCGGGAGAGGAGGCCAGGGAACCTTCTTTTTCCCCTAAAAGAGGGATATCCTTTTGTATGGTTGGTCTCCCCCCCCCCTGTTGGTACCGCTTACTCCCTCCGGAAAGAGATCAACCTTACACAAAAACAAAAAAAAAAAATATGGGTAGAGGGAAGCCTTCCAGAGCCCCCTTCTGGGAGAAGTTCCCCGGCTCCCACCTTTTGGGGAGTGCGCAGCCTGCACTCCAGTCAACCAAATAAATAAAAAATTTACCCATCCCACCTTTGTGGGGAGAGTGCTCAGCCCACCTTCTGAGCCACCATAAAACAAAAGGTTCCTTCCACCAGAAGGGAAGGGAAGTAGAAAGAAAAAATATTTAAAAATACATGGTCAACACATGGTATAGCCCCTGGGGATCTAAAATCACCTTCTTATATACACCGACACACACAGACAGTCTGATTGATTCTTTGTTCCACAGATTATAAGAATAAACTTTTCCCAGAAGGAAAAGTATATAAACAACAGGATTACAAAACGTTTCCCAGAAGGAAAACAATGCGAAATGCGCCACGGAAAAACCCTTTGTGTTACATACATGTGCGAGGGAGTCTTAAAATTAACTTTACAACGCAGGGTATACCACTCACCTCCTTCAGATTGCATTTCACTTCAGGCCTGCATTTCCTCCGTGCGAATAAGGTCCTGACTCCCCCCCCCCAGTTGGTTGCCCATCTCCCCTCCGGGCAAACTTAAAAAAAAAAAATACTCCCTCCCTAAGGCAGGAGAGGGTAGACTTCCTGCCCCATCCCCTTAGTTGGTTGGATGATCAGTCACCTCCCTATACCGAGGGGTAAAAAATAAAAGCAAATCACCCCTTCAGCCCTTCCCTAATCTGCGTAGCAGGGAGGGAAGGTCAACAGGTGGAAGAAAAATAGTCAACGCAGAGCATACCGCCTGACAAGCTAAAATCGCCTTTTTATATACGACAGACAATCAGACTCTGATTGCCTGGACGGCGGGCTGAGCAATGAATGTGGAAGCCGGGGAACTTCTCTCAGAAGGAGGATGGGAGGCCCAGGGAGCCTTTGCTCTCCTCCTAAGAGAGGGATATCCTCTTACTCCCTTGGGAAAGAGATCAACCTTACACAAAACAAAAAATATGGGAAGAGAAGCCTTCCCGGGCCCCCTCCCCCTTCGGGGAGGAGAAGTTCCCCGGCTCCAACCTTTTCTTTGGGGGGGGGCTAAGCCTGTCCTCCAGGCAACCAAATGAAAAAGAAATTTACCCATCCCACCTTTGTAGGAAGTGTGCTCAGCCCACCTTCTGAGCCACTGTGAAAGTTTCCTTCCACCAAAAGGGAAGGGAACGAGGAAGGAAAAGTCTCTGAGAATCTTCATGCAATTTCTTTGACAAAGAAACTGTTTTCACTTGATTCCACACAAAATTTTTATTGCTTTTTCATCTATTGTCTTATATTAGGATTTCTTTATGCATGTTATTTTATTTAAGAGTACTAAATAGCTTTTCAGTTTCTTGAGACTCTTTCACCTGTCTGGATTCTGCAGCAACGTTGTGGAGTGATATGTAAAACATAAATTGGTACTATATAACAATAGGTATGTAGAATTCTAACTCGCCAGTGTTGATCGTTTCAATTATTTACAAATTCACCAGGTCCTAGATATGACCATAAACTGTATCCAAACGTGGGGCTTTGTGAAGTGTGAAGCCACCATTTAATTGCTATTGCTACCAGGTCCACTCTGATCTGGAGTAGTAGTACCTGTTAGGGTCCCAATTATGAGTTAAATAGAAACCAACATTAAATAAACAAATATATTCTAGGAAAAAAAAATGTCACTAGATTGGGCATGAAATAACCTGATATAGTGTTGATATGTCATAAAACAAAATGAACCAACAAATTCACCAATCGACACAATATCAACAAATGTATCTTTCTTTTCCTTATTCTGTGCTTATTTCTTGGTACTAAGCTTATCATTAACTAACCCTGACATTTCTTTTACTTTGTTTTGTGTATATATTTTATTTTGTGTAGAATAACCAAAAAGACATTTAGCTACCACATTTGCAGCGAAATGTTAGCATACATAAAATCACTGGTGACAACCCATGATGTTTTTTCTTATGAACACGAAATAACCAACACGCTTTCCATTGGTTTTTCATGATAACAATTTAATATTGATAAATTATAATAAACATGTCCATTACTTTTCTTTTTTTATCAATAAATATACTTGGTTGATAATTAGAGAACACAATGTTTATTGTAATAAAACTTGTGATCTATAACATCCAATTCTAAAAATTAAACTTTCCTTTCTCAATTGAAACAAACAACATACCCCACACTATGTTCCTAAAAATGAGGATTTTACTATTGCGTTTACATAATTTTTTAGCTATGTTTCTCTTACTTTCAGCATGAGATCATTTTCTACACGTGTTTCATGCATACCACACAAACATTTTACCTCTGACATTTTTAATTTTTTTCCAATTTCCTTTCACCATGAACATTATCATTAGTACAGTTTTCATTTAAAATGAAGCTGTACATGGTTACTATTACTTGGAAAGCAGATCTAAAAAAAAAAAAAAAATAACTGTTTTCACTTTGAAAATTTACGATTTATAGATCTCGGATTTGGCCCTTCTTCACCTTTTATCTTACATTTGTAAATATTGTATATATAAACTTTTTTCTTATTTCTCCAATGTTATTTCATTCATGCAATTTCATAATCCACCAACATTGTATAAGATTCAATTCCATTTGACACTTGAAAACAACTTTTTATATAGTAAACAGCATTTATTTCTTTTCAGACATATTCTTATTTTATTTTATTTCCAGTACTATGTTTTATTTCATTTTGTGGACACTCATTTACCTCTCTGGGATGCTGCAGGGAACATGTAGAGTGATATATCAAACAAGAAGTGGTACTTTATGACAATAGGTATCTAGGATTTACACATACCAGTGTTGATAGTTTGAAATATTTACAGACTAACATTTTACACAATATAAACACATGTACCTTTTTTTTTCTTTTCCTTTGCTTATTTCTCGAACCTAAACTTATCATTAACTAACCCGTAACTTTGTTTACTTTGTTTTGCGTATATATTTTATATTGGGTAGAATTAACAAAACTTAATTTCGCTACCATCATTATTTTTTAGTGACATGCACTGTTAACATCAATAAAATCACTGGTGACAATACTTGATACCTGTTTCGTATAAGCACCAAATAACTATCACTATTTCGATTTGCTTTTTCATGATAATATGTTCATCTTGATACATTATAATAAACATTTCCATTCACTGGTCGTTTGCTTAGCTTAGCTTTACATCATTTTTTCACAATGTTTCTCTACTTGCTTTCAGCATGAGAGCAGATCATATTCTAAACGTTTCATGCATATCACACAAACTTATAATATTTGATCAACATTTGACTAACAATTTTTTGCCAATTTCCTTCAACATTCTCATTACAATTAGTACAGTTTACATTTTGTCGTTAAAATGAAGCTGTACATGTTTCCTATTACTTGGAAACCAGATTTGTAAAAATCCCATTTTTTTTTTCACTCTGAGAATTTTCATTATATTTCTTTGACCAACGATTTGTTTTCAATGGACTTGATAAGTGCTAATATAGAGAGAAGAGAAACAGGGTGAGAGAGAGGCAGAAGAGAAAGTTGTTCTATCCTCTTTCCCAAATTTGACTACTGTGCGCGTTTGAACTCTCATCCTCGAGTTGCCTATTAGCCTTGATAAGTGCTAATATAGATAGAAATACCTATTCTGATACCTAATAAAAGAAAGGACACTCTTTGGGGCGGATTTTGATGATAACAAGTCACTAATTAGAAATTATAATAAACATTCAAATAATTTAAGAATTTTAACAAAAATAAAATTACATGGTAATCACCCAATTTCTGCCACAAAATTTTGATTGGCAAAACTCATAAACAGAAAATATATATTTTCTAATTTCATCTTTTTTTTTTTTTTTTTTTTTTTTTACATAATCTGGTTTGATGTTTTCCTAAATATTCAAATCACTATATTTTGCTGCTTAATATCAAATACAGCAAATGAGTTATTTTTTATGCATCAAACAATTACATTTTCTCATTCATCCAAACTAATCACTGAACATCAATTTCATAGTTTCTTCGCTAAAATATTACTGTGCTTGATGTCATCAAGTGGAGCAGATCATTTTTTTTTTCATTTGTTCACACATTTTTCCAATTTATATATATTTTGTCTAAGATTCTTAGCCTATGTCATTGCATACCAAGCTGTTTATTAAAAGTTAAGGTTCACTGTAAACACATATGTTACACCAAAATAAAAACACTTCAGATAATGTCTTGATATTCAATTCAGTTTCTCACATGACATCTTATGAAGTTAGTAGAAATGTTACAGACTTTTGAATCTCAAACATTTTCAATACTGAGCACTGATATTTTCTGTTTTGGAATATAAGCACATTCATGATTTTTTTTTTTTACAAACGTCAACAAATTTCACATTGTGTAGCAATGTACTGAAACAATTATAAAAATATTTGTTTTTATTTTGGATGATGCAGGGCATCCGGAGAGAGATGTTTCTAACAAAATGAAAGTATAATTTTTAGCAATAGGTATCTAGGAAAAGGCCACTACATATGTTATAAATTCCAAATTTCCACAACCTGGCAAATACTGGTACACGCTAGCAAATTTAGATTTGCAATTACAGAATATGATTCTAATTTTTTCCTTTGCTCTTTATTCTAACACTACACTAAGTTTACTGTTTTATTTCGCTACAGTTGATATTGTGTAGAACAATAAGAAAATCATAGTGAACAATGCATTCAACAAAATTTCATACACATTTCTAGATACCTATATCTAATAAGTTCAAAAGAAAGGACACACTTAGGGAGGTATTTTGGTGGTCAAGTCACTAAATAGAGATTAGCTGGTTTCCCGGCATAGCCCAGGATGTAATAAAGATTGACTGAAATACATGTTCTAGCTGGTTTCTAGGCGTTGCCAGGGATGTAATATAGACACATTATGTTGTATATTACCTGTTCTCTTCTCCCTAAGGTAAAACAATTTCATATACATGCTGTAAATTACCTACGCTAGGGATAAAACATGAACAATACCAGTCCTAGGGTAGATAAAACAAATAATACATAGAGATGAAAGATTCCTCTCCCCTAAGAATAAAACATATATTCAATATCTGCTTTTGTTTTTTCATTGTTTATCGAAATTTCACGTCAAACGGACCACTAGAAGTTGGTCAACTGATCAGTTATCTTCGAGGGGGCCCAAAAAACATGTCATTATCTATATATATAAAAGACAAATGTTTGTTTGTAACGCTAAAACTTGAGATGAAAGATTCCTCTCCCCTAACAATAAAACATATGTTCAATATCTGCTTTTGTTTTTTCATTGTTTATACGGTCCCGAGCAACGCCGGGTAGCCCTGCTAGTCTTCTATATATATAAATCCCAAATGTCTGTGAGTTTGTATGTTTGTATGTAACGCTAAAACTTTTGAAAGACACAACCAGACTTGATAAATTTGGTATCATATCGAAGCCCCGTGTCCCGGATGACAAATATCGAAATTTCACGTCAAACGGACGAGGAGAAAGGGGTAAACGTATCAGTTATCTCCAAGGGGGTCCCAAAAAAAACTGTCATTGTAATGCTTTTTATTACGTAATTCTTGAATGATCCAATGTAATTAATACGTAAAAAAAAAAAAGCTTAGTCATGTCACGTGACGTGACGTCAACGTCCACTAATGGCGAACAATTGTTAATAAAAAAATCTTTCTCCGATACTTTTGCATTTTTCTCTTCGGCTCAGTTATATCTTTTTTTTTACTTTATGCCAATGTTTCCATCGTTATTACCTGGTTAAAAATATTATTTATACAAGAGTTTTAACGAAAAATGTCAGGAAAAAATGTACGGGAATAAAAAAATTCACCTTTCAAAATATTAGACGATTATAAAAATATCGTAATATTTATGTAATGTAAAATAATTAGCCATTTTGTATATTACCACGTGACCTCATACCTCTTAAGCTGGAAGGGGGGGGGAGTAAAACCAACACCGTCTCTCTCTCTCACACTTACTCTCTCTCTCTCTCACTTTCTCTATCACCCTCTTTCTATTTTTCTATTCGTTTAAAAACGCTTAGTGACGTCACGGTTTGGTTACTATGGAAACACTTACTTTTTGTGCTGCTTCGAAAAGGAACAAAATTCAACATACACCGCTTCCTCTTCCCTCCCTCCCTCTCTCTCTCTCTCTCTCTCTCTCTCTCTCTCTCTCTCTCTCTCTCTCTCACACACACACACACACACTTTCTTCGGTGTGTTTTTGTTGTTACGTACGTATTTTTTTATATTTTTATCTCAGTAATTTTTATTATATTTAATAACATTTTCTTTTTTTTTTTTTCATGGGAAATTATTTTTCTATTCGTTTTAAGAAAATGCTATTAAAAAATAAAAATGCGATAAATTCTGGCAACAGTTATTTATTTATGCTATTCGCAGCCGGCCGGAAGAAACGCGCATAGACATTTTGTAAACATTGTTTTTAAAAAATAAAAAATAATACTTCTATTATGTTTTAAACGACTGTAATAGTTTATTTTGGAAGTATAAAAAAAAGTCCATTAATTTGAACTTAAAGCCTGTTTGAATAAAACTTATATAAAAAAAAACCGTCACTTCCGGCAAATGGCTATGTAAACAACTGGTGGCATTTTTCGAATACATCGGTAAACACTGTATGTTTTTCGAGCTGAATAAATATGTTACATTGAATAAAAACACAAAAAATATATCCAGTTGGATAGAAAAGTAACTTATCTTGCCTTTCCTAACATTTATTTGTTATATATTTGTCCTTTGACCGTCCACTAATGGCGAGTTTTTTTTTTTTTTAAATAAAACTAATTTTAAAATTTCGATGTTAGAAAAACAGTCCATCACATGTCAATATAAAAATTCTCTTTTTGTTTGATAAAAAGAATAAACAGTTAATAGATACAACAAAAAAGTCCATTAAGTTCAACAAACTAAACTCTTTTATTTATAATAAAACTCTTCGACAGTTTAAATGCTTTCAAAATCCTATGTAAGTATATCGTTTTTACTGTACACAGATTCGAAAAAGTTGTCATCAAACAAATATATGACAGAGTTGAATAAATATGTTACATTGATTAAAAACACTTCTTATTAGCATTTTCTTTTTATATGACAACGTTAATGTTCATGAATCTCTCATTTAATCATTTTTATCGACTATCAGCCAAATAACCGGGGTCTAAAATTTGGGAAATTATTTTTCTATTCATTTAAAGAATATGCTATTAAAAAAGAAAAAGTCGATAAAAGTTAGACATAAACAGTAAAAAAATAGAAGATATTATTATTAAATAACAATAATTATTAAAAATAAATATTAACATTTACAATAATAAAATGAGTTAGTATTAAAAATAATTATTAAAATAAAAATGAGTTTATTATTAAAAATACATATTAATATTCAAATAAAATTGTTTTTATTATTAAAAATAAATATTAATATTTAAAGTAGAATAAAATGTGTTTATTATTAAAAATAAATATTAATATTTAAAGTAGAATAAAATGTGTTTATTATTATAAATAAATATTAATATTTAAAATAATATGTGTTTATTATTAAAAATAAATATTAATATTTAAAATAATATAATGTGTTTATTATTACAAATAAATATTAATATTAAAATAAAATGTGTTTATTATTAAAAATAAATATTAAGGAAGGTCAACAGGTGGAGGAAAAATAGTCAATGCAGGTCATACCACCTGACCAGCTAAAATCGCCTTTTTATATAAGGCAGACAGTCAGACTATTTGCCTTGAGGGCGGGCTAAGCCCTCCTACCCCCCCCCCAAAGCTGAGAGCTGGGGAAACTTCTCTCAGAAGGGGTATGGGAGGACAGGGAGACCTTCCCTCTTTCAACTAAGAGATAGATATCCTTTTGTATGGTTGATTGACCCCCCCCCCCTGTCGGTTCTGCTTACTCCATTCGGAAAGAGATCAACCTTACACAAAAAAAAAAAAAATATGGGGACAGGGAAGCCTTCCCGGGCCCCCTTTCTGGGAGGAGAAGTTCCCCGGCTCCTACCTTTTTGGGAGTGCTCAGCCCGTCCTCCAGTCAACCACAATATTTGAAGAATAAAGATATTTTTGTTTTTGTGTTTTAGGTGGTGAAGGTGATCTGGGGAGTGTTTTTTTTTTTCACAAAAAAGGTACTTTTTACGAATGGGTATCCAAGAAAATTACAGTATTTTGTCAGAAATTAAGATTTTCATTGACCACTCTCAATACTATCAGAAATGAACAAAGTTAATTAAACAGTCTACACAATATAAACTAACTGTTTTGTTGGCTTTTTATTCTAACTCCAAACTAACCCATAACTACATTTTTCTTTTATTTTGCAAATTTGATTTCCTTTAGTTTATATTGTGTAGCTGAATCAGAAATTGATTTATCTTTTGTCATTTGTAGTTAACATGCTATCAGCGCAATTACTACAGTGTAATCACACATGATCTACCAAAATAAAAACACTTCAGATAAAGTCTTAAATAGAATTCAGTTCCTTACATGACATCTGATGAAGTCAGTACAAACGTTACAAACTAATACTTGAAAAACAATTTGACATTTACTGTACTACAATATCACATTTGTATAGAAGTAGAAATCT
The DNA here is from genome assembly GCF_053919585.1 of Euprymna scolopes. NCBI lineage: Eukaryota > Metazoa > Mollusca > Cephalopoda > Sepiida > Sepiolidae > Euprymna > Euprymna scolopes. The sequence goes on along the minus strand of NC_136487.1, from coordinate 151,036,219 downwards.
GGATACCTATTCTGATACCTAATAAAAGAAAGGACACTCTTTGGGGCGGATTTTGATGATAACAAGTCACTAATTAGAAATTATAATAAACATTGAAATAATTTAAGAATTTTAACAAAATAAAATTACTTGGTAATCACCCAATTTCTGCCACAAAATTTTATTTGGCAAAACTCATAAGCATAAAATATATATTTTCTAATTTCATCTTTTTTTTTTTACATAATCTGGTTTGATATTTTCCTAAATATTCAAATCACTATATTTTGCTGCTTAATATTAAATACAGCAAATGAGTTATTTTTATGCATCAAACAATTACATTTTCTCATTCATCCAAACTAATCACTGAACATCAATTTCATATTGTCTTCACTAAAATATTACTGTGCTTGATGTCATCAAGTAGAGCGGATCATTTTTTTTTACATTTGTTTACACATTTTTTACAAATGTTTTTGAGAGTCCATACAAAGTTATAAGTGTTCAACATTTTTTTTCATTTGAATATATTTTGTCTAAGATTCTTAGCCTATGTCATTGCATACCAATTTGTTTCTTGAAAGTTAAGTTCACTGTAAAAACATCTGATACACCAAAATCCCTGATACCTGTTTCTTATAAGCGCCAAATAACTATCACTATTTCGATTTGTGTTTCATGAGAACAATTCAATATTGATACATTATAAGAAACATTTCCAGTGCTTTTCTCTTTTTAGCAATAGTTGGTTGATAATTAGAGGACACAACTAACCCTATACTATGCTTTACTTTGTTTTGTATATATATTTTGTATTGTGTGAAATTAACAAAGATTCATATGCAGGAATCTGTTGATACATTCCAAGAATCCCAATGCGACCAACAAACTTGAAAGACTACAATTTCTTTTTACTATGACCAATAAGAAAGCTCAAGGACTAAGTTGTTGGACTCATCCTGATCACCATTTTAAATTATTGTTAACAGTAAGTTTAACATTTTAAGTACAGAATAATATTCCTTTTGATATTTATAAATTACTATTTTCTGTGACAGATGTTACTTTTTCAATATTGATTGTACCCTCTTTTGTGTTTTTAAATTTTGCATACAATAATATTAAGCACACCATACCAAGACCACTATTTGAGCATCTAATAAACTGCCTACCAAGACCAATGTTTTCAAGTGACAATGGAGAGTATTCATGTTATGTTTCACATTTTTATGTTTTGAAATATTTTGCTGCTTAATATCAAATTCAGCAGATGTTTACTTTGTTTTGTGTATATACTTTATATTAGGTAGAATAAACAAAACTTAATTTCGCTACCATCATTATTTGTAGTGACATGCACTGTTAACATAAATAAAATCACTGGTGACAATCCCTGATACCTGTTTCGTATAAGCACCAAATAACTATGATAATGTGTTATTGTTGATACATTATAATAAACATTTCCATTGACTGGTCGTTTGCTTAGCTTAGGTTTACATCATTTTTTCACAATGTTTCTCTACTTGCTTTCAGCATGAGAGCAGATCATATTCTGCACATGTTTCATGCATATCACAAAAACTTATAATATTTGATCAACATTTGACTAACAATTTTACAAAAAAGACCTACCACCTTAAGGGGGGTAAAGGTAAGGCTCCCCACATAACCATAAAAGAAAGCCGCCCCCCCCCATACAGTGGGAAAGAGCTCCCTTCCCATTCTGGGGCAGAGAAGGGGCAAGGAAAACTCTTAAACATAAATGGTCAACGGAGGGTATACACCCTGGGAAACTAAAAGTCTATATGGAATCTGCATAAATTAAAATATCCTGTTTAAGCGTATTGTATGACAGGGAGGGAAGGTCAACAGGTGGAAGAAAAATGGTCTACGCAGAGCATACCGCCTGACAAGCTAAAATCGCCTTTTTATATACGGCAGACAATCAGACTCTGATTGCCTGGACGGCGGGCTGAGCAATGAATGTGGAAGCCGGGGAACTTCTCTCAGAAGGAGGATGGGAGGCCCAGGGAGCCTTCGCTCTCCTCCTAAGAGAGGGATATCCTCTTACTCCCTTTGGAAAGAGATCAACCTTACACAAAACAAAAAATATGGGAAGAGAAGCCTTCCCGGGCCCCCCTCCCCCTTCTGGGAGGAGAAGTTCCCTGGCTCCAACGTTTTTTTTTGGGGGGGGGGGCCTAAGCCTGTCCTCCAGGCAACCAAATGAAAAAGAAATTTACCCATCCCACCTTTGTAGGAAGTGTGCTCAGCCCACCTTCTGAGCCACTGTGAAAGTTTCCTTCCACCAAAAGGGAAGGGAACGAGGAAGGAAAAGTCTCTGAGAATCTTCATGCAATTTCTTTGACAAAGAAACTGTTTTCACTTGATTCCACACAAAATTTTTATTGCTTTTTCATCTATTGTCTTATATTAGGATTTCTTTATGCATGTTATTTTATTTAAGAGTACTAAATAGCTTTTCAGTTTCTTGAGACTCTTTCAACTGTCTGGATTCTGCAGCAACGTTGTGGAGTGATATCTAAAACATAAATTGGTACTTTATAACAATAGGTATGTAGAATTCTAACTCGCCAGTGTTGATCGTTTCAATTATTTACAAATTCACCAGGTCCTGGATATGACCATAAACTGTATCCAAACATGGGGCTTTGTGAAGTGTGAAGCCACCATTTAATTGCTATTGCTACCAGGTCCACTCTGATCTGGAGTAGTAGTACCTGTTAGGGTCCCAATTATGAGTTAAATAGAAACCAACATTAAATAAACAAATATATTCTAGGAAAAAAAAATGTCACTAGATTGGGCATGAAATAACCTGATATAGTGTTGATATGTCATAAAACAAAATGAACCAACAAATTCACCAATCGACACAATATCAACAAATGTATCTTTCTTTTCCTTATTCTGTGCTTATTTCTTGGTACTAAGCTTATCATTAACTAACCCTGACCTTTCTTTTACTTTGTTTTGTGTATATATTTTATTTTGTGTAGAATAACCAAAAAGACATTTAGCTACCACATTTGCAGCGAAATGTTAGCATACATAAAATCACTGGTGACAACCCATGATGTTTTTTCTTATGAACACGAAATAACCAACACGCTTTCCATTGGTTTTTCATGATAACAATTTAATATTGATAAATTATAATAAACATGTCCATTACTTTTCTTTTTTTATCAATAAATATACTTGGTTGATAATTAGAGAACACAATGTTTATTGTAATAAAACTTGTGATCTATAACATCCAATTCTAAAAATTAAACTTTCCTTTCTCAATTGAAACAAACAACATACCCCACACTATGTTCCTAAAAATGAGGATTTTACTATTGCGTTTACATAATTTTTTAGCTATGTTTCTCTTACTTTCAGCATGAGATCATTTTCTACACGTGTTTCATGCATACCACACAAACATTTTACCTCTGACATTTTTAATTTTTTTCCAATTTCCTTTCACCATGAACATTATCATTAGTACAGTTTTCATTTAAAATGAAGCTGTACATGGTTACTATTACTTGGAAAGCAGATCTAAAAAAAAAAAAAAATAACTGTTTTCACTTTGAAAATTTACGATTTATAGATCTCGGATTTGGCCCTTCTTCACCTTTTATCTTACATTTGTAAATATTGTATATATAAACTTTTTTCTTATTTCTCCAATGTTATTTCATTCATGCAATTTCATAATCCACCAACATTGTATAAGATTCAATTCCATTTGACACTTGAAAACAACTTTTTATATAGTAAACAGCATTTATTTCTTTTCAGACATATTCTTATTTTATTTTATTTCCAGTACTATGTTTTATTTCATTTTGTGGACACTCATTTAACTCTCTGGGATGCTGCAGGGAACATGTAGAGTGATATATCAAACAAGAAGTGGTACTTTATGACAATAGGTATCTAGGATTTACACATACCAGTGTTGATAGTTTGAAATATTTACAGACTAACATTTTACACAATATAAACACATGTACCTTTTTTTTTTCTTTTCCTTTGCTTATTTCTCGAACCTAAACTTATCATTAACTAACCCGTAACTTTGTTTACTTTGTTTTGCGTATATATTTTATATTGGGTAGAATTAACAAAACTTAATTTCGCTACCATCATTATTTTTAGTGACATGCACTGTTAACATCAATAAAATCACTGGTGACAATACTTGATACCTGTTTCGTATAAGCACCAAATAACTATCACTATTTCGATTTGCTTTTTCATGATAATATGTTCATCTTGATACATTATAATAAACATTTCCATTGACTGGTCGTTTGCTTAGCTTAGGTGTACATCATTTTTTCACAATGTTTCTCTACTTGCTTTCAGCATGAGAGCAGATCATATTCTAAACGTTTCATGCATATCACACAAACTTATAATATTTGATCAACATTTGACTAACAATTTTTTGCCAATTTCCTTCAACATTCTCATTACCATTACTACAGTTTACATTTTGTCGTTAAAATGAAGCTGTACATGTTTCCTTTTACTTGGAAACCAGATTTGTAAAAATCCCATTTTTTTTTCACTCTGAGAATTTTCATTATATTTCTTTGACAAACGATTTATTTTCAATGAACTTCAGCACATGATTGTTACTGCTTTTTCCCCTTTTGTCTTATATTTGTTTTTCTTCATGCCAAATATTTTATATATCAATTTTTTGCTAATTTCTTAAATTTTATTTCTTTAATTCTTAGTCCACCAATATAGTATAAGTTTCAATTGCATTGAACGCAATGTTTTAGATAGTAAACATCAGCATATTTCACTTTTCAAGCACTTTTTCATTTTATTTCAAATACTATGTTTTATTTCATTTTGTTGACACTCATTTACCTCTCTGGGGTGCTACAAGGAACATGTAGATTGATATACCAAACATGAATTGGTGCTTTATAACAATAGGTATCTATAATTTTGCTTAATTCTCTAACCTAAACTTATCATTAACTAACCGTAAATTATGTTTTAGTTTTGTGTATATATTTTATATTGTGAAGAATAAACAAAAATTCATTTCACCACCACATTTGCACTGTTAGCATACACAAATATCACTGGTTACAATCATTGGTAGCTGTTTTTTAAAAACACCAAATAACATTCACGCTTTCCATTGGTTTTTCATGATAACAATTTAAGATTGATAAATTATAATAAACATGTCCATTACATTCTCTTTTTATCAATAAATATACTTGGTTGATAATTAAAGAACACAATGTTTATTGTAATAAAACTTGTGATCTATAACATCGAATTGTATAAATTAAAGTTTCCTTTCTCAATTGAAACAAACAACATATCCCACACTAAAAATGAGGATTTTACTATTGCCTTTTAGATCATTTTTTAACAATGTTTCTCTTCTTACTTTCAGCATCAGAAAATATAATTTTCTACACGTGTTTCATGCATACCACACAAACGTATATGTGACCAACATTTTACCTCTGATACATTTCTTTCCAATTTCCTTTCACCATTGTCATTATCATTAGTACAGTTTTCGTTTTGTCTTTAAAATGAAGTTGTACATGTTTCTTAATACTTCGAAACCAAATATATCAAAAAATAATTTTTTTCACTTACAAAATTTTCATGATATTTCTTTGACAATCATATTTGTTTTTAATTGAATTCAGCATATGATTCTTACTGCTTTATCACCTTTTATCTTATATTTCTTTTTCTTCATGCCAAATATTTTAAATATCAAATTTTTGCTCATTTCTTAAATTGAATTAAAAAAATGGATTTTTTTATTCCACCAATATTGTATAAGGCTCAATTCCATTGAACACAGTGTTTTATATAGTAAACATCAGCATTTGTTTCTATTTTATTTCAAATACTGTTTCATTTCACTTTCTCGATAATCATTTACATATTTGGGGTGCAACAGGGAACATGTAGAGTGATATATCAAACATGAATTGGAACTTTATAACAATAGGTATCTAGAATTTCCACATACCAGTGTGGATAGTTTTAAATATTTACAAACTTACAATTTACACACTATAAACAAATGTATCTTTTTTTCTTTTCTTTGCTTATTTCTCGAACCTAAACTTATCATTAACTAAACCTAAACTTTGTTTACTGCATTTTGTGTATATATTTTATAATGGGTGAAATAAACAAAACTTAATTTGGCTAATATCATTTGTAGTGGCATGCACTATTGACATATATAAAATCACAGGTGACAATCCTTGATTCCAGTTTCGTATAAGCACAAAATATCTATCATTATTTCGATTTGTTGTTCATGATAAAAATTTAATATTGATACATTGTAATAAACATTTCCATTGCTTTTATCTTTTTATCAATACATATACTTGGTTGATAATTAGAGGACACAACTAACCCTATACTTTGCTTTACTTTGTTTTGTATATATATTTTGTATTGTGTGGAATTAACAAAGATTCATATGCAGGAATCTGTTGATACATTCCAAGAATCCCAATGCGACCAACAAACTTGAAAGACTACAATTTCTTTTTACTATGACCAATAAGAAAGCTCAAGGACTAAGTTGTTGAACTCATCCTGATCACCATTTTAAATTATTGTTAACAGTAAGTTTAACATTTTAAGTACAGAATAATATTCCTTTTGATATTTATAAAATACTATTTTCTGTGACAGATGTTACTTTTTCAATATTGATTGTACCCTCTTTTGTTTTTTTAAATTTTGCATACAATAATATTAAGCACACCATACCAAGACCACAATTTCAGTATCTAATAAACTTCCTACCAAGGTCAATGTTTTCAAGTGACAACGGAGAGTATTCATGTTATGTTTCACATTTTTATGTTTTGAAATATTTTGCTGCTTAATATCAAATTCAGCAGATGAGTTCTTTCTTATGCATCAAACAATTACATTTTCTGTTATTCATTCAAACTAATTATTGAAAATCAATTTCATATTTTCTTTACTAAAATATTACTATGCTTGATTTCATCAAGTGGTGCGAATCTGTTTTTTACACTAACAATATGCACATTTTTTGAAGAATAAAGTTGTTTTTTTTTAAGGTGGTGAAGGTGATCCGGGGAGTGTTTTTTTTTTTTTTTTTTCCAAAAAAGGTACTTTTTACGAATGGGTATCCAAGAAACATTCAGTATTTTGTCAGAAATTAAGATTTTCATTGACGACTCTCAATACTATCAGAAATGACCAATCTACACAATACAAACTAACTGTTTTGTTGGCTTTTTATTCTAACTCCAAACTAACCCATAACTACATATTGCTTTTATTTTGCAAATTTGATTTCCTTTAGTTTATATTGTGTAGCTGAATCAGAAATTGATTTAACTTTTGTCATTTGTAATTAACATGCTTTCAGCGCAATTACTACAGTGTAATCACACATGATATACCAAAATAAAAACACTTCAGATAAAGTCTTCTTACATAGAATTCAGTTTCTTACATGACATCTGATGAAGTCAGTACAAACGTTACAAACTAATACTTGAAAAACAATTTGACATTTACTGTACTACAATATCATATTTGTATAGAAGTAGAAATCTGGATACCTATTCTGATACCTAATAAAAGAAAGGACACTCTTTGGGGCGGATTTTGATGATAACAAGTCACTAATAAGAAATTATAATAAACATTGAAATAATTTAAGAATTTTACCAAAATAAAATTGCATGGTAATCACCCAATTTCTGCCACAAAATTTTGATTGGCAGAACTCATAAACACAAAATATATATTTTCTAATTTCATCTTTTTTTTTTACATAATCTGATTTGATGTTTTCCTAAATATTCAAATCACTATTTTTTTGCTGCTTAATATCAAATACAGCAAATGAGTTATTTTTTATGCATCAAACAATTACATTTTCTCATTCATCCAAACTAATCACTGAACATCAATTTCATATTTTCTTCACTAAAATATTACTGTGCTTGATGTCATCAAGTAGAGCGGATCATTTTTTTTTCATTTGTTCACACATTTTTCCAATTTATATATATTTTGTCTAAGATTCCTAGCCTATGTCATTGCATACCAATCTGTTTATTAAAAGTTAAGGTTCACTGTAAACACATACGTTACACCAAAATAAAAACGCTTTCGATAATGTCTTGATATTCAATTAAGTTTCTCACATGACATCTTATGAAGTTAGTAGAAATGTTACAGACTTTTGAATCTCAAACACTTTCAATACTGTGCACTGATATTTTCTTTTTTGGAATATAAGCACATTCATGATTTTTTTTACAAACGCCAACAAATGTCACATTTTGTAGCAATGTACTGAAACAATTATAAAAATAGGTATCTAGGAAAAGGCCACTACATATGTTATAAATTCCAAATTTCCACAACCTGGCAAATACTGGTACACGCTAGCAAATTTAGATTTGCAATTACAGAATATGATTCTAATTTTTTCCTTTGCTCTTTATTCTAACACTACACTAAGTTTACTGTGTTATTTCGCTACAGTTGATATTGTGTAGAACAATAAGAAAATCATAGTGAACAATGCATTCAACAAAATTTCACACAAATTTCTAGATACCTATATCTAATAAGTTCAAAAGAAAGGACACACTTAGGGAGGTATTTTGGTGGTCAAGTCACTAAATAGAGATTAGCTGGTTTCCCGGCATAGCCCAGGATGTAATAAAGATTGACTGAAATACATGTTCTAGCTGGTTTCTAGGCGTTGCCAGGGATGTAATATAGACACATTATGTTGTATATTACCTGTTCTCTTCTCCCTAAGGTAAAACAATTTCATATACATGCTGTAAATTACCTATGCTAGGGATAAAACATGAACAATACCAGTCCTAGGGTAGATAAAACAAATAATACATAGAGATGAAAGATTCCTCTCCCCTAAGAATAAAACATATATTCAATATCTGCTTTTGTTTTTTCATTGTTTATACGGTCCCGAGCAACGCCGGGTAGCCCTGCTAGTCTATATATATAAAAGCCAAACGTCTGTGTGTATGTATGTTTGTTTGTAACGCTAAAACTTTTGAAAGACGGAACCAAACCTGACAAATTTGGTATCATATCGAAGCCCCAGATCCCGGATGACAAATATCGAAATTTCACGTCAAACGGACCACTAGAAGTTGGTCAACTGATCAGTTATCTTCGAGGGGGGCCCCCCAAAAAACCTGTCATTATCTATATATATAAAAGACAAATGTTTGTTTGTAACGCTTAAACTTAAGATGAAAGATTCCTCTCCCCTAAGAATAAAACATATGTTCAATATCTGCTTTTGTTTTTTCATTGTTTATACGGTCCCGAGCAACGCCGGGTAGCCCTGCTAGTATATATATATATGTCGATCATGGGAGACGACGTAAACTTTTGCAATTTTTTTTTTTTACAAAGATGACTCATTGCGCTTTAACATACACCACCTAATATTACTAAATGGTCACCCATCTGGTACTGACCAGACTTATCATTGCTTAATTTTGGTGATCTAACAAGAAGCGCTATCTAAACATGATGCCAGTGTAAGTAGAGATATTTTGGAAATTACCTTGTCCAAGATTACTTGCAAGATTTGATTGTCTAATCTACTACATAATCCATAGTTGGATATATGGGTTCATACCTTTCCCAAGAGTATTAGTGAAAGAGATGCCGTAGTCTAGACAAAATTCGAACCTAACAGTTTACACCTGTAACCACTCCACAATGTCATTCCCTAAAATTTTTGGAAAATATGAAAAGCTTCTAAATTAAAGCAATATTACCAGGAAATAGAATCTTAGATAAGTATATTTTAATTTATATCAGTGGTCAAGAGGGCAAAATTCTTGGATGAAAGTCAATGGCGACTTTAGTCTAGTGTTCGAACCCAGTGGTATAGCACCATATATATATAGAATAGAGAGACGAATGAGGGAGAGAGAGAGAGGGGGGGGAGATTTCTTGCCAACACATAAGATTCTCCTCTTCCTTTCTCTATGTCTTCTTATCTTTCCAGCAACAAGACGTCCAGGATGGCTTGAAACAATGTCAGGATAAACAAAGTAAGACTGATATTATTTCAGAGCATTCCTCCTCTGAAACTAGTTGCATAACCAAGGCTTGAGAGTCTAGTTTACTCTATTTAATCCATAACCGAGGAGAGGATATATGGATTCATATTAGTGAAAGCGGTAGTCATATAAAATACGCTATAGCATGAACCAAACAAAAAAGTGCAGATAGGACCTTTTTAACATAAGGTGACAACTTCTAGTCTTCTGGTGTGACACGCAGGCACTAATCAAATGTTTGGTCAACAAAAAAAAAAAAAAAAAAAAAAAAAAAAAAAAAAAAAAAAAAAAAAGATGAAAATAAATAATTCCAAGTACATGAATAAACCGTTAACATAAACGGCAAATATTAATATATTTTAAATACATTGTTTTTCATAAATCATTCATAAGTTTTTAAATGCAAAGGCTTTTTTCAACTCATCCATCTTGAGTGACAGATATGAATTATGGATAGGATTTCGAGAAACACTTGCAGAATTAAAGAGAAATGGTGGAAAGAGGAATTAAAATTAAAAATAATAAAAACAAGAGAAAATAGTCATCTTTACTTGATGTTTCATTGATATTCATTTTTTGCTGACTTCAAATCAAATGAGCAAAAGTCAAGCATGAGGAAATATGACCAAATATTCAGTTACTTCTTAATAATGTTATCTGATCAACCCTACTCACAAGACAACTTATGATCTTTTTTTGTATATACATATGTTAGCTGGAGACCTGGCGTTGCCCAGTCGTACAATATGCTTAAGCATAGTATTTTAATTTATGTAGATTGCATATGTATTATTATAGACTCAATCCTCTATTGAATATTATATATTATGAGGAATAACTTTGAAAAAAAAATTAAAAAATGATAATATCGTTTGCGTTTGTTTACAATATCTCGTCAGCCATAAGACAACTTTAAAAAGTATTTTTTTTTGTATATCTTTACTATCATATAAAGTCACTTTGTGTGTGCGTGTGAGTTTCTTCCTCATAGATTCCGAAACGGCTGAGCCTATCTTTTGCAAATTTCACACTAAGGTAATTTATATTTCTGGCAGTGTTCTTAGAAATGCTTTGTACAGAAATTCATCTAAGTATTAAAAATCGAAAAAAATCTAATCTTAAAGATAAAAAGAATTTTTACAGAGAAATATTTTACATTGCACTGGTGTAACTTTTTTTATCCATAAGAGACGAAAGACTATTTTTAAGATCGTCAAAACCAAATATCAGCTGACGTGATATTGTAGACAAACACAGACAGAATGTGATGAACGACATTATCATTAGTATTTTTTTTTTTATTTTTTTGCGAATTAGTCCACTGGGCAAATTATTCCTCATAATATATAATATTCAATAGACGATTGATTCTATAATAATACATACACAATTTGCATAAATTAAAATATCATGTTTAAGCATATTGTTTGTCTGGGCAATGCTGGGCGTCCAGCTAGTATATATATATATATACAGTAGCGTCCAAAACTAAAGGAACAAAATTTTAAAACCTAATATTTGTTAGAAATAACAACTGTGAAAAGCTGAAATTTTGACAACCGATAGTTGTTATCCATAATAACATACTAAAATTTGAATAATTTGCAAAGGATAGAAAAAAAATTACAACAATCATTTATTTATTTTCAAAATAGGAACGTCCAAAAGTAAGGGACAAAATTGAGAAAAACAGTGTAAACAGTATGCTATATTCAATTTTTTTTTATTTCCTCTAAAGAATAAGTCTTACTTAGTCATTTATAAATGTTGCATCGGCCGGCACCATGTCGAAACGCCAAAAACTTGATCACTCTGTGAGACAAGATATTGTGAAGCTACACAAGGAAAAGCACACCATTAGAGAGATTTCAGAAAAAGTGAAACGTTCCAAGAGTGTTGTAAGCAGGGTTATTAAATTCTACAATGATACTGGCAAAATAGTGCTTTTAAAACCGGCAAATCCTGCAAAACTTCAGCAAGAGAACAAATAATGCAGTGTATGTCATTAAAGGACCGTTTTAAGTCTTGCACAGAAATGAAAAAGGTTATGAATAGTACCTCATGTGTTAATGTGTCAAGACAGACTTTCTAGACAACTTCAAGAAATAGGGCTGTTTAATCGAACCCCAGGGAAGAAACCACTAGTTAGTTTGAAGAATAAAAAGAAGATATTAGAGTTTGCAAACAGGTATGTAATTTGGACACATGAAAATTGGGAAAAATATTTGTCAGTGATGAAAGCAAGTTTAATTTATTTGGAAATGATGGAAAAAAACAATGTAAAGAGACGTATTGGTGAAAGATTAAGTGCAAAGTGTACTAAGAAAACTGTCAAGTTTGGAGGTGGAAGCGTCATGGGATTTGGAATGTTTTATAGCCAAAGTACAACGCCTCTTGTCTGGTTACAAACTCGTATAAATGCGCAGATCTATAAAAACATTGTTCAAGATCATGTTGTGCCAATCATACAGAATTCAGGTTTTGATAGGGCTACCTTTATGCAAGATAATGGCCCATGTCACAAGGCAAAGGTGGTAACGAGTTACCTTAGCGAGCAAGATTTTGAAATTATGGATTGGCCACCACAAAGTCCTGACTTAAATACAATAGAAAATCTTTGGAAGACCTTCGGAGTGAAAGTTATGGAAAGAAATCCCACTAACACGGAGGATTTGTAGGTGAAGCTTCAAGAAGAATGGTCTAAAATTAGTATCGAGGATTGTCAAGAACTGATTCGTTCTTGTAGTCGGAGATGTGCAGCTGTCATTGAGAGCAAGAACTCATTTACTAAATATTGACTGTACATGTATTTTTATTGTTTTTTGGCTGTTTACATTGTTATTCTCAATTTTGTGCCTTACTTTTGGATGTTCCTATTTTGAAAATAAATAAATAATTTTTATAATTCTTTTTCTATTCTTTGCAAATGATTAAAATTTTAGTATGTTATTATGGATGATAACGACTATCAGTTGTCAAAATTTCAGTTTTTCATGGTTGTTATTTCTAACAAATATTAGGTTTTAAAATTTTGTCCTTTAATTTTGGACGCTACTGTATATAGTCATCCACATACAGTACTGTTTAGCTGTTTCACAGTTCATCAGTGTGGCTAGACAAACAACTACCTAAAGCCAGGATCGAAACCCGACAGTCCAAATGACAGTCAGAACTTCTAACCATTGCGCTATTCGGCTGCTGCTATACAGGCAGTGAATTAACAATGTTTTGACATTGTCCAAATACCTAAGCTCAGTTTGTTTACACAAAGAGCATCGCTTAATACGCTAATGGTAATTTACACACACATACCGGGTTAAAGGTATTCAAGAGTGATAACTAATGAATTTAACAAGGTTATTAAGAGTGCTCAATAAAAAAAAGAGCAAGATATATTTTTATTAATATAAACAAATTTAAATGGTCGCAACACTGAACATGCTAATGTTTCGGGCAGATGGTCGGTTAAAACTAGAAGTCCTCATCAGGCAACTTAATAAATGGTTGCTTCCCACAGAAGAAATTAGGCCTCAAATGAAGAAAAAAGAAACAGTTCAATGAAATAAAATATTATAAAATTAAAGAGAGGGGGAGAGGGGGGGTCATGTGACATGTTACTGCAGGCATTAAAAGAAGGGCAAAAGGAAGAAAGAAAAAAGAAAAAGAAAAAGAAAAAGGCAAAAGTGGGGACGCCCAAGTGTAGTAAAGCCACTTATTCCCTTTCACCTCTTCCTCTAATGATTTTATAGTACTTCTCACCTCCCCCCCCACTGATAATCTTTACTACACTTGGTCATCCTCTTTTCTTTCTTCCCTTTTCTTCTTTCTTGTTTCTCTTGTCCCTCTTTTAATGTCTGCAGTATATATGTCACATGACCTCTCTCCTCTTCTCTTTAATAATATTTTATTTTAAGTAAATTGAACTTTTTTTTTTTTTTTTTTTTTCATTTGAAGACTGTTTTTTTTCTGTGGAAAGTTACCATTTATAACTTACCCGGAGAGGAATTCTGGTTTTAACTGACCATTTATCTGAAACATTAGCATGTCCAGTGTTGCGACCATGTAAATTTGTTTATATTAATATATATATATATATACTTTTTATTTGTTTTACATAAGAATTTATATGTCACTACACATTCATGAGCATGTTTTGGTCAGCCATTTACAAGTAACTAGAGACCTCTTCAGGCGATATTGCTTATACAAAAGTAGAGTCTGTAATGAAAAAGTTTAACTGAAGCTTTCTTTAAATTTTTCATGACAAACTCTACTTTTGTATAAGCAATATCGCCTGAAAAGGTCTCTAGTTACTTGTAAATGGCTGACCGAAACATGCTCATGAATGTGCAGTGACATATAAATTCTTATGTAAAACAAATAAAAAGTATATCTTGCCCTACTTCAGTATTGAACACTCTTGTGTGAACCTCGTTAAAACTTCATTGGTAGCTTCACCTCTGGAAAATATTACCCTGGAATTATATATATATATATATATATATATATATATATATATATATATATATATATAAATTAGACTTCTTAGCTGTTGGCTTTTATATATAAGAAATATCAGGATTAAATTCATTTATTTAAGTAGTGTCTTGTCTGGTACAGGCATTGACGGCTTTGACTCTTCATCTATCTCTCTCCCTTGGGGCATTCATGAATTCATTGTTGCTCATCATTTTTTATGTTGCGCAGGTGTTCAGACTGTCCACATATGTTTTTCTCTGTCATCATCTGCTTCATCTACCTTTGATCTTTCCGTTGAATTAATCTTTTCTATTCTGCTTTTTCTGGAGACATGGTCCATGAACCTCAGCTGTCTTTTTCATGCTGTTTTTATTAGAGACCTTTCTGCGTTTGCTATTTCTAGTACCTCTTGATTTATTTTCTTTCTGCCCAGGATATTTTCAAAATTCTCCTCAGGAACCAAATTTCAGTTGCATCCAGTCTCCTCCTCCATGCTATTGGTGATTGTCCAACACTTTCCACTGTATAAAAGAACAAACTACAAATACCACAGTAGTAAATAGATTTTTGGAAAAAAAAAAAAAAAAAAAAAAAAGTGTGTGTGTGTGCATGCAAAAATTTAATTGTAATATCAACAAACCATCATAAATTTAATTCAATGTTCATTTTTATATGTTGGTACATATTGGACGACTTTAAGTTATCTATCATTGGCCTAGTCTTCATTTATCCCTCACTTCCTCTCATATTTTTATTAGCTTTCCCTTGTGAACTGCACCTGCTATCTTAACTGTTCTACATTTACTAAACCAAAAACTCTCATGCAATTTTTTTAATGTGACCATACCATCAAAGTATCCTGTTCTGCATGCATCTCCCTGTACTATTCAGATTTAATCTTCCTCTGAGGTTATCAGATATAAGCCTGTCTATAAAAATCACGACACATTCTTGATACCGTTCTCATTATTTCTCTCCATGCAACGCATGACCTCAACTCTCACTAGCCAGGTTTCATTCTCATACATCATCACACTGGTTGACAGTGGTAATGCTTTGCTCGTTAACAATGGGAGAAATTTATTAAACTTACTCCATCCACTTCTAATTCTTACACTCAAACTAGCACTTGCTCCACCCCGTGCTCCAAGTGTATCAAACCATCTTAAGACATATTTGACTTTAATACAGGTAGAGGATTGCGTGAGGCAAGAAATACTTTCCAAAGCAGCAGAATGATCCAACCATTTTATTCAGTGATTTTAGCAACAGATGCAAGTCTGAAGTGCAGATCAGTCCCAGAAACTTATCAAAGTAGTGGGCTTTCTCAAGGCAAGAGCCTTTAATTTGCATTGGGGTAAAGTGAATATCCAAGCATTGGTGGGGAAAGGAGAGAGACTTGGATTTAGATGCATTAAAAGTAATCAGCCATCTTTTTCCCCCAATTTCATCATGTGCTACAGGGTGGAAGAAAGAGAATAAAAAAAATCTTGATCATTAATGCTCTTCGAAGTGTTGCCATAGATAATTGCATCATCTGCATAAATGTCAATAAATGGCCTTAGAATGTTTAGGGAGACCATTGATGAAGATCAGGAAGAGGGTTGGGCCCAGAATGGACCCTTGGATCTCATCACTATTGATGCTATGTACTTCAAATTTTTGCCCATCAATAAGTGCTTTTCTAAACTATCAGAGAGAAAGGATTTATGGTTGAGAGGACATTTCCAGATATTCCGTAACTAATAAGCTTGTGAAGTAGACTATTGTGCCAAACGTTATCAAAGACCTTTAATATGTCATGAGTTGTTGCTCTAGAAGAGAAGCCCCCTATTAATAGATTCACAGATCCTGTATGATATTACAATCAGCACATCATCTGTTGATCTCGCAGGATGAAATCCATATTGCTTGTCACTGACTAGGCTATTTCTGCTTAGGTGATTGACAAGTTATTTTATCACAGATTTAAGCAACTTATGATGTACAGAATATTGTTTTGTTCATCTTTTTTAGATTTATTTTGTTTTATTTTCATTATTATTGTGACTAGGGCTAGGACAACAGCATATTCTGTTCATTGTTTTGACTCTCAAGGATGTATCTTGATATTTTATATGCTTTTATATAGAATGATATGGTTCTCGGTTGATTAACTGTGTCTGACTGTGTCAAATATATACACGAGAGTCAAAACAATGATAAGAATATTCTTCTTTTTTTTTTTTTCTTTATTGCGTTTTCACCCCAAACAAGGCACATTGCCACTTTGGTGTAGGGGGCTACTATCAGTGGCAACAACTACTGGACTACTATGTGGGGATTTGGGCTGCAAGATGTCTGTTTACGTTACATTTGAACTTCTGCACGTCAGTACAGTTGGGGAAGCAGGGACCTGGAATGGAATTCCAAAATCTAGCGGTTCTGGGGAAGAAACTACTGAAGTAGAAATATCTTTTACATCTCGGGATCTCTACTGTGTGGGGGTGGGATTTAGCTGCCTGTCGGGTTTGTCGAGGGTGTTTACGTCGTGGGGGCACAAGTGCTTGCAGTTCGTCAGAGCATTCACCATTAAAATACTTGTAGAACAGGCAGAGGGATGCAACATTTCGTCGATGGGACAAAGGCTGAAGCTTAGATGCCAGTTCAGGGCCTACCAAATTGGCGACTCTCTTTTGAACGTTGTCTAGGAGCGAGAGACTAGTAGCAGATGCACCAGCCCAAATATGACAGTAATACTTCATACATGGGCGAATGGTGACAGATATACTTTCAGGTATACAGGATAGAGGTACAGGATACTTTCGGGTGTTAGTAGTTTTCTAGCATGGTAGAGAGAGCCTACCTTCTTTGCAGTGGCTCTGCCAATGCTTTCGATGTAATTGTTCCAACTCATGTTTCCTGTGAACGTAAGGCCAAGGAGTTTGAAAGATGTACTTTCAGATAAAGAGTCGTTGGCCATTGCTATTGGTGGTAGAGAAGGTTTCTTGTAATTATTGAAGGAAACTAGTTTAGTCTTGGCGGCATTGAATGTGACCATCCATTTTTGTCGCCATTCCACTACAGATTGGAGGTCATCCTCTAGTGTTTCTGCCATTTCTTTAGATATGTGTTCATTTGTTTTCCTGTGGTGCTTGTTATAGAGTGTAGTGTCATCAGCATATATACCCATCTCAGAGGCAATTTTGTCGGGGAGGTCATTTATGTATATTAGGAACAACAAAGGTCCAAGGATAGACCCTTGGGGTACTCCCGCATTTATATCATATTGTTTAGATGTTTAGATTCTGTTGTCATAGACCTAATTATTACTAATCATATGTGACCTACAGAAGTATCATTTAATTAGTACTACAATCTACCCCAAGAAGGAAGTAATGCCTGGGAGGACTGCTTCATAACAGAACAGGTACTACACTATCCCCTCTCTCCAAAATAGAAAATGTATTCCTTAGCAGCAGTAGGTCTTCGGTCAGGGTTGACCACGGGGTGATTCAACCGTTGGATGCTAGCCTGAGTGAAGGGGTATGATATGGGGAACAGGCTTTTGCCTATTTAGCATGATGCCCCCCCCCACCTCCATGTCGGTGATTAATTTAAAGGAGCAGCAAGGTTTTTACAATTTGATACGAACACTTGCAGGAAATGGTAAAACAAAGTTGTAGGTAAGGCTGAACTGCCTTAAGGGATGCACTCTGAGTTTTTCCTTGAGGTTTACTCCTGGGTATTCCACATGACAGGGGAGGTTTGAAATCAGGATTTACCTTTCCCTAAATGGACTGCCTTTCAAGTCTGACAAGCTCTACCTACCGAAAATTCCTGGGAGAATGGTTTTACAGCAACAGAACAGACTCTCCTTAAATTGAGGACTGTTCATCCCACTTTTTTCTCAGAAACTACTCAGCCGATCTACTTAAAATTTTGTAGGGACGTTTGTTACGATAAAGCGCAGCAAACTACGTATTCTGGTATCTGTTCGATGCACTGTAAGGGATTAATAGGGATTAGCATTTAAGTTCCACTTTTTCCACTAACATGTCTAGTCAATTTATATTCTTAACATTTTAATTTTTAAAATACCTTCCTAATAATAAATACAAGGGATGTTCCAAAAGTAATGCCTCCTACTTTTTTTATTCTGTCTGAATGGATCATAGGGAATTGCAAATTGGATTTTTATGATGACTGAATTTAAGCATTCATGACCTGAATGTTTTATCTCCTTTTTTTTTGCAGATATTGACAGTGTGAGACCATAAGAAAGCAACACGTGTCAGAAGCAGAGATGCGTCATTGAATTTCTGGCAAACGTGCATTGAGAATGTTGGTAACTATGTAGAAAATAAATTCTGGAGCACAAAAGGTAGCTCGTTTTAATGGTGCCATTCCCGTTATTGTAGCTCTTCAACATTTTGCATTGAAAAAAAAAAAAGGAGGCTTTACTTTTGGAACAACCCTCGCTTATGCGTGTTGTGAGTGCATGTTTTATAATCCACATGGATTCAAAAAAGTGATTAAAAAGAAATCAAATATATAGCAAATAAATTATATCAGTGATAGCCAATAATTTGCAACCCATCTGCATCGTTTTTTGGTGTTTTTAAGTAATCTTAAATGGTTTTTATTTAATCTCACATAATAATTCTTTTTATGGATTTTAAATTTCCAACGAAGATGGCTGCCATCTTGTCCATTTTTGCCGGCCTTGTTTTGGAGTTTAACAATTTTTTAAGGGAGGGCGGGGGGGGGCAGATATTCGCCATTGAAGAGTCCTGTCCGTGCAAGGAAAGTTTTTTTTTCTTCTTTAGATAGAAGAAGGTGGAGGGAGGGGGAGTC
>NC_136487.1:151001786-151011786 GCF_053919585.1 Euprymna scolopes | reverse complement strand
TATGAATATAATTACACGTAATAGTTAAATAAAGATGATCATCGTATAAGAGAACCGAAAAAAAAAACTAATAGGGAATTTGTATAAAGTTGTATTTTCTTTATAAATAAATAGAAAAAAGGGGTGTTGATAAGACTATCGACACTTATACAGTTTAGTGACGACATTAAAAAATGGAAATATTGAAAAAAATTTTTATTGTCCGTAACTGTTATAGACTGAAGTTCTCCGAAAAAAAATTCTTACAGCGAAAAACAATTATTTATCACGACGACGTCAACGTGGCCATTTTGGAAATGTACCTAGCAGAATACCTCCATTTTAGGCCAAATTTCGCAATCTAGCCTTTTTTTTTCTCGCCATATTGAGATGCACACAACACATCTGAAATTTTTTTACGTTTTTTTTTTTTTTAATCTGCAATTTTTTTGCGTATTTTTTTTTTTATAAATAAGAATACTATTGAATATGCAAAGAAATTGAAGAATGCAAAGAATTGAGGAATTTTTATACGAGATTATTTTCGAAACATGCTCAGTTGGACACGCATGGATAACTTCGAAACTTCGTTTATTTACTTCTGTTACAAATTAAAAAAAAAAAAAAAACACCCCAAAAATGGCATCTGTCTTCGCAAAAAAAAAAAAAAAAAAAATCTCATTCTGGTGGGGGGGAAAAAGGGCTAGATTGGCCTAAAATGCAGGTATTCTGCTATGTACGGCAGTTACCTGCCCTTGGGGAATTCCTGGGCCTGCAATAACATTTCCAAAATGGCCACGTTGACGTAGCCGTGATAAATCATTGTTTTTCGCTGTAAAAAAAAAAAAAAAATACTTGATCAAATGAAGTGAAATTTTTTTCGGAGAACTTCAGTCTATAACAGTTACGTACAATAAAATTTTTTTTTCAATATTTCCATTTTTTAATGTCGTCACTAAACTGTATAAGTACCAGAGTATCAATATTTTATATATATAGATTCCTTGGACATGGATCTAACTTATTAACTTTACTTGATCCCTAAACAATAAATGTTACGAGGTCATAATAGGGGTAAAAGTTTTAAAAAATTGACCTTTTTTTTTTCCTAAGCAAACACTTCAAAACACCTGGGCAACGCCGGGCACCGATTGCTAGTATATCTATAAAAACAGAGATGTGTGTGCCACAGACGATTTCTGATTGGTTAATCCAATAATCACATCTCCTAAAAAACAATCGTTTCTACGCTCTTACCTTTACCATAAAATATTATGGCTTTATTTATTGTCCATCTTGGAAGGGTTTAATTTTTTAATAACTTGTTATTTACAAATTAAAAAAATACGAAACTATTATGCGAAACTAAACTACACGAAATACGCGCACACACGCACACACACACGTTCACTACCGTCACGTTGTTATGGCAACCAAACCCGCTGACTTCTTTTTCTCATTTCACTCGTGGTCTTAAATTAGATTCGAATAAGTTGCCAAAAAACAAATATATAACAAATAAATGTTATCAAAGGCAAATTTTTCGTGTTTTTATTCAATTTAACATGTTTATTCAGCTCGAAAAGCATACAGTGTTTACCGATGTATTGGAAAATTCAAGATGGCGGCCGATTCTCTCTTTAACACGGTAAGTTTGGAAAAAGGTGTAATAAATAAAAAACCGGTTAAAATACTGTTAAAAACTCGCTCAATATATGTTACCGTGACATAGGTTGACATATATTCGGCGGGTTTTTAATAGTATTTTGTATAGTTTTTTATTTATAACACCTTTTCCCAAACTTACGGTGTTAAAGAATGTGTGAGACGCCATCTTGAATTTTCCAACACATCGGTAAACACTGTATTCTTTTCGAGCTGAATAAACATGTTAAATTGAATAAAAACACGAAAAATATATCCAGTTTTTATCGGTTTTTTACCTTCTCTGCAGAAGTACAAAAAAAAAACAAACAAAAAAAAAACGGAAGGTACTTTTACAGAATGTTAAACTAACCCTAACCGATGTTTTATGTTTAGTTTAGGAAAAGTCAGAAGAAATAAAAGTCATTATTGCATGAAATATACGTATTTAGTTGAAGTATTGTTTATGTCAATTCTTTCGAAGAAATTTAGCAAGAATACCTGTAAACCAGGAAATCGGTAAAATGTCATCATGGATGAATACTTGTCTATTATAATTTCTACCCTTGACAAAAACTTAGCCATAACAAAAGAGATTTATTGTTCAGATTGTTTTTGAGATTGATTTCTAAAAAGATATTTTATAAATAAAATCGACTTTAAAATTAAAGACTTAAATTACAATAATTGAATTTAAACATTCTTATTTCAATATTTGGCACATAACACCTGCAAAAATGATCACAATGTCAGGATTTCATTTTATTTCAGAATCGATGGCAAATACTAATATTTAACATTAGTTTATCATTTAAGCCGATAAAAAGCCCTTTTTTTCCGAGTCATAAAAGGATTTGGAGTTTCCTAATCAACCTTTCGGGTGCAGTTGCACGCTCTCAAAATAACTAAAGTGTTGGCTTTAAAAAAATTGGTTCATTAAAACTAAACAGGTTTAGTTTTAATAAAAAAAAAAAAATAAAAAAAAAATCGCTTTGGTAATTAGATATGTCGTATGGTTATCCCTAATCGCTTAATAAAACCGCTAACGAGTTGAATGATTACGACATAAAATTAAACTCGGGTTCCTGAAACGGAAACTTCGTTTGTTTTTGTTTTTTTCTTATCAATATATTTACATTGTTATTTTGTTTTCATTTTCAATCATTCGAACAGTTTTCTTTTTCAAGTAATCCAAGTTACAAAATTCCCACTGTTTACTATGCTAAAATCACAATGACTAATGTATACCTATTAACCCTTATCCTTGAGTGGCCTCTGGGCCTTGATAAGTGGTGACACCCATGTAAAAAAAAAAAAAAAAAAATCACTCGAACAGTTTTCTTTTTATAATGTACAGTTTTAAAAGTTTAAAAACTATATAGTTTTTACTTCAGGAAAATTAATGGGTCAGTTTTTACGATGTGCCCTGTTTAAATACTGTTAAAAACTCGCTCAATATATGTTACCGTGACATAGGTTGACATATATTCGGCGGGTTTTTAATAGTATTTTGTATAGTTTTTTATTTATAACACCTTTTCCCAAACTTACGGTGTTAAAGAGGGTGTGAGACGCCATCTTGAATTTTCCAACACATCGGTAAACACTGTATGTTTTTCGAGCTGAATAAATATATTACATTGAATAAAAACACAAAAAAGATATCCAGTTAGGTAGAAAAGTAACTTATCTTGCCTTTGATAACATTTATTTATATATTTGTTTTTGACTATTTTTTCGAATCTATGTGTACAGTAATCTTGCCAGGATGCGGAGGAAAATGAATGAAGGGGGAGGGGAATAAAATAAAAACATTTTGGAAACAGAGTAAGTTTGAAAGAATTGCTTTGCACAGAAAGAAATTAATGAAAAAATAAAATTAAATTTCTTTTCTTTCTTGATTTTTTTTTTAGTTTTTTATGAAAAAGGAAGTCAAAATTAAGACTATAAAAAACAATTTTTATTAAGAGCGAACCTCAGTCGTCAGGTCTGTAAAAAAAAGACGTGGAATAATAAATGTTTTCTAATACAAATTGTTTTTACTTATGTGTTCATTTGTCTCTTTGAAGTTCGTTTGTTTAATATATCGGTTTGCAATATAATTTTGTCATTCTGTCAGACTCAAATTTTAAATCTATATATCTATAAAAGTTAAAGTGTGTGTGTGTGTGTGTGTGTGTGTGTGTCTGTGTACATTTCCCTACGAAATAACTCTGTCAATTTTTAGTCTACAGACTCGAAATTTGATATACAGGGTACTGAGATTTGGAAAAATCTATGTGATCGGTTTTTAGCCAGAAATTTGGCGATTAAGGGGTCAAAGTTCAACGATTTGAGCTTTGAGAACTCTACCAAACTTCTCCGACAATTTTGGGTCTACACACTTTAAATTTTAGATATAGCTTCCGTGGACATGAATCTAACTTAATAACTTGATTTGAGCCCAAAACAATAAATTTTCAGGGGTCATAATAGGGGTCAAAGTTTAAAAAATTACCCCCTTTTTTTTGCTCAGCATACACCTCCAAACACCCGGGCAACGCCGGGCACCCATGCTAGTATATACATATATATACACCCATATATATATATACATATATATACGCCCATATATATATATACATATATATACGCCCATATATATATATACATATATATACGCCCATATATATATATATATATACATATACACTTGTGCCCGATATTATTCATACCCCTCCTTGAAAATTGAGTTTATTAGGTGTAACTTTGTAAGAATTTATTGTTTACGTCCATATTGATACATATTCTTAATAAACCTCTTCTGATCATTTTCGTCATTTTAAAATCTCGGGATACTTGTAATAAAAGAAATATACAGCTATTTATAAAATCTGCAATGTTCAAAAATAATCATACCCCCTTATTTTTTCAGTATTAATCGAGTTTCTGACTGTTTGTTTCCTGTTTGATTCTTATTTTGAATGCTTTTATACAACCTTTGATTAATTTCATTTCGTTTTTTGCATTTTTCAGAAATTAAAATGATATCAACTGAAAACCAATAAAAGAATAAAAAATTATTAGAATGGGGAAGAAAAAAGAGCTTAGTAATGATCTTAGGACTAAAATTGTGAATTCACATAAGGATGGTTTAGGTTACAAGTCAATTTCCAAGAAATTTGAGGTCCCTACAGCAACAGTACAGAGCATCATCAAAAAATTCCAGAGCCACCACACAACAAACAACTTGATTGGTAGAGGAAGGAAAAGGAAACTGTCTGCTAGAGCCACCAGGGATATTGTAAGCAGTGTTAATGCAAATCCAACCACCACTACTAAGGACATTTTAGAAAATCTGGAGTTTTCTGGCATAAAAATATCAAGGCAAACATTGCAAAGGACTCTGCATGAAAATGGTCTGAAAGGAAGAAGACCAAGAAGGACTCCATTGCACACCGGAAAACACCTTGCAGCACGTCTAAAGTTTGCTAGGACCCATGTGAATTCTTCAGAGTCCGTTTTCTCAAGTATTTTGTGGACTGACGAAACAAAAATTGAATTGTTTGGCCATATGGATGCTTCTTACGTTTGGAGGAAGAAAGGAGAAGCTTACAACCCAAAGAACACCATACCCACGGTGAAACATGGTGGTGGTAGCCTAATGTTTTGGGGCTCCTTTTCGGCTAGTGGTCCAGGTAGTTTGGTCAAGATAGATGGAACCATGAAGAAGGAGCAATATTTGGAGATACTCCAGAAAAACATTAGACAGGATGCGGAGAAGCTCCATTTAGGACCAAACTGGGTCCTTCAACAGGATAATGATCCAAAACATACTGCCAACATAGTCAAGAAATGGTTTGAGGATAATCAAATTAATATTTTGGAATGGCCTAGCCAGAGTCCCGACCTGAACCCTATCGAAAACCTCTGGCACATATTGAAAACTAAGGTTAAAAAGCGGAAACCTAGAAATTTGAGGGATTTGGAGAACTACTGCATTGAAGAATGGTAAAAAATCAGTGTTGATGCTTGTAAAAACCTTGTTGATAAATATCCAAAACGGTTACAGGCAGTTATTAAGAATAAAGGGCATGCTATTGACTATTAGTAAGAGAGGTATGAATAATTTTGAACTAGTGCCATTATTGTTTTTCTTTGTATACTGTTTCAAACTTGCGTAATTTATTTATTTGTTGAGTTTAAATTAAATGCTTATGCTTGAGTTATTGTTTGAAATCCCTTTAATATTGTCTACCTTCTGGTTTGAGCAATATTCTTATAGAAATCTCAAAGATCCGAGGGGTATGAATAATATCGGGCACAAGTGTATATACACCCATATATATATATATATATATACATATATATACACCCATATATATATATACATATATATACGCCCATATATATATATATATATATACATATATATACACCCATATATATATATACATATATATATACGCCCATATATATATATATATATATACATATATATACACCCATATATATATATATACATATATATACACCCATATATATATATATATATATATATATATATATATATACATATATATACACTCATATATATATATATATACATATATATACACCCATATATATATATATATATATATATATATATATATATATATATATATATACATATATATACACCCATATATATATATATATATATATATATATATATACATATATATACATCCATATATATATACTATCTGTACCCGGCCACGCGTTGCTGTTGCTCAGTTTGTTAAAATGGAACACATGTGAAAGTAGAGAAAAGTTTGATTCTTTTTTTCAAGAGAATGTACAAATTATTTATTTTTTTTTAACAGATGTTAAGAAAATAAACAGAAAAATACTTCCATCATTAATTATGCAAAAAAATAAATAAAATGTTGATTTAGTGTTTCAATATGCTTATAAATTACGATAAAACTTGCTGAGTATGCACTGTTTTACGGTTGTTGTAAAAATGGAACGGAAACTTAAATTTCGCTTCATTTTAATCTTTCTTAATTTTTTAATTGTGCCCCCCCCAAACGAATATAATCAAAACAGTAACATTCAACAATTGTACTTTATGTATATAAAACACAAAATATTTATTAAAAAAAAAAATTAAAAAAAAAAAAGTTTATAACGAAAGGGAAATAATTCCATTTTTAAACGAAAAAGTCAGTTTACCTAACTTACTGTATTAATGCTATTTTTTTTAAGCAAGAAAAAACAAAGGTAAATATCCAGATACGCTACTACAGAACACCGACCACTCTAATTTGTTTTTTTTATAAGTAATTGAGGTCGCTGACAAAGAATCTGATAGTCAAACTTGGGGCAAATTTACCGTTTGCATGGTATTTACCCCTGAACCCACGAACTTCTTTCCACCATTTTGCAGCTTCCGTTTATGCTACGCGCATGCACGCTGTAGCATAAACGACGGCTTCACCACGCAAACTACGTTGGGGGAGGGGGATTTTTTTTTTCCAGGACATAGAATTTTCTAATTTTCAAAAATACATTATAGCGCTTTTTGGGTGGAAAATTTAAAATTAGCTGAAAAAGAAATTAAATAAGAAAAGGAAAGCACACCAAGTTGGAGTAGGGGTGGGGGGTAATTTATCTGTTTTGTTTTTTTTACCTGGAACATCGAATTTCCAAATTTTTCGTAAGTAACGCACCGACATTTACCAATTAGAACACCATTTAACATTTACCGAAGATTTTACTTTGTACATTGGGGGCGCGAGCAGGGGGAGGATGTGATGTTGGGGCGCGCGCGCCCCAACATCACATCGCCCTCCCCCAAACAAATTAGAGTGGTCGGTGTTCTGTAGTAGCGTATCTGGATATTTACCAAAAAAAAAATATTTAGGTTTGGCTATAAATTCCTAAACTCATTTCACCCTAAATAATTTAGGTGACTGAAATAGGAATCTAATTGAATCTTTAATTTCTTGAATAGTATACGAAAATTCGGGTTTGTATTACTGTACACATAGATTCGAAAAAGTTGTCAAAAAACAAATATATAACAAATAAATGTTATCAAAGGCAAGATAAGTTACTTTTCTGCCTAACTGGATATATTTTTCGTGTTTTTATTCAATGTAACATGTTTATTCAGCTCGAAAACCATACAGTGTTTATCGATGTATTGGAACATTCAAGATGGAGTCTGATTCTCTCTTTAACACGGTAAGTTTGGGAAAGATGTTATAAATAAAAAACCGGATAAAATACTGTTAAAATCTCGCTCAATACATGTTACTGTGACATAGGTTAACATATATTCGGCAGGTTTTTAATAGTATTTTGTATATTGTAACTTATCTTGCCTTTGATAACATTTATTTGTTATATATTTGTTTTTTGACAACTTTTTCGGATCTATGTGTACAGTAATACAAACCCAAACTTCGGAGGTTGGAATCCCCGCCCCACCTAAAATGTACTTGGAAAAATCGATTTTATAGTGAGATTTAAGAATGGTTAGTCGAAAAAAAGGTGAAAAACAAAACAAAAGCCAAAGGCAATAAATGCTACTTTTTTTTACTTGCATTGAATATTTTCAAGCACTTTTCTTTATTTTTTAATAATCTAATGCGGGTGTGTGGGTGCCAAATACCTCCAGATTTTCAAGAATTTCCCGCTAGATTGTAAACAAAATCTCCAGATATAGCAGGAAAACCGCTAAATTGTAACACTGGTCACGTGACAGTAAGCGGTAATAAATAATTGTCCCTAAATAAAAAAAAATGGCCTCTCGGTACAAAGAAATCCACCTATTTATCATAGAAAAATTAAGTATAATGTTATAATTAAAAAGAAATATATAAAAACACACATGGATATAGTAAACATATTATACCAAAACGTGGAAGCCATCCGTCCAGTGGTTTTTTAGACAATTCCGAACGAACCAACATTTACATTTTTATATATATAGATATGCATATATATATATGCATATATATACATACATATATGCATATATATATATATATATGCATATATATACATACATATATATGCATATATATATATATATATATGCATATATATACATACTTATATATACATACATATATATGCATATATATATGTATGCATATATATACATGCATATATATACATACATATATATGCATATATATACACACATATATATATACATATATATACACACATATATATGCATATATATACATATATATACATAAATATATATATATATATACATAAATATATATGCATACATATACATACATATATACATACATATATACATATATATATATATGTATATGCATATATATACATATATATATATGCATATATATACATATATATATATATGCATATATATACATACATATATATATACATACATACACATATACATACATATATACATATATATATATGCATATACATATATATATATGCATATATATATATGCATATATATACATATATATATGCATATATATATGCATATATATACATACATATATATGCATATATATATGCATATATATACATACATATATATATGCATATATATACATATATATGCATATATATATGCATATATATACATATATATGCATATATATCCATATATATGCATATATATCCATATATATGCATATATATACATATATATATGCATATATATACATATATATATGCATATATATATACATACATATATATATATGCATATATATACATACATATATATATATGCATATATATACATACATATATATATATGCATATATATACATACATATATATATGCATATATATACATACATATATATATGCATATATATACATACATATATATATGCATATATATACATACATATATATATGCATATATATACATACATATATATATATGCATATATATACATACATATATATATATATGCATATATATACATACATATATATATATATACATATATATATGCATATATATACATACATATATATACATACATATATATATGCATATATATACATATATATATATATGCATATATATACATATATATATATATGCATATATATACGTATATATATCCATATATATATACATACATATATATATACATACATATATATATATATACATACATATACGTATATATATCCATATATATATAGACATACATATATATATACATACATATACGTATATATATCCATATATATATATACATACATATATATATATACATACATATACGTATATATATCCATATATATATATACATACATATATATATATACATACATACATATATATACATACATATATATATATACATACATATACGTATATATA
>NC_136487.1:150946786-150994286 GCF_053919585.1 Euprymna scolopes | reverse complement strand
ATCATTCACTTCTAAACTAATGAAGCAGTCATTATGGCTTATGGTATATACAAGTATCATGTGCACATTATTATTATGTTTATGTAAACTTTACAATTTAGGGGACCTGCCCCTCACCCCAACTTTTCAAATAATTGAGATGCAAAAAATTTAATAGAGAGAAAAAATATTGCTCTGCATCAAATTATGAGTTATATTAAGTAATGCATGTTAAAACGAGAAATGCACACGCATAAGTGTCAATAAACGATTTATGAATTATGGAATACGTATTATAGGTAACAGGATATGTAACAGATTATTTTTTCTTATCCTTTTTAAACTATATTATTTAAGATGCCATCGAAACCGTACTCTACCAAAATTGAGGAGCTTTGGGGAGTGTGAAGGTATTCCTTAGTTACCATCGCTCCCCACTCCATTCCGACTCTAGTATTATATTAGACAACACCAGATAATCCTGATTGATTATTTTTATTAATATTGTTAAATGTTATGTAGAGGAAAATATTCAGAGAAAATGTTTTCTCTTTTCTTTTTGTAATTCCATTTTCACCCCAAACAAGGCACAATACCACATAAGTTGCAGGGATACTATGTAGGGAGTTGAGCAGCGAGATGTCTGTTCACATTACACTTGAACTTATGCATGTCAGTACAGTTGGGAAAGCAGGAACCTGGAAGGGAGTTCCAAAGTCTAGCAGTTCTGGGGAAGAAACTATTAGAGTAGAAGGGGTGGGATTTTGTTGCTTGTCGGGTTTGTCAAGGGTATTTACATCAAAGGGGTACAAGGGCTTATAGTTTGTTGGAGTATTCACCATTAAAATACTTGTAGAACAGGCAGAGGGATGCGACATTTCATCGATGGGACAGAAATGTTCATGACAATTTATCAGGTTGGTGACTCTTTCGATCCCTGTCCAGGAGCGAGAGACTCGTAGCACCAGCCCAAATGTGACAACAGTACTTCATACATGGGCGAATGGTGGCCTTGTAGAGATACAGGATACTTTCAGGCGTAAGTAGCTTTCTAGCATGGTAGGGAGAAAGCCCACCTTTTTTGCAGCAGCCTTGGCAATGCTCTCAATGTATCTGTTCCAACTTATGTTTACTGTGAATGTAAAGAAGTACTTTGAAGTAATGTATCTTTTGTCATAGCTAATGGTGGTTGAGAAGGTTTCTTGTAATTATTGAAGGAAACAAGCTTAGTCTTGGCAGCATTGGATGTAAGCATCCATTTTTGACCCCATTCCACTACAGATTGGAGGTCATCCTCTAGTGTTTCTGCCATTTCTTTAGATATGTGTTCATTTGTTTTCCCCTCATGCCTGTTATAGAGGGTGGTGTCATCAGCAAATATACTCATTTCAGAAACAATTTTATCAGGGAGGTCATTAATGAATATTAGGAATAATAAAGGTCCAAGGATCGACTCCTGAGGTACACCCGCATTTATATCATATTATTTAGATGTACGACTGTCAAGGACAACCTGGATTCTTCTCTTATTTAAGAAAGATTTAATTATGTTAAGTATTCATCCAGTGATACAGTAAGATGGACGTCATAAATAAAAATATGTCAGGAATTTTAGCTGATACTTAATTTTTAGATAAATAAAATACAGACAATTTGCATCAGGTAATTTTTTGGTTACGTGGGTGATGACATAATGAGAAAGAAAGAGTTAGGTGTGCATGTAGGTTTTAGCTGAGAGACAACACAGTTGAGCGTGGAGCTTTGCTAGCAATAGGATCAAAAGAAATTATTTCCACGTCCGGGAGCTAGGAACGTGAGATTAGCAAGATGTAGCCGTTGCAACCTCTAGTGTGAAATAAACGTTTATACATAAAAAAGATAGTCTGTATTTTGATGTTTTCCAACAAAGAAAAGAAGCCTGAAGCGTGGCAACATGTAGGAACCGTGAAAGAGAGAGTGGAAGAGGCACACAAAAATGAAGAAGGTATGTGTTTCCGTTTGTTGATGTAAACCCCAGAAATGGTTATTCGTCACTTGTAAAAGAGCTGTCCATTTTACGTTAATTGTTTCATTGTTGAACTGTTGATGAATGTCTAAAGGCAGACACACAAACATACACATAAAGAAACACCCACAACGAACATTTCTAGACAATGACATTTATAAATATGTAAGTGCATACATTAAGAGACACATATATTCCATATGATTCCATTTCCGTTTGATGCAAACTAGTTTTCTTTTTTTTTGCAGACCATCTACTAATTGGCCAGTTCTGTACAAATCCCAAAAGGAATAGAAGCCTTCTATCATATCTAAAAGTGACACAATGTTCAACAAGTGAGATCGGAGATGTGCCGCTGTACAACTCATGCTCTCTACCAATCCAAGTTATGACAACAGGACCATTGCCAGCACCCTCAAAATGCATCACTGGATCGTGTGCGAATAACAGGGACATGCTAAGTGTGATGAAAACAAATTTTCCAGCCACGGTTATAGTTTTTGGTATAGTTTCTAGTGAAGGCCATATCATGTCATCTCACATCTTTGAAGTCGGCTTTAAAGTCAACACCAAAGTGTATCTGGATATGCTGAAAAGTGTGGTGATCCCTTGGTGCAATCAGGTGGCTGCTGGTATTTAAAGCAGTATTAGCGAAACTATGGCAGAAGATAGGAATATCTCTTGATTTCAGTGTGTCAAGTTATTAACGCGATTGAGAAAAAAACACCCATAACATGTTTATTGAAATAATTTTCAAACATTAAATGAACTAGGAAAAATGCTTAGAACAATAACTACATAGCAATTTCTACGTTGACATAATTAGTAGGGGATATGCAATCCTTTTTATGAATGACTTGTAAAAGCCATATTTCTTGTCATATACATACGCGCACACAAACATATGCGCACACGTACACACACGTACATATATTCACATTCGCGTACATACACTCACATTCACGTGCATACACACACACACATGTACGCACACATGAGCAATGTCACTTCCCCTTTAAAGGAAATCCACATATGCGCAAAAGACCACCGGAAACAACTATAAAAGCAAGAGCAATAAGCTGCTTCTTTTTTTTCGAACCAGCTTCCGACCTGAACGGTCGACGAACCAGCCGCCTCCCTTTCGGGGCGCGTGTGTCTGCACGCCTCACACCACCTGCTACTATGTGGGGCAAGAGCTAACAGACAGTATGTACACTTTATACGCTTTCTCTCTCCATGAACTGGATTGACTTTCTCACTCTTTCTTCCCTTTTTGCCTTGGTTCATCAACCAGGCAAGTTTGCGTCCACAGCTCTTGGCCTGAAGACATTTCCACATGGACGAGTACCGCCATGTGCGCGCAGCTTTACTGATGTCAACCCTCAATCTTTGTCTTTGTCTACACGCTGGACTATCATTCCCATTTCCACTACTTTACTCACACCTCTTTCCACGCGCGGGCATGAACACGTGTTACACCTAAAACATTCATTTTTCAACAGAAAATAGACGACATGTTTATTTTATCCAGCAATTGAGTTTTGTTTCCTTCATTCCATTCGTTTCATTATTTTCTTTTGTAGCGAGTTAGGATATTTATATCCTGGCCCACAACAAGTTACACTCTTATGGGGGTTGAAGGTTTAATCCTCAGTGTGGATTATTCTCAAAATACAATTGCAAATTACTTAAGACTTCTACCCAGTCATGGCTGACAGAATGAGAGCATGTGAAATTCAGTAAAGATTCCCAAGTTTGATGGGAAGATTCCCGAATTCAACAAGATACACCTAAAAAATGTTGAAGATTACATCGACAAAAAAAAAAATATGTGAAAATAGCACTCAAGATGAGAACAGTAGTCCGAAGAATCCCTCCCCCCAAAATATGAATAATCAATCCTCATCTAAAAAAAAAAAAAAGATTCAAGAACATACTCAATGTTTTTCAGCATATTCTTTATTCTTCTCAGAATATCTTTGTTTGGAGGCCATCTTTGTTCTTCAAATGTAAATTTAAAATGGAGGCCATTTCTCCTATTTTCAATACAAGTGTAAATATGTCGATCAGTTTACTTTCTAATTTATTTGATTGACAAGTTTAGCAAACAAAAAAAAAAAAACTTTGTCGAAATTTAGATTGATAACAATTTAATTTTTTTTAATTATACAGGCTGCACTACATCACATCATTTTCCAAGTGAAAAAACAAAAATACAAATAATCGAGCTTGTTCCAACACCTGATTTGTTTAATTGTTAGTTTTATCTTACTATTTCTTCGAAAATACAAGTTTTGCAAAAAAAAAAAAAAAAAAAAAAAAAAACGACTGATCAATTTACATTGTAATTTCTTCTCATTAATTATTTGGAAAGACATTAAAAAACAAAAACCCAAAGAAAAACCTTCACACAGAGATTTAAAACAATTAAACAACTTTTTTGTTTTGAATTTGTTAGAAGTCAATACAATGCAGAATTTATTTTTTATATAGAACATTATCTTATTTCAAAATTTAAAACAACTCCGTTTCGATGATATACGTATTCATCAGACATGAGATCAGTTTGTGTGTGTGTGTGTGTTTTTTTTTTCAAACAAAAAACAAATAACGTTTCTGAATTTTTGAAATGAGGATAGGTTATTCGCATTATTTAATCCGTAATGTAGTCCGATGAATCCAAATAATACGAAAAAATAAATATCTAAAAATATCTAATTCATTTCGCGATTCTCCTGATTGGAACATTAAAAACAGAGACAAAACAAAATAAAAAAAAAATAAATAAAAAACAAAAAAAACTAAACAAAATAAAATCAACAACAAAACAAAAACAGAAACAAAAAAGCAAAAACAACAACAAAAATCACCGTTTAAGACCACACTGACTTTCCATTCTCTAGCAACACCATGTCACAAAAAAAAAAAGAAAAAGAAAGAACACAAACTGATTCCATGCCTGATGAAAACCTATATCGTCGAAACTGAGTTGTCTTTTATTTTTTAAATAAATTAATACTTAAAAAAAAAAAAAAAATGTATGAACTTCTTTACTTACGAATTCAAATTCACAGAACGCTTACACCGAGGGGAAAAAAATCTAACCTTATTTTAATTGGAAGAGAAAAAAGAATTTTAAAAGGATTATGAGGCTTCAATTTAATCATCGTTTTGTCATTAAATTGAATTATTCAGACAACATTGTTTTGAATTAAAAACTACATTAAACATTAATTATGTTGGCACATAACTTGCTACATACAGACAATAACTAATACGATTTTTATCACACACATACACACACACAGAATTTAAATGGCTACTGAAGAGAACTTGAATGTTTACTGGAGAAAACATGAATGCCTATTAGACACTGTTCTCGAGTGTCTAATGTCTCTCCATACAGAGGTTATTCAGAACAATCTGGCATGATCATACTTTTCCCTACAAGTAAACCCTGATTAAATATTCAAAATCACATAGTATTCGCTGCCCAAATAAGATCTCAGTATGCCTAATCCATGTTGACTTTTACAAGGAATGGTACACTTTGTCCAAGTGATGTTACCTCAAGTAACAGCAAAAAGCTGGATACTCCACCAGACCTGATGAATTCTTGTCCTGGGATCCAGTAAGACTGGGGAAACCACAAGAAAGGTATACTATAATATTTTGAATGGTCAATTGTGGAGAGGAAAATTATGTTCCCAACATTTTTATTAACTTAGTGTTTGAATGATAAAGGAGAGCTTTAATGGAATATTCGAATATCAACGTATCTCATATAGAGATCAAGTGTAGGGGGCTCCTTGATTTCTGAGAACTTCGACTGAAGTAAAATGAAACAAAAATGTGAAGCTAAGCATTTATATGAAACTAGCTCGGGCATCTGGCGTTGCCTGAGTGTTAGAAGGTGTGTGTTGAGCAAAAAAAAAAAAAGTGGTAGTAGGCAGGAAGGCTCGAACCTGTACCGCGAAGGAGGAAAAGAATGTGAAAAAAAAAGTGACATCTTTGCAATTGCGCCCATCGCCAAACCGGAAGTTACGTAGGTTTAATTAAGGCTAGTCAATCGAAAAGCGGGGATGACTTTCAAAAACATTGATGAAAAAAGCGACCTCTCCCCAGTAGAAAAGTGCCCAGTTAAGAGTGAAGAAATTAATGCTTTTAGCCAATTTTTCGATATTTGTTGTCCGAAGGGTCGAGCTTCAAAACGATATCGATATTGTGAAAATCCGTCACCGCTGTCAAAAGGTTTAGACATACATACATACATATATTTAAACAGACAGGTGAAATTTATATTATAGATGGGTCGGGCTTCAAAACGATACTGATCTCATGAAAATCCGTCACCTCTGTCGAAAGTTTTAGGCAGACATACAAACATACATACATTTAAATAGACAGGTGAGATTTATATTATAGAAGAAGGCAATTTGGGGAGACTTGTGAGGCTAACATATTTAATATGCCCTGGCATTAAATTATATGTTGATTTGGCTACTTTCTTCGCTGCATGCTGATTTGATGTCAAAATGATGTGTTTGATTTAAAAAAAAAATCACCAAAAAATAAAAAGTGCAAATAAAACCTCCGTTCAACAAGGTGGAGATCACCATCTGTTAATAACATCCAGGCTTTGTTATTAAAAAAGAGTGGTCAAATGTGAGCTGGCCATGAAATGTAAGGCTTATTCAGAATACCACTCACAACAATCTTTGTTTTATAATATTAAGAGCAAACGTCTGTATGTCTCACTAAAACTTAAAAACTATTCATATTAAATCAATATATTCAATATCCTATGAAATTGATATCTTTTTTTAAATCAGCCTAACTTTGCCCAAATGATATCTAAAATAAAAAAAAAAGATTCATTCTTTGGTGATCAAATATATTATATCATTTAATGTTATCAAGAAGTCCACACATCTTTTAATGTAATCAGGTCAAGGGAATTAACTTATTTCTTCTCAGGGTTATTTCGCTTACACTAACCAGAGTTGTTTGTGTGAGTGTTCAGAGAGAGGAATAAATTGGGTGAATAAAAAAGAGGGGATGAGGAATGGGATGAGAAAAATAGAGGAGGAGGAAAGAGAGAGGGACAGAAATTATTTTAAACTTTTGTAAATAAATTGTAAGTCGTAAATACATGTACATGCTTATATCTAACTAAAAGTTAACTGAAACATAGGATTCATGATTAAAAATATGCTGTAATATTCATTTTCTTGTAGTCACCAGAGATCATATTAGTGTGTGGGTTAGGGTGGGTCATAAAATTTTTTTTTATTATTCCTGTTTATAATCTATACAAATAAAACAGTAGATGTGTGTGTGTGTGTGTATGTGTTTAACCGCTAAACTCTTACAGTACTTGTCACATAACACTGAGATTAACAGGAAATAGTAACCGTACACCAATATGTCGGCAAGTTGAAATGCTTAAATGTTCACTTCAACTTGCAGACATATTTTTATTAGTTTTACGCATGCGCAAATTCAACCATTAGCTACAATTGGTTTATTTTTAAATCTTTCTCATCTATCTGTCGAGTTAGCTCAAACAGTAGAGAATGCAGCTGGAGCACTAAATGTTTTGGTTTCGATTCTAGCTGATGGCATCAAAGTCATATTTTTTTTATAAACTTTTGAAATCAATACTTTATATAAATAATATTCAGTACAGAATTGGTTCTGTAATAATAAATAGGAAATTCACATGAATTAAAATATATTTCAGTGTATTTTACGACCGGCAAGGCCAGACGTCTCCCTGCTAGTTATTTTTAAAAGTATATATATATATATATATATATATATATATATATATATATATATATATATATATATATATATATAATACCTATTATACAAACATTATTGGTTACATATGTGCATACATGTTTCAGTGGAATCTCAATTTAGAGAGACCTACCCCATCAGACCGAAAAAAGGAGCATATATACACACACACACACACACACACACACACACACACACACACACACACACACACACACAGCATAAGAAAAGAGAGAAAAAGAGGAGGAAATGGAACAAAAGATAGGCACAGGGGAGAATCACATTAACATGCTGGTTCTCATCAAAGTTAAGCAACAATGAGCTCTGGTCAGTACCAGATGGGTGACCAATTTGGGAATATCAGACGCTGTATGTAGGAGAACATTGACACTTCCCTGCAAGAGTTGCAAAAGACCTAAACATCGTCATCTCCCTAAATGGGGAAATACATGTGACTGAGAACCATTTGTTAATTCCATACTCTTATGAAACGTCCTCCTTTGGAGGAAATTGGTTTAAACCATCTAAAGTTAGTGCTACAGTTTCAATTTTTCATTCATATATATATATATATATATTTAAATATTTTTACGTGCATAAAATAAAAAAATAAAAGTTACATATTTTAAAAAATAATATATTAATTAGAAATAATACGTTTCAAATGGGGGGGGGGCTAGAATGTAAACAAGGGCAGATAACTTCTCTTAAAAATCGCTCAGGAAGAAATAATACTACAGAATCGCTAAAAAAAATCATATATATATATATGGTAGTTTCCTTAGGAGTATGCATAGTCTTGACTATGCATACCCACTGTAAGGGTTCTTGCACACAAAATTTTTGTGGCAAGAGTTGCACAATCTCCAACCACACCTCTTCTGAGTCAGTGTTGTTAAATACCAGCGGCAAGTGGAGGTTCAGGTCGATTGGAAACAATGCCGAGATAAGCGGAGAGCACATACAGCGCCTAGAATTCCCAAATGGTCACTCATCTGGTACTAGCCAGGCTCAGTGTTGCTTAACTTCGTTGATCTGACAAGAACCGGTGTGTCAATGTGATTATGCCATACATAACATATATATACATAACATATATATATATATATATATATATATATATATATACACACACTCTTTTTCCATGCAAATTCCCGAATTTGATAGAAAGATTTTCAAGTTTAACAAGACAGACCAGAAGTTATGTCAAAAGTTACATCCTTGTTAAAATAACACCAAGATGAGAATAGTAATCCAAATAATCAAAATTATTGATCCTTATCTCAAAAAAAAAAAAAAAAAATCAGAACCATGATAACTTTAGGTTAGTTATATTTTATTGATAAACAGATTAGCCAATAAACACACAAACATGACGAACTGTTCTGAAAAAAAAAAAATAGAGAATAAGAATTATAGAAATGGAAAATTTCTTCAATCAATCAGAGGTGGGTATATGTGAGAGTAGGGAAGAGAAAGAAGAGAAAGGGGGAGAAGAAGGAAAATAGAGGGTAAGAGGCGACAGTGTTCAAAAGTAAATCATAATATATATTGCTGAACAGAGCCAATGCATTTTAAATTTATTCCGTTCCATCGACCTAACGCGCCGCACCCAGCCTAAGACAACCAGACCAAAATTTCCATAATCCTCAAAGAAATTTGCATAAAGAATTTATGAATATTAATATGAATAAAATTTGTATAGAGAACTTATGAATATTAATTATGAACAGCGTTATCATTCAAAAGTATTGACTGACATTTTCGTTGGACAGGCTGGACATCAGGTTTTTTATGTTCTATAATCAGGTCTTTAGAAAGGTCATCGATTGCAGATGAGGTCCTAGAAAAAATAAGAAAGTAGTGTCTGTTGATGACAACGTTTTGAACATGACATTATAATTTAAAAGCTTTTTACCTAACAATATTGGTTCATGTTGAAGATTTTTTTCTTTTATTGCTGAGGCAGAACTTTTTTTTTTTTTTTTACAACTTATTTTTATTTTTCTGATTTTTTTTTTTAGATGAGGATTGATTAATTGCATTATTTGGATTATTCTGGCTACTGTTCTCATCTTGAGTGTTATTTTCAAATACTTTTTGAGCACTGTCTCCTTTTGATCTCTTATTTTCCTTCTTCCTTTTGTAATACAGTGCATATAAGCGCATGGGAAAATATCGGTAGGAGCTGTAAGATAGCTGGCTTGCGAGGATATTAGCAGCAGTAGCCGAAAAAAAAAGCACATATGCAAATTAGGAAGGTTGCGCAACAAGAAAAAAAAAGGGCATCATGTGGTGAGGAGAAGAAAACGTGGGTCGAAAAAGATGGTTGAAGACGAGAAATAGCTATCTATGGCAGGCGTGTAGTGAAGCAGAAAGAAAAATGCATACCAGGGAAGATGGACATGTGATCCCGCAGTGGCAGAGAGAGACGTTTAAAACTGGTGTCAAGACAAGGAGAAAGAAATACAGCAATAAACAACTTGTGCTTAAAAAGAATGAAAAGCAGAGACGGATTTATTTATTTTTGTTTGTTTGTTTGTTCCTTTTCAACAGTGCCTGACAGCGTGGGGGTCCGAGAGGGTTTGAACTTTAACGAACACGGTTCGAGTGTAATGATTACGTTACACTTCCCCCTTTCTTTTCTCTCTCTTCCCCTCTCTCATAATTTAATACACAGATCAAATTCTGTTAAATATTTCATCCAATAATTCCCAAAAAGTTTTCATCATTAGTGTTACTCATTCAATACATACAGTAAAGTTAGTCTGTTTCTCTATATTTTTTGTCGCAGATAGATATTTTTCATACAAGGTTAATATTTATTCTTGGTTTATCAGTTCTCTTAATGGATCGTTGCAGCATGTTATTAAAAACAGTAAAATATAATTTGATGTACTTTCTTCCAGAAAATACTTTAACCGAGTAGGAACTTTCATATGAAAATCACTTTTAAATGTTCGTCAATGCGGAGTTACTTTGCTTTGTTAGAAACAAAAATCATTCTGAAAACAAAAAGAATAAAATAAAAGAAAAAAACTGCAGTATAGTAAAAAGAAAAAAAAAACCTACTGCAAGTGAAAACACTCCCAGACAACGCCAAGTAGATAAGCCTACTATAGACTATAGTACGCAATTGTGGGGACCAGTTGTTAGACAAGAGAATTAGATACAGGGTGACCCCCCCCCCAAAAAAAAAAAAAACAGAGGACACTCAATTGTTTTTCTGAGCATTTTACAGACAACGGAGAAAATAAGGGCAAAGACGCTAGTGTTTTGATGTGATGTTTTGAATATAATAAACTAGTTATGACCAAAGTTTCATTTCATTCGGACAAAACACTAAGAAACGGGGCCTAATTAGAGTTGGGGCCCGTTTTTATATGAATCATTAAAAATAGGTGTACAAAAGAGTGATTAAACTAAAAAGGATTAAAGCGTCTCAATTATAAAAAGAAATTGAAATTCTTAGATTTTACTACCTGATTAATTCAGTCTTTAAAATAGTTGATTGGATTTCTAAATATGAAACTTTTGTAATATCTCTTTGTGCAATCTGTCTTTTTGCCTCATATAATATATAAAAGCGAAACGTCTGTGTGTATGTATGTATGTTTGTTTGTAACGCTAAAACTTTTGAAAGACGGAACCAAACTTGACAAATTTGGTATCATATCGAAGCCCCATCACCCGGATGACAAATATCGAAATTTCACGTCAAACGGACCACTAGAAGTTGGTCAACTGATCAGTTATCTTCGAGGGGGGCCCCAAAAAAACCTGTCATTATCTATATATATAAAAGACAAATGTTTGTTTGTAACGCTAAAACTTGAGATGAAAGATTCCTCTCCCCTAAGAATAAAACATATGTTCAATATCTGCTTTTGTTTTTTCATTGTTTATACGGTCCCGAGCAACGCCGGGTAGCCCTGCTAGTTTACTATATAAATTTCACCTGTCTGTTTAAATGTATGTATATATGTATGTATGCCTAAAAATTTTGACAGAGGCGACGGATTTTCACGAAATCAGTATCATTTTGAAGCTCGACCCTTCGGACGACAAATATCGAAAAATTGGCTAAAAACATTAATTCCTCCACCCTCAATTGCACACTTTTCTACAAGCAGGGGTCGATTTTTTCGCCAATATTTTCAAAAGTCATCTTTTCGATTGAGTAGTCTTAATTTAAACCTTCACCACTTTCAGTTTGGCAATGGACGGAATGGCAAAAACGTCACATTTTGTTTTTTCATGTTCTTTTCTCCTTCGTGATATGAGTCCAAGCCTGCCTGCCTGCTACCACTTTTTTTTTTTTTTGTTGCTCAACACACACCTCCAAACATCCGGACAACGCCAGGCACCCAGGCTAGTACTGTATAAGATGAGAATAGTAGTCCAAATAATTCAAATTACCAATTCTAATCTAAAAAATGCTGAAAAATAATTGTCGTATTAGTTTAATTTTTTTTAATCAAATGCAGTTTCATGTCATACTCTGCACAAATTGTATTTAACTTATAGACAGGACACTGATAGTTACTAAATTTAGAGGTCAGAGCGGTCCTGGGAGTAATGGCAACTAAGAAGTGACTTCATATACCTCCAAACTCCCATTTTGGGGGTTTTATCATCAGATGCAGCTAAATGTCAAACACAGAACGTTCTTAACCAGTGACAATATTTTTTTTTCTAAAAAACAGGAAACCGTTACAAGAATTTAGATTGGGGCAATAAAATAGTTGTCATAACAAGATGAATTTTTAGACATTCAAAAGACTCTTTACCAAAGAAAAAAATGCTTATGTTGGTTAGCAATCTGGTCTAGCTGGAGATAGCACAACATAATATAACTGAACAATTGGTACTTGTGTAGATTTTGAACTAGACCACTCGGCTTTGTCTGAAACAGGACATCAACCGCTCGGGTTTGCCTGTTGGTTGGTTGGTTGTTTTTGTTTTACAGCATATTAACCCTTTTCGAGTTATTTAATGCCAAATCCAAAGATTTTGAAGAAAGATTTTTTTAATAGAATATATTTGTTGTTTTCAAGTCGGTTTCTATTTAACCCATAGTTGGGACCCTAACAGGTACTACCACTCTGGGTCAGAGTGAATCTGGGAGCAATGGCAATTATAGGGTGGCTCCACACTACCCAAAGTCCGCAAACTGAGGCTTCATCACTGGATATAGTTTAAGGTCATATCCAGGACCAGAGTTTGCCTATAATCTAACGTAGGATGCTGATCAACCAATCACAATGTGTGGCAATGAGCAGACGACTTTCGGGTAAATATTGGAAGAGAAAAAAAAATAATGGATGAAACGCGGAATATTCAGTGTAGCTTAATCGCCATATATATTTTATAAATTACTTACTAATATACATACATATGTATGTGTGTGTGTGTATATATATATATATATATATATATATATATATGTATGATGATTGCAACGTCCTGTCAGACGAATGCCACTCCCTCAGTCACTGAACGCCCATGTGCTTGAAAATGACTTTTTAGTCATTCCAGCGACTTGCATACCCTCAAACAAACATGACATTGATGACGATGATTGGTTTGGATGAAACCAAAAGCAACGGAACTTGTATCATTGTGTACTTTCATATGACTAACAAGATCTGCCTTGGACAACATAGCCCAGCCACACACCTCACAGAGCCATTGATCTCCATGATTGGGTGGCAAAGTTTGGTGTTTCTTACATTGTGCTCTGAGCTTCACCTGGTCTATCTTGGCTGTTTCAAAGTGTCGTATGCCCCTGTATACCAGGGCCCTCCACCGTTCACGATCAGACGCTAGGGACTCCCAAAATAAAGCTGTAGTGTTGTTTTCTTTGGGCAAAAATTTGATCATTCTACCCTGTAGGTATAGAGAGAGATAGTAGATGGTTCGCAACAAAAAAAGAAAACCGGTTTTCATCAAACGGAAATGGAATCACGTCGTCTTTTCTAGGGCGACAATTTTATCATTCCACCCTGTAGTAAATTCTCCCCTCCCCTTTCATGAAAAATATATTTGCCATGAAACATTAAAGGAATAATAAAAACAAAATTGTGGTAGATCGGTTTTTTTTTTCTTGTTTTTTTTTTTTTTTTTTTCTACAAATTCCATTTATTTTACTATTTATTTTTTTTTTCCATTTATTTTACTATTTGTTTTGTTTCGTACCATTGTCAAGATTCGATCATCTTGATCATTGGCAACGTTTAGCATAATTCAACAGTTGACGTCATGTTCTGGGCAAAGCTGAGCAGATGCTTAGATACATTCAGTTCAAAATCTGCACAAGTGTAACGTTGCCGTTACAAATAAAGAAAAGAAAAATCCTAGTCGCATTTTTTCTTTCTCAACAAAATTTTTTATTATTACCGTTATAATTGTTTCGACACCACTTAAATGTTTCTTGCCATCATCCATCTCGCTCAGTGTACACTTTTCTTCTCTGACCTCATGCCGGCCATTTCTCGCCTGCATTTTTACACATCCATTCTCTTTGACGCCCACTTTGAGCACATGCTGCATTTTTTCTCCTTTTTCCCTTCTCGTGTACATTTCCTAATTTACATATGCACATTTTTTGGCTACTGCTGCTGCTAATTTCCTCACAACCCAACCATCCTTCGCTGGCAACAACATATGCACTCATATACACTATATTACGCAAGTATCAAACAATTAAAATGGATTTATCTTGAAACATAATTGTATCGCAAAATTAATTTAGCATGACTTTTGTGAATTATTTGGGTTCTATGAATCTATATATCTATAAAAGTGAACATGTCTGTCTGTGTGTACATTTCCCTATGCAATAACTCTGTCAATTTTAAGTCTGCAGACTCCAAATTTGATATACAGGGTA
This sequence comes from Euprymna scolopes, assembly GCF_053919585.1. Lineage (NCBI taxonomy): Eukaryota > Metazoa > Mollusca > Cephalopoda > Sepiida > Sepiolidae > Euprymna > Euprymna scolopes. The sequence goes on along the minus strand of NC_136487.1, from coordinate 150,979,605 downwards.
CTGAGATTTGGGAAAATCTTTGGAATCCGTTTTCAGGCAGAAATTTGGCTGTTAAGGGGTCAAAGTTCAACGATTTAACCTTTGAGAACTCTACCAAACTCCTCCGCCAATTTTGGGTATAAACAATTGAAATTTTAGATATAGGTTCCTTGGACATAATTTGATTTGAGCCCAAAACAATAAATGTTAAGGGGTCATATAGGGGTCAAAGTTCAAAAATAATTTGACCTCTGCGGTCTCTACCAAATTACTCAGACAATTTCTAGTCTAAACATTTTAAATTTTACATAAAGGGTATTCAGAGATAGGGCAAGCTTTTTAATCGGTTTGGGTCGAAAATTTTTAGTGACCAATATATAAATCTATGTATGTATGTATGTATGTTTGCATGTCTGCCTAAAACTTTTGACAGAGGCAACGGATTTTTACAAGATCAGTATCGTTTTGAAGTTCGACCTTTCAGACGACAAATATTGAAAAATTGACTAAAAATATTAATATCTTCACCTTCAACTGAGCACTTTTCTACAGGGGGGGGGGCGCTTTTTTCGCCGATATTTTCAAAAGTCATCCTCTCCTTTCGATTGTCTAGCCTTAATTTAAACCTATGCCACTTCTGGTTTGGCAGTGGTTGGAACAGCAAAGACGTCAGGTTTTTTTCCTGTTCTTTTCCTCCTTCCTACTACCACTTTTTTTTTTTTTTTCCTCAACATACACCTGGTAACGCTGAGCTGAAATGCTAGTATTAGTATAACTTCAAAATTGAAGAATAATTTAGCATAAATTTGGTGTGATGAAAATATAAAATATATATAAAAAAATGGCTTTAGGGAAATAAACGTTGATTCATTCGGATTTAGTATAATAATAGATTGGTCCGATGTTTCATAAGTGAGTTGTGAACAAGTACACATGCAAATAATCATCCAAGAACATTCAGCTGAACATGAATTTAATGATGCCATCTTAATTTATAGTCAACACAGGTCATTGAATAATGAAGCTGTTCTGTCTCCAGTTTTTCTTTGAGATTAAGTGAATGGTCAAGTACTCAGTGCTAGTTAGACCTTTGTAAACAAAGGGAACTGCGCATTTTGGTGCCAATGTCATTAATTCTACAAAAAATATAATTATGATAATGAGAATTCTGAGAAAGATTACAGATCTCCATAAATAACAGCGATAGTCAACAGCGTAGAATATTCAAAACAAATTCAATGGCAATAATAATTAAACAGTTTTTTTTTTTTTTTTTTTTTAGAAGTTTACATTGAATCAGTGGTCAAACATTGTCATGTTTGGAGTGGAGAAGGTACAGGATGTAGTAGAGGTCACTTTTTGTGTCATGCTGCTGCAGTTGCACTTCAGAGGTAACCAAATCCAGATATCCGTCCGAGTTGATACATTGCATAAGTGTCAATTTAGACTGAGACTATCAACATCACGTCTGTGAGAGAGAGGTCATAGAGAAAGAGAAAGCGAGGATACCAATCAAACAAGCCGAGCATGCAAGGTCCCCCTTCACAAGTGAAAAATTTACTATCACCGTGACTAATGTTTGTTCAAAATTTTAAAAACATCCAAGGTGTCGTTATTGAAAAAAAGTATGAACGGACAAACGATTTGAGAACAGTTTTACCTCTATAATGGACCCTAGGGAGGTAACCAGGGTTATTCCAGAAAATCCGTTCTGACAAAAATTTCCTTTCACCATGACTAATATTTGTGCCAGAAAAGTGCGAAAAAACGAACCGGAGTGAATTACTAGGTCCAATACCTCATTTGTCAGGGGACCAATTACAGATACATTTCTGCACCTTATACAGAGTCCTCAAATGGGGCAGAGATTTACCTGCCTAAACATGGCAACAGTATTCCATACATTGCATAAGTGTCAATTTATTTTTAAAAATGCAAAAATTGATAGGAGAGTAGAACGTGGACCATAGATTTACCTTTAGCAGCCTTATAACTCATGCTCCTATTATTTTGTCCTTTAGTCCCCAGATGCCATAAGCGACGTTTCTGACAAAGAGGTAAGAATTGCCGTTTTCTGGGCTGGAATCTATCCACCTAACACCCATGTTGGCGAGCTTTTTGACCTTAAATTAATATTTTTTTCTCTTAACACCTTACATCAAGTGACTTCATACTTTGTCTGGAGCAATTTCCACTTTTTTTAAAGCTTTCTTTCTTTGAAGATTGTAATGCCAGGTATGGGGCAGCCAAACCAGCTGCCAACATTCACTTGTTTTTTATTGAAACCAACCGAGAGCTCTTTTTAGTATCCGCATTGTTCCCTTAAGTGCAATTGTCTGGATTTCTTTTGCACTTGGTTCGCCAGGAATATTAGTTAGGTAGGACTTCAGGTTTTTCTTTATAAGCCCTGTGGCACCTGTGTGTGTGTGTGTGTGTGTGTGTCAGTTTTGTTTATTTTTATGTATCAGCTGTTTTTCTATAATTATGTTCATTTTGACAGGGAATTTCAGTAATTTGTAAATGTTTGGCAGCTTGCTAAAAAAAAAAAAAAAGGTTTAGATAGAAAGAATATATTCTACAAGAAAATGAATACAAAGAAAGGTTGTCAGTATTTACCAACTGTTGAGTCAGAGAGTCTGTAGGCTTACATTAGGTCACAATATTTCCCCACATGAGTATTAACTCTCAGGGATTTTATAATGGCTAGAAGAGTCCATTATGAGTGAATAGGTAAGTCTCCATAATATTATATAACAAGATAGAGTTATTAATTACTCTCTTTCGTTCTCCTATTTTCTCGAGATTCCTTTGTTAGTTTGAAATCTCTACATCAGAAACAGATTTACAAGGTGCCCTCAATTTCTGGACTTTTTTGTATAAGCATTTAAAATTGTTATAGACTCTTGAAAATTCAGTATGTTACTGCTATACATCTTATGACTAACCAATTTTTATGATTTCAGGTTCAAATGAATAGCTACAGCAGGAATTGGAATACACCCTACTAAAGCCTGATTGTCACAGGTGGTGAATTTCAAAAATGCAATCTGCACGTGAGAACACTTTAGAAGAACGATATGCAATAAAATTCTGCTATAAACTTTGGAAAAATGGCATAGAAATATATGGAATGCTCCAAACTACTTTTGGATTATCTTGTATGAATTGAGTATCAGTTTTAAAGTGGCATAATAGATTCAAAGAAGGTAGGGAGTCTATGAGGGATGATGAGAGGTGTGGGAGGAGTAAGGAAGTCATAAAACCAGAGTTGATGGGCCAAATAACGAATTTCTTGAATAAAGACCATCGTGCGTCTATAGAGACAATAAGTGCACAGTTTGATGTCAGTGTGGGAACTGTACACAATTATATACAAGGAACTGGAGATGCGAAAGATTTGCTCAAAGTTTGTCCAAGGGTGCTCCCTCCTTGTCACAGACTATTTGACCAAGATGGACATCAAGACAGTTCCTCACCCTCCCTATAGTCTAGACCTTGCTTCCTGTGACTTTTGATTATTCTCTAAGCTCAAGGAAAACCTTAAAGGCAATCGTTATGTGACAATGGTGAAGATGAAAAAGGCTGTGAAAAGGGTCATTGACACGCTCACAAAAGAGAACTTCAATGAGACCTTTCAGAAGTTGTTGAAATGATACATTGCAGCCGGAGGAGATTACTTCAAAGGAGACTAGATGTTCATGTGTGTACTATAAATAAAAGTGTCCATACGAAAGAAGCCTGGAAAGTTATTGAATGCACCTTGTAAATATATATTCGTATGGATTTGCTTCTTCTATGATGAATTAACTCGCTGGTCAAAAACTGACCAATTAGAGTAAAATATTTTAGATCATGAACTGGAAATTTTATGTTTTACTTATTATACCTATTTACTATGCCTCCCCACGGGACAGAGTTAGACACCAGGGTCGTTTTTTAACGTGGAGAAAAGGTATAAAAATAAAAAAAATGTCTCAGTCGTGAAGGATTTTTCCTCCACCGAAAGAGAACAAGAAATGGAAGTGCAGCATCTGAAGAACAGCGGAAATAATATGTTGAGTAAAAAGTATTTTATTTACTATGAGAACTGGCAATAAATATTGAAAAATTATTGATGAAATTCAAATTAAAAAATTAATTTTTTTTTTAATTATTATTTGTTGTTAGGTCTTATTTTCTATTTAGATTTCTCCCATTATTTTACTGGCCAATTAACAATTTATTTTGCTCTGTTGTCACATTTGTCAAGTGATTAATTGAAACATGTGTAATGGGGTAAAAAGTAGATTGTTACATTAAACATTTCTCTCATTTCACTACCAATGCTCTGATCCCTATTTAGTCCCAGCTGAAATAAATAGCTCCTCAGCTATCAAATCCTTACTCTATGACACAGCTACAAAAATACTTGTAGATCGGTAGAAGTCTGATGAACATTTTTCCCTTAAGGATCCATTCAGGGACCAACGCTGTCCCAGATCTTCATTAATAATCTTCCAAATCATATTTGGAGACCATTTGTTAACATCTATGCAGACGACACAGCTGTCTATGGCAGCACTTTGAAAAGCATTGGTAATCAAAATTTTGCTGATTCTTGCTCTTCTAATTGCATGCGGTGCAATAGGCATAAAAATGTGCTCAATGTCAAGATTCTTTCCAACTCCAAGAAGAAATTACTTTTTTCAAAAACATGGGATCACTTTTCTATATAAATTTAATGTAAAATGAGCATCCACTTTCTGGCTACCCAGTAATAATGCTGCAAATAAGTAGTTTTTCGGATATTAAGCAATTTAATTCCTTATTTTATCAGTAGTGGCCATTGCACGCTCGCACATACACAAATGGCTACCACTGATAACATGAGGAGTTACACTACTTAATATTTAAAGATAATTGTTAAGGTGAAAAGTAAGTAAAAATTTACATTGCTTAATATCCAAGAAATTACTTGTTTGCGGAAAATTTAAGTGCGATATTCATTTTCAGCATACCTGAAAACCTATAAAAGTCGTTATTTTAAAGGTGATTGTTAAGGTTGAAAGTAAGTAAGAACTTACCAAAAAAGCTTTCGAGCAGCCCAAAAAACAAGTACAAAAAAAAATTATCACTAGGTGGCCAGAAAGTGGGTGCTTATTTTATATTAAATTTATATAGAAAAGTGATCCCCGTTTTTCGAAAAAGTAATTTCTTCATATCATGAAAACTATTTCTCCGCACCACTTTTAAATGTTATATTCGTTTTCAGCATACCCGAAAACCTATAAAAGTCCTCATTGTAAAGGTTTTTTTGGAGTTGGAAAAAATCTTAACATTAACCTAAAATGCATTTTACTTTTAACATCTCTTAAACCAAGATTCTCTCCTTTCACTATAAATGTTCTGATCCTTGTTTGGCACCGGTTGAAATAAATGCTATTTTTGTTTAGTATTTGAACTTGAGTTTTATTTCAAATCCTCCTGAGGTATCTACTGTCTGAATATTTCGAGTTCTGATTCCTACATTATGGCATAAAATCTTTAAATATCATTATACCATCCCCATTATGCACAGAAAAGTTGCATAATCAAAATCGTGAAATAAATAAGCCCAAAGCTGAATGACTTGATCGGAGATGAGGTGGCGGGGAGAAGCGAGTTGAGATGGAAATATTAAAATTCAAAAAAGCAAGCATCACCAATAAAACTGTCACCTAAACGGCAGCATTTGATTTTTAATTACAACTCACGTCATAATTATTCAAATTGGAAATAATTATGTAGATTAATTAATTAAAAAAGTTTCACAAAATAATTGAACAATGGAGATGAACCAGAAATACCATTGCAGGCATCGAACTTGGAAGCTGGTATAAAATGGGATGAAGAAAAAAAAATGTAACAAGGCTGATATTTTTTTTTTTTCGGTTTAAAAATCAACTGATATATACTTAAATGGAATACTACTGCCATATCTGGAGAGGTGTTACTCTGAGCGCTCACTGTTGGTTAAAGAAAGTTTGAAATCAACTTCAAAATCCAGTGGGAAATGGTCTGTTCTGGTCTTCACAGCTCATTTCTCACAAAAGATATGTTGCTTGTCTGTCTGTCTGTCTGTCTGTCTGTCTCGCTCTTTCTTTACTTTATTCCTGGTGCTGCCAGATAAGGTTGTCTGAAAATACTGGCTTCCTAACCTGAAATGCTATTGCTTTTATCTTTTTCCTTTGAAAAACTCAATCATGTTCTGCAAAGTCAAAAACAAAAACAACAATTTTCCTCTACAAACCAAACCAAACCAAAAACCATGAAAAAATAGTTGAAGATATAAAGAACTTGAAGCATAAAAACTTTTTCAACATTACTGCATTCACAGCAAAAACTCGTCTTTCTACCAGCTTCTTTGCAAGGGCCACTTGTCAAGGGAACACATTATTATGGGATTGATTCCCTGAAGACTGCAACATAGTCGTCTTTAAATCTAAAGTCAATAAGTACTTGTTGTGAAGAGCCCCATGATAATCATTACATTGGCCAATTTCAACTGACACTCATTTCATCTCAACCATTATCTTCGAGTGGATCTCGCCTTGATAAGTAACCAAAGAACAAAAAAACAAGCCGAGCATGCAGGGTCCCCCTCCATGAAGGAAAAATTCACTTTCACTATGACCAATGTTTGTGTGAAATTTTTTAAAAAAATCCAAGGTGTGTTTATTAAGAAAAATGCGAGCGGATGAACAATTTGGGAGCAATTTTATCCCTATAATGCCCCTTAGGGAGGCAACCAAAGTTATCTTGGAAAATTTGTCCAGGCAAAAATTTACTTTCACCATGACTAATGTTTGAGCAAAATTAAAAAAAAAAAAATCCAAGGCGTGGTTATTGAGAAAAGTGTGAAAAAAAAGATTAGGGAGGAAATTTTGCCCCTATAATGCCTCCTAGGGAGACAACCAGAATTATCCCGGAAAATACGTTCTGGCAAAAATTTACTTTCACCGTGACTAATGTTTGTGCAAAATTTTAAAAAAATTAAAAAAGTGGTTATTGAAAACAGCGCGAACAAACGAATGGGAGTGAATTACTAGGTCCAATCACTCCTTTGGCGGGAGACCAAGAAGTGAAGGCAATAATAAACAATATTTACTTCATGTTTGGCCAAGTAAATACTGATCAGTAAAAATGTCTTTTCAGTAATGATCAATCACTTGAAATAAAGAAAATATTTTTTATGGAAATCACTTCAGGTGAGGTATGAGACCACTTGATGTAAGGAGCTAACAAGAATAAACAAGCCAAGCATGCAGGATCCCCCTTCATGAGGGAAACATTTACTTTCACCATAACTAATGTTTGTACAAAATTTAAAACATATTCAAGGTGTGGCTACTGAGAAAAGTGCGAACAGACAAATGGGAGTGCGTTACTAGGTCCAATCCCTCCTTTGTTGGGGGACCAAAAACAATTATCATAAAGACAGGAAATAACAATTAGGTCTTAGTTTTGAAAAGACCAAGGCTTTAGTAGGAGGAAAACAGTCAGCAGAAAGAGCGTTCCACAAGCCTGCAATTTTTAGAAAGAATCTGTATTACCATAAGCAATTACAAGTATTCGCGATTGCATGATGGACCGAAGGCATGTTTCAACAGAAGGGCAAAGAAAATGCCGAAGAGAGTTGGCACTAATACACACCCTTGCTTTACGCCACATTTTACTTCAAACTCATTTGAGATGTCACTATCTGTGATCATCATGACGTCATGAAGATTTAATTAGACTCAATAGTTTTGGTTGGCAGCCAATAAGAGGCAGCATCCTCCAAAGCCTATCTCTGCTTACAAACCCGAAAGCCTTGGTCAGGTCGATGAAAGCCAGTGGCATGTTCTACTCTTTGCATTTTTTGTGGAACAGGTGCAGAGAGATCATGTCTATAGTAAACCTCTCAGATCAGATGCTCTACTGTGATTCCGGGTAGATTCTCTCTACCAAAATGTGAAATCTCTGCAGGGTGATGCGTACAAACAATTTGCCAACAATGCTCAGTAGGAGATGTCTCTTATAATTATTGCAGTTACTACGATCGCTCTTCTTTTTGTAGAGGGTGATGATGACTGCATCCTTCATGTTTTGAGGTACTTCTCCTTCCTTTCAACATTTGAGCAGCAGGTTAGGAAGTAGTACTAAAAGGCATTGCTTCCTGCTTTTGATTACTTTCCCTGGTATGCAATCTTTTCCTAGAGCCTTCTCTGAAGGAAGCGTGTCTATCATTTGAGACATCGTCTAAGGATGGGAGATAGTTCAGTTTGGTCATCATAGGAAAGTGTTCAATGACATTAAGAGCATATTAATTGGATTCATCGAACTACTCTTCTCATCTTGAGTGTCATTCTCACAACGTTTTGGTCGATGTAACCTCTGATCTTTTTCAGGTGTATCTTGTCAAGCTTGGGAATGTTTTTGTCAAACAAGTACTCTAATCACTTTGCCACTGGTCCTTGTGGCACACTGGTTACAGTATTTGGAAAAATTCAATTACAAAAGTGATATTCTTCATAAGGTTGAAGGTTCAATTTTCAGTGTAGGCAACTGAAAAATACAATTGCGAATTACTTAGGACCCTTATCCAGTCATGACTGATTCTTATCCAGTCATGACTGATAGAACTAAAGCATGCTACCCTCATGAAGTAAATAAAGGGTTCCGTTCGAAAGTCCATCTAAATTCTAGAGTTCAACAGAAACATTCTAATTCAACAAGATACGCCTAAAGAAGGTTGGAGGTTACATCGACTGAAACGTTGTGAAAATCACACTCAAGATGAGAACAGTAGTCCGATGAATCCAAATAATGCGAATAACCAATCCTCATCTAAAAATATTTAGAAACATCACATCAAGAGCAGCTTTACTGACTATAGTATAGTTGAATATAGATCAGGATAATGTTCTACCCACCTCTCAAGTTTTTTGATTCGTCAGTTATTTTTACTCCTCTCTTGGACTTAAGGAGAACAGATTGGGTAATGATTTGGCTGATCGCTTTGTTTATGCCTTCATACATTGCCTTAATTTTTCCCCTGTCTGATGACTGTTTTATTTTGTTGCAAAGCTTGGTCCGGTAATCATTTGCGCATTTTCTCACTGCAATTTTCACATGATTCCTTGTGGATCTCAACGCTGAGAATGTTGTTTCATTTGAATGATTTTTGCATTACATTTTTGCATCGATGACGAAAGCCAATTTCTCTGATACAAAAACAAATTTAGCTACAACTTTCAACTGAGAGTTTATTTTGGCAAAGATCTTTTTAGGTCCATACCTAACAAAATATTTACAACAAATAAACTCGATTTTTTTTTTTTAATATTCCCTCTTAAGCGAATTTTTACATTTTTTTTTTTGTTTTGGGTTTTTTTTTTTTTTTGCAAAAATCAAGGGAAATAACTCTTGATATGATTACTTCTCTCTACCCTGTAAAAATATTTTGTAAGTGAAAATTTAAAAAGAGATTTCTAGCCAGAATATGTATTTTCAGGGAAAAAAAATCATAAAAAATAAAATATATTTGTATCAATATTATAGTGAAAAGAAAGGTGGGTGAGTGGGTGGGGGTAACCGCTTGTAGCCATTTTTCCTTAATTGTAATTCCTTACAGGAACCAGGCTCTGGACTTCAATTTCAAGAAAAGCCGTCAATATCTATTAATATTCATCAAGTCATAAGATAAATTTCTGTCTGAAACAGGAAGAACTGTAAACAGAACTTAAACATTGCCTTATTTTCGTGGTCAGGTGAAAAAGGTGAATTTTTTTAGGAATCTTAATGAAGATAGGAAAAATGAAAATAGAATTTGTTAATTGGTTGTAAAGACGAAGATAGGTTGGGGCATGACGGAGCAGAGATGCGAACAGTATTGAAGTGTTGGCCATTAAGGACAAGACAAGCTACAATTAGTGAAATTAATGACTGCAAAGTAACATGAAATTATTTGGTTGAAGATGCCAAGATAAAGATCTTGCAAAATAGCTGCAGTAATGAAAAGCAAACAATGACAGATAACAATGAAGAGAGCAGACAAGATAAAGGAATCTTGCCCAAATAAAGTAAACAACACAATACAAAAGATCATATACAAGGTAAAACGATAAAATTGACGCCCTAGGAAAGACAACATGATTCCATTTCTGTTTGATGAAAACCGGTTTTCTTTTTTTTTGTTACAGACCATTTACTAGTCAGCCAGTTGTGTACAAATCTCAAGAGTGATAGGCACCTTCTATCATATCTGGAAGTGACACAATCTTCAATGAGTGAGATTGGAGATGCACCACTGTACAACTCATGCTCTCTACCAATCCAAGTTATGACAATAGGACCATTGCCAGCACCCTCAAAATGCAAATCCAGATAGTTCAACGCTTGAGGGACATGCCCAGCGTGATGAAAACAAAGTTTCTGGCCACAGTTATTATCTTTGGCGTGGTTTCAAGTGAGGGCCACATCATACCACCTCACATCTTCAAAGTCAGTTTGAAAGTCAACACCAAAGTGTACCTGGAGGTGCTAAAGAGTGTGGTGATCCCTTGATGCAATGAGATGGCTACTGGCAAACCCTGGGTGCAGCAGCAGGGCTCGGTGCTGGCCCACAAGTCCAAAAAGACCCAGGTTTGGCTTCGGAAGGAGTGCTACGACTTTGTACTCTTCTCTCATTGGTCCCGCCTCCTCCCTCGACCGGAACCAACTAGACTACTTCGTTTCAACATACTTAAAAAATAAATGGTAAGATGACCATCTTGAAATTCGGGATATAGACTTTTTTTTTGTCATTTATTTGTATATGCTCTGTAGTTATATTGAGCTTTATAAATTAAAAGCCTGGTATAAAAAAAGGTGAAATATAATTAAATAAACATACATATATATATATATATATATATATATATATATATATATCAGGGCTCTACTTTGCTAGTGACACAGTTGCATTTGCGAGTGATTTTTCAAAGTGGTGACTAGAAATAATGAAACGCTTATCTTTTGGCGATTGTATTTCTTTCACTGACAATCTTCCAAAGTTCACTATTGAGTGAAAAATATCTTTTCAACTTTTTTTTTGTAATAAAACGAACAAAGTTAAATTATTTAAACAATAAAAGTTTAATGGAATATACTTTTTTTTTTAATGAAGGCTGTTTAAAAAAACATCTGAAGAAATTAGAATGTTTATACTTTCAAGTATCAACATGAAATTTGTTGTATATTTAGAATTACACTTATTAAAAAACATACAAAAAAACACTTGATCATGTACATAATCGTCACAGAACGAAGATGTCATATTCTAAAAATTACGTGGGTTTGGCTAGTAAATGAAAATATTTAGTTGTCAAAGCTCAACTAAAAATAAATTTATCTATAGAGCCTTAAATATAAATGTTATCTATAGCTGCACAGTATCAAAAACTCCAAATATACAAGAACCTATCAACAGCCATAACTCAACTACCGAATTAAATAATAACATCAACTTAAATCAATCTACCGATCAATTATTAACCAACCCACCACATTATAATCCAACAATAGACCTAACGGAAAATAATCATAATAATCAAGAGGTAATATATATTGGTTCCACATCTGGCCCAATAAAACATAGAATTTCAACGCACAAACATTCTTTTAAAAATAACTCTCTATCAAACCAAACTACTCTATCCAACTATATTTGGCAACTAAAAAATAGCAATATTTCTTTCAACTTAAAATGGCAAATAATTGAGACTTGCAAATCATATAAACCAGGAGATAAATTTTGTACATTATGTACAAAAGAAACCGTAAAAATTTTAAAATATGAAGATATAAAAAGCACAACCAAACTAGTAAATTCAAGACACGAGCTTCTATCGTGTAATCATAAACGTTGGTTTAAATTTAATAAATATAAACCACCTTAAATCATTAAAAATTACTCATTAGTAAAAATAGATTTTTTTTTTTTTTTTTTTTTTTTTTTTTAATAAATTAAGTTAAACCAATTACCGCCCTTAGACTCGTAAATCAAATAATAAATAAAGCCATGACAATTATCTCCCCTTAAAAACTTGAAAAAAAAAAAAAAAAAAAAAAAAAAAAAACTCTCTCTCTATAGATATTAACTGTGGCGTCTCTAAATCAAAATACGCTAACGGAAACAATTTACTGCACGAGCGTCGCCCTTTTAAAATTCATCATTCAATAAAATAAAAAGCTATAGCAAACATCTAAATGACTACTTTAAATACAGTTCCTGATTTCAAAAAAATGAAAACCAAAAGGTAATTATATATATATATATATTTTTAAATCAAATTTATTATGTAAATTCAAAAATATATATTTTTTTTCTACTCATTTCTATCTCTAACCTATACCAATTTCCTTATTAATTTTCTTATAAATTTTATATCCAAACCTTTTACTTCAATTTTTCAGATTCATCTGCCTTACTTTTAATGCTAGGTTTATTTTTGGTGTCTTTTCAATTCAATAAAAATCCTCCTAAATTTGCTGATGAGGAGACCGTGCTTACCAAAAAAACTATGTATAATTATTCTACGTGACTTCATGTATACCACAAATAAAAAGCACGGATTTCCGAAACGATCGTACAGATAATTGACTTTGTTGTTGTTCCTTCTTATGAAACTGATTTTTAATTTAATTAAATTTTGATTTTTAAATTTTAAAAATTTTAAAACTTTTAAATTATAAATCACATTACTTAATATATATATATATATATATATATATATATATAGCAAATATACTTGCCTGGTGCTATGAGATCAGGCTGTCTGAAGATATTGGCTTCCTGAGACGAAATGCACCTAACTTTGCTTTTTTTTTGTTTTTTCTTTTTTGTTTTAATTATGTTCTGCAAAACCAAAAGCAAACCCCCACCTTTTCCCCTTTTTCCTTCTTCCCATTTCCCCTTTCTATCTCCCCAGACTGGTTTCATAACTTAAAATGTACCAAATATTAATACTGTAACCCTTTTCCCTCCCCCATTACAAAACTAATTCATTTTCTGCAGGACAGGGAACAAAAACGATAAAATTCACTATAAAACAACCAAACCAAACACTACAAATTAGCGATTGAAGATACAAAGAGCTTGAGGAATAAAAACCTTTTACAAAATAACTGGATGCAACATGAATGTTTAAAATCTTAGAATTGACCATATTTTGCTTTTTGTTTTTAAATTAAATTATGTTAAATAAATTTCTATTTCCAAAATAACTGGATTCAGCACTAAGTAACCCAAAAAGTATTGATATGCCGTAAAACAAAACAACTAAACTAAAGATACTTGCACTTTGGCGCGGGACTTTGCTGTACACTTGGGTGTCAAAGTCATGCAAAGTCCCGACCGTAACATTTGATCTTGACTTTGAAAAATGGTGTGTACCATCCCTAGATCGGAGACCATCATCATGTCAGGTTTGGTCATGATCGGTTAAGTGGTGTGGGCTGTAGGAGATAGGGCAAGCTTTTTCATCAGTTTGGGTCAAAAATTTTCAGTTACCAATATATAAATATATGTATGTATGTATATACGAGCTATGACCTTAACCTTAAGTATATACGGGCTATGACCTTAACCTTGAAAAACGGCGTGCACCATCCCAAGGTGGTGGACCATCATCATGCCAGGTTTGCTCATGATCTGTGCAGCGGTTTTAGCTGTAGGAGAGTTGTACAAACAGACACACGGACGCTCCTACTTTATACAATAGGGTATTTAGTTCTCTCCCACTGCAAGAACTTAGACACCAAGGTCGGAATCCAATGTGCTCTAGAAATGAGGAAACCTGATTTCCTTCAGGAATGAATCATGAAGTTTCTGTGTAGTTTACTTGCTATAAATATATCTTCATACCATATATATGCGTGTGTTTATGAAAGTAGTTGCACATCCATATTTGCATTATAACGGACATATTTGTTCGAAAAAGAATATGAATTGCATCATATCTTTTTAAATATATTAACGGCTATATGGGAAAAAAATCTTATTCTGTTTAACAACGCTATGCTTTTTTTTTTTTGAATTTCCAACGACTTTTCTTGTTCTGAAATAGAACATAGTCATACATACATTACATCAAAAATATATTTTCAAATATTGTACCGGTATTTTATTACAATAAAGACGAAACGTTGATGAACACGCACTTGGTGTGTACCTTTTTAATCTCTCTATCTTATCGAAATACTATTTCCATTATTATCGTCGTGTGTGTGTGTGTGTGTGTGTGTGTGTGTGTGTGTGTGTGTGTGTGTGTGAGTGTGAGTGTGAGTGTGAGTGTGTGTGTGTGTGTGTACTGGGTCTACTTTAAAGATAAATGTAACCTTGGATATTTTTCCAGTGTTCAAATTAAAAAAATTTTTTTTTTTAAATCAAGATTGTCTTAATTTCTGTTCCTTTAAAAAATACAATTTGAAAATTCGGTCATAACCTTCAAATATAAACGGAAATAAGAACAAACATCCTGTATTGTTTTGTGTAACATTATTTTTTTAATTTCTCATTGCATTGAGTTAGCATTACAAACACCTTTCTATTATGTATGTGTGTGTGTGTGTGTGTGTATATATATATATAATGTTAAAAGTCCACGTATACTTCTGGGATAGTGATTTAAAGGTTATAAGGGTTTTTTGAAACATGAAAACGATGTTACTTTTTGTATTTAATATTTTTATTGTTATTTTTTTTATATATTTCAAGCGAACCTCCGCTCTTAATCACAAAAAAGTATCGAAATGAAAAAGAAAGCCGTTGAAAAAACTGGAAATTCGTAGTATAACCTTTTAATCACTATATATATATATATATATATATATATATATATATATATATATATATATATATATATACTAGAATTTCGGTCCGGCGTTGCCCGGGTGTTTGGAAGTGTATGCTGAGCAAAAAAAAAACCCCAAAAAAACGGTGATTTTTTTTTTTAACTTTGACCCCTATTATGACCCCTTAACATTTATTGTTTTGGGCTCAAATCAAGTTAAGTTAGACCGATGTCCAAGGAACCTATATCTACAATTTCAAGTGTTTAGACCAAAAATTGTCGGAGGAGTTTGGTAGAGTTCTCAAAAGTCAAATCGTTAAAATTGACAGAGTTATTGCGTAGGGAAATGTACACAGACACACACACACACACACACACACACACACACACACACACACACACAGACACTTTTATATATATATATATATATATATATATATATATATATATATATATATATATAGATATACTAGACTACCCGTGACCCGTTGGGTCAGTATGTTCTATTAGCTATGGAATTCATGTATGAGCGTGACACTTGTGACGTAAAGAAAATAGTTTTTTTTTTTGACATAACAGAAACATTTCTATAAAAGTATATTAAAATGAAGAAAGAATATAGATAGATTTCTGAGTCGTTCTGTTTATTATAATTGATTATTTTTGAAAATTCTTTTTACAGTTACTGAATTATAAGTGGTTGGCTATACTTATAGGTAAATGTGCACTGAACAGACACCATAATACTTATTATAGTTAAATTCAAATCTTGATATATCTGGTTTTTGTTTTTTTTACATCGTTCATTTCTGTATTACGTTTAAGTTATTTTAAACCCCACTTTTCCAATGTTCAATAATAATTTCGAAATAATAACGTTAATATTTCAGCGTCCCAATTGTTCTTTTTTTTTTTTTTGCGTTTAAATTATCCAAATAAACAATTGTTAATACTGTCTGCTTTTTTTTTTTTACATCGTTCATTTCTGTATTACGTTTAAGTTATTTTAAACCTCACTCTTCCCATGTTAAATAATAATTTTGAAATAATAACGTTAATATTTCAGTGCGCCATTCATGCGCGCATGCACAACCAGATGTCGTAAACCGGAAAGTGGGTTACATACACCGATACAAGGTCATTTGAGTTTTATAATTATATAGATAGATATATCTATACTCCTATAAATTCGTTTTTTAAGCGTGTGTATTGATATTCATATTAAAATCCCTTTTTCTATTTATTTAAAAAGAAAATACAATATTTTTATGTATGGGGCGTGGAATTGCATTCACTAGCAGACGATCTAGCTAATTCACATATTCTTTTAAACATTCATTTAATTAATTCACTATTAGTTTCTTCGGTTTTCTTATGGGATGATCATTTTTAGTTAACTATTACGTGTAATTATATTAATGCAGATATTCTACATAATTTATACTTGCATAATATTTGTGTAAAAAGTTTATAGTAAACACAAAATTGTTTCCATATATATTTATGTATACGTATATATTTTTGTTTAAAAAATTTTGCCTACCAAACTCCTAGAGCTTTTAGTCTACAGACATGAAATATCATATATAAGGTATTTGAATCCTTGCGAAACTTTATATTTGGGTTTTATCCAGGAAAAATCGGTGCAAAGTGTGAAAATTTAAAAAAATGAAATTTGCCATTACAAACGCATAACGTAGTAGCTATTGGTTCATGTTTTAATTATTAACCTTGCAGTAAATATGTCTTCATGGCCCAGTCATTGGCAGCGGAGGAAAAAATAAGTCGTAAGCTGAAGGTTTTGATTTCAATTCTCGGTGGTGGTGCACAAGTCTTTATTTTTATTAACTTTTTAAATCATTACTATTTATTGCGTTCAATATAATCTATAATATAAATCTCACCTGTTTGTTTAAATGTATGTATATATGTGTGTATGTTTGTCTGCATAAAATTTTTGACTGGCGACGGATTTTCACGAGATCAGTATCATTGTGAAGCCGACCCTTCGGACGAAAAATACGGAAAAATTGCCTAAAAACATTAATCACTTAACCCTTCAACTGGGCGCTTTTTCGCCAATGTTTTTGAAAACTATCCTCTCTTTTCAATTGACTAGCCTTAATGTAAACCTACATCACTTCCGGTTTGGCGATGGGCGAAACCACAAAAACGTCGCGTTTTTTTGTCAGGTCTTTTCGTCCTTCGCGGTACAAGTTCAAGCCTACCTACAATCACTTCTATTTTTTTTTTTTTTTTGGTCAACACACACATCCAAACACCCGGGCAACGCCGGGCACCCAGGCTAGTATATATATATAAAAGTGAAAGTGTCTGTGTGTGTGTATGTGTGTACATTTCCCTACGCAATAACTTTGTCAATTTTAAGTCTAAAGACTCGAAATTTGATATATAGGGTCATGAGATTTGGGAAAATCTTTGTGATCAATTACCGGACAGAAATTTGGCAAAGTTCAACGATTTGACTTTTGAGAACTCTACCAAACTCCTCCGACAATTTTGGGTATAAACAATTGAAATTTTAGATATAGGTTCCTTGGACATGGATCTAACTTAATAACTTGATTTGAGCCCAGAGCAATAAATGTTAAGGGGTCATAATAGGGGTCAAAGTTTTAAAAATTTTTACCTCTGCAGTCTCTCCCAAATTACTCAGACAATTTCTGGTCTAAACATTTGAAATTTTACATAAAGGGTATTCAGACATAGAGCAAGCTTTTTTATCGGTTTGGGTTGAAAATTTTCAGTTACCAATATATAAATGTATGTATGTTTGCATGTCTGCCTAAAACTTCCGACAAAGGTGACAGATTTTACCAAGATCAGTATCGTTTTAAAGTTCGACCTTTCATACAACAAATATCGAAAAATTGGCTAAAAACATTAATATCTTCAACTTCAGCTAGGCACTTTTCTACGGGGGGGGGGTCGCTTTTTTTGCCAATATTTTTTAAAGTTATCCTCTCCTTTCGATTGTCTAGCCTTAATTTTAACACTTTTAACTGAGTCACTTCAGGTTTGGCGGTGGTCGTAACCACAAAGACGTCAGGTTTTTTTCCCATTCTTTTCCTCCTTCGTAGTACAGGTTCGAGCCTGCCTTCCTACTACCACTTTTCCTTTTTTTTTGCTCAACATGCACATCCAAACACCCGGGCAACGCCGGGCTGAAATGCTAGTATATATATCATTATAAACAAGATAAAGCCATATATTGGTATACATAGATTTATTTGTTAATGTAATAAGGAAAAACTATAATTTGGGGAGGGGAGGGGTTATATGTTCTTTTTATCAAGCTTAATGCTTCTCATCAGAAGAGGGGCTAAGGGCAAACATTTCACTGCGACATCTAGCTAAGGGGATAATTAAGGCATCTGGTATATAGGGGAGTGATGGACGAGGAGTGTGCGGAGTACTTGGGGAGGTTAAACTCGTGAATTTAAGCTAACAGGTGACTTGAAAGAAATAGGGGGGGGGGAAGTAATATGGGGAAAGATGGTAACAATATGGAGAGAAGATGCAAAAGGAGAGGGCTATATAAAGGGGCAAAGGATATATTCAATAAGCAAAAGGATTAGATAAATAAGGATTCATATATGTGAAGGGCGTTTCAAAAGTATTGGAAGGAATAAACTTAAAAACAATTTCGGATTCTGTAATCATGCCCATAAACCTTTATTTTCTTTTAAAGTTGATAAGTTCTTTTTTCTTCTGACGAGTTAAGGGTGCAGTAAATTTAAAAATTGACATAATTATCGCATGAATGATTCTGTACTACGAAACACGTGCTGTTAAGAATTGCGCATTTCAATGTACTTAAAAAAAAATAAAAGGTAAGTCAATTGTCAACATCTTGAATTTGGAACATATTATATATATATATATATATTTTTTAAGCCCCTTTCTTTTGGTAGAGCACTGTCGTAAATAATCTCACCCGCTACTTGATTGGCTAAAAAATGCAAAGCTCACTGTTTGTTTGTTTATAAACAGGCGGTTTGAGCACTATAAAAGTGGTGGATGGATGTTTATTTAAAATAGACATTCAGCGAGGTTATTTGCGGGCATCGCTTCCATGCTCGAGTGGTACAGGGTGACAAAAGCTAAATGGAGGCCATCTAGAACATATGCTGTAGAACGGAGAAAAAAAGGCCAAAGACCCTAGTGTTTTGATGTGATGTTTTGAATAGAATAAACTAGTTATGACCAAAGTTTCATTTCATTTGGACAAAGCACTAAAAAATAGGGCCTAATTAGAGTTGGGGCCCGTTTTTTTGGGGTCACTCTGTAGAACTGCCAACTGTAAACACGACTGTTCTAGGTCCAATCCTTGGTTTGGGAGAGGTGCTAGTCTAGCGGCACTGATGAGTTGTGATACAACGAAACATGACTGTATGTAGATGACTACAAATTATATATATATATATATATATATATATATATATATATATATATATATATTATACACACGCATGTTTTTATTATAAACAAGTCACCACTCTTCAAGCCCCAAATGACACAATTTTACTTGTGTTATATTTTATGTCAGTAATGATTAAGTTAGCTACTGTGAATTTTGAACAAGGATCACATTGAGTGCATAATAACTCAGATCTTTAAAACAGAATAATTCCCAAGGTTGAATGAAAAATAAATAATGCAAAGTTGAGGCAGGGGACAGAGGTCAAACACCGTAGACAAAACAGAAAGACAATCAAGAATGATATCACATTTTCGAACAGAGAGAAAACTAAGGTTTTTAAGTTTTCTTGTTCGCATAGCTTTTTGTGGAAGCTATGCGAACAAGATATGGTCAATAATGTAGAAATCTGACAATCTTAACAAATCTTACCTTGGTCTTTGTTTGTGCACACACATCATTTCATCATTCATTTCATTAAAAAGTTTAAGAAGTAAATAACTAGCTAAGATAATATTAGTCTTTACTAAGTCCATTTTCTCCAAATAAAATTTTGAAGCAAACTCAGGAAACACCTTGTATCTTTCTTCATAGTTAAACAGACAAGATGATCAACGGTCACTTATGAAATGCAACAAAGAGAAACAGTGTTAAACAAGGCGATAAATGGTCTACATATAAACACCATTCCTGCTGCTTGTTCCAAGAGGGATGTTTCTATCTCTCCATATGCGCCTCAGTTTTGGCTGCTGCTGCTGCTGTTTGTGCACAAGCAGCAGCAGCCAAAACTGAGGAGTATATGAAGAGATAGAAACATCCCTCTTGGAACCAAGGTGAAGCTAACGTGAGGTGAATCTACAAAATGTGCTAAGCATTTTAATTATGTTTTACATATAGAGAGAATCCGAGCAGAAGAAATGAGAGGCTTCAGAAAACTCCTGGGCATCTTATACAGAAAGATCCCTCAACAAGTATATCACTATGAAGACATACTGACCCTAGTGAAAAGCAGGACATTCAGATGGTATTCGAATGTAACATGCTCAGAATGGACTTGCAAAGATTATCCTGCAAGGAAGAGTCCGAGGGAAAAAAGACGAGGCAGACAAAAGAAGTGGCCCGACAACATCCTTAATTGAACAGAGAAAGGCTTTGATGTTACCCAGGCACTCGCTAACAACTGCACCAAGTGGAGCCGGCTGGTCTACCATTTATCCACCATGTGACTCCGGCATGTATGTGATGATGATGCTGCTTGTCTATCGTTGTCGAAGACCACAAGCATCACTGGTTTATAGCTAATTGGGTTTAGTAGGTTTGTAGATGACACGTCAGGCTAATGCACACGTTTGGAAGTATCACCCACAGGTGGAGCACCTATGGTTAGTAGCTGTTGTTGTGCTTACCACTCTGGATTTGCAGATTATATGTTCCCTCATCTTCTCATCCAAATCGTTTGTCGCTGCTTCTACGAAGCCTCTGTTTACCGAACCATGCCACTCACATCTTTTATTTGCTAGCACCTCCCATGATTTGGTACCCAAGGCCTTTAGATTGTTTTTGAAGCATTTCTCCTGGACGCCTATACGCCCTTTTCCATTCAAAGGTTCACCAGACAGGAGCTGCTTTTGGAAGGTGCTCATCTGACAGCTGCAGGGGATATATGTATAATGAAACTTGTTGCTAAATCTGACAACCTTGCAATCACAAAAGTGTTGATATCGTGTAACTAAAACTGCTAGTTTAGCCTTTCCGAGTTGTTGGTGTTGCATTTTCACGACATGTATAAAATGGAGATTTATCTTATTCGTTCTTAACATAATAATAATGAGAAAACTATTTCATCTGAAATTTCGAATAAATAAAAATAATGTTTTGCTTATTATTCATTTCTATTATTGATAAACATTCATCATATCGGCAATAACGGAAGCGATGCCAAAAATTATTCAATGAAATATTTTCATTTTGATCTCAGATTTTTTTTTTTTAATCTCAAAGATTATGAATTTCTTTCTATGAAACTCTGCCAGCACTTCTCAAATAAGTTGACACAAACCCAAAAAGTAAATTCTTTGGATGAATTAAAAAAAACAAGAAAAACAAAAAAAAAACAAAAAAAAAACAAACAAACAAACAAACACTCCTGTTATAATTTTGTCTCTGTGTGCGAGAGTCTGTTCTCTATGGACTCCAAAACAGCTGGACTGAATTTTTTTTTTAAATTTCATGTAAATGTACTTCTTGTTCCTGGGAGTGTTCTTAGATAGGTTTGGTATCGAAATGCCTGCAATATGTATCGAAAATCGATTATTGGAAAAATCCAATTTAAGAAGGAAGTTCCATTTTGACCAAAGTTAGCAGCCTAATATACCAATTGCATCTGAAAAGTTTTATCATCACACAAGCAGAAAGGCTCAGTGTGTAAAATCAACAGTAATCAACAATAAGATCTTTGATAAAGCGGGTGTGCTCAAAATGAATGTTTCTGTTTAGAGCACAATTAAATCATGATACTTGACTTTTGCATTTTTTAACTTCAGTTCAAGCCATTTTATAAAAATAATTTTATAAAAATCAACAGATATATTGTTTTGGGAGCGCTTTGTGAAAAAGAATTGAAACATAAAACTAATCAAATCTTGAACGAAGAGAACAAAACCATAAAGAAAAACAAATAGGAATTAAACTGCGACAAGATATCATATTTAGGATATCAAATATCCAATGATGGAATAATTCAAAGAATAACTGAATTGTCCACACCAGGAAACAAAGAAGAAATCGAATCCTTTTGGGAACTAAGAACTTATATCTTCCCACATACAGTGACTTGATTAAACAACGATTCTGAATTTTTGAGATGAGGAGTGATTATTTTCTTGTTTGGATTGTTTAAACTAGGGTTTGCCTGGGGCTCTGTGAGTGAGGCTGAGGGGCTCCGCAAGCCCTTTCTTAAAGAAGACCAAATGTTTTATATGGAGAAATTAAATGGCTGCAGACATTTGATTAATGATCTTTTTTTTACAAGAAAGAGATATGATACATAACTACAGATGTGCCAAGAAGATGTCAAAGTTTTTCAAAAGACTGATTACACAGGATGAAACCTGGGTCCATCACTATGATCCAGAGACCAAAGCCCAGTCAATGCAGTGGAAGCACTTGGACTCACCATCTCCATCGCTGGCGAGATCATGCTCACAGTCTTTTGGGACCAGGACGGAGTAGTGATGACAGATTTCCTGGCAAAGGGTACCACAATTACAGGAGCCTATTATGCTTCACTTTTGAGGAAATTAAGGGAAGCTATCAAAATCAAGAGGCGGGGCAATATTAGCAAAGATACCCTCCTCCTGCAGGACAACGCTCCGGTCCACAACACGCATGTCATCAGATCAGAAGCACGGGCGTGTGGTTATGAAATCCTCCCCCATCCTTCCTACTCTCCTGACCGTGCTCCCTCTGACTGACTTCTTCCCAGCCATGAAGTTGTTTTTGAAAGGAAAGCGTTTTCCAGATGATACAGCCTTGATTTCTGAAGTCACATCGTGGTTGGAGGATCAACCTGGGGTGTTCTACAAAAACGGTCTCCAGAGCTGCATCAAACGATGGGAGAAATGCATAACTCTGGGTGGTTCCTATGTAGAGATAGACTAATAACTGTGCCAAGTTTCGTTGCTCTACTGCTATGGGAAATGGGTCAGTGGCATTACTTATTACACGCCCCTCGTACACTTTATGCATATCTATAATATAAAGCTGAACGTCTGTGTGTGTGTCTGGTCACGAATAGGCTCCTATATGGTTGACTATTATAGAAAACTGATCACATATAATGATAGAAGATGTATCGAGACACAGGAATGGGTATGTTTGATCTGGCAGCACGGTGGTTCATTAAAATTGTGGGGTCTGCGTTCGTGCCAGGTCAACAAAGTATGGAAATAAAAAATGTAAAAATTAAAAAAAAAAAGTTTACAAGTGTTTTGGATATAGATGTACATAATACTTTGATAAGTATGTTTTAACTTAAATAGGGATGATATAAT
The DNA here is from genome assembly GCF_053919585.1 of Euprymna scolopes. NCBI lineage: Eukaryota > Metazoa > Mollusca > Cephalopoda > Sepiida > Sepiolidae > Euprymna > Euprymna scolopes. Next base: position 150,956,299 of record NC_136487.1, on the reverse strand, counting down.
AAAATTGTGGGGTCTGCGTTCGCACCTGGTCTCCATAGAATGGAAATAGACACAAACTTTAATAAAGACTTTTCATATCTATCTGCCTAAGTATACTTTGATAATTATGTTTCAGTTTGAAGAAATATGGTATAATAAAATTATGGGGTGTTCGTTCGCGCATGACCTCCATAGAATGGAAATATGTCACAAAGTTTAACAAGATTTTTTAATATAGATCCACAGAATGTTGTGATAAGTGTTTCAGTGTGAACAGGTATGGTGTAATAAATTATGGGGTCTATCTATTTTATTTTTACTTTCATCATATTTTGCTTTGGTTTTGATACCCCCAAATTCGAAGCTATCTCTTTACAACCCTTCCTTTTCATAACCCATCATACTTTCATAAATCAGAGTCCATTTTCTGTAGGCTGTTTTTGAACCCAGTCAATGATGGGTACTTTTGCCAGTTATTATTATAAGTAGTGATATAAATCATATACCAAGAGATTTTGTTTCCTATAATAACTATATATAACTATACTCTTATAATTTTTTTTTTGTGTGTGTATTGATATTCATATTAAAAACCGTTTTTCTATTTATTTAGGTGTTTATTTGCTTCCCCACAAAAGCAAGGTCGTTTTTAATGTGGGGGTAGCGGGGGAAGCAGCTCCCCTAAAACAAGGACAAAAAGAGGGCACTCTGGCAGTATCCAAAAAAAATAGTAATTGTTTCAGTATGAAGGGTTTCCCCTACATTGACCAAGGACCAATTAACTTAAGTGAAGCATCAAAACAGATACTACACCTTGATCTTGGCCCGAAAGCCAAGAACAGAAAAAAAGCAAGCCTTCTTTCTATTTATTTAAAAAAGAAAATACAACTTTGTTACATATGGTTCATAGAATTGCATTAATCTCCAAAAGATCTAGCTAATTTGCATATTCTTTTAAACATTCATTATATATATATATATATATATATATATATATATATATATATATATATATATATATGATGTTTCTCTTGCATGGCTTCTAACTGATGTTATGAGGTGTGTTGCTGATGAAGAGACTTATTGGAATAATCTAAAGTATAATACAAAATAGAATATTCCAAAATGATCGTACTCTTCATCTTTTTTTGTTAGAGTGGACTAGCCATTCAACACCGTGAACATTGAAATCTACACAGATGTGGATGTTGGCTGAGGGATGAGCAGACAGAGTGTGATTAATTTCCTTAGCAATACTCTCAAAGACTGCTATTCCATCATTGTGGGGATAGTAGAGGTCAAATATAAATGCTGTATTGTTAGTAAGTGTTACTCTAAAGTACATGTTGAGATGTTTGTGATCTTATTTGGAGATGTCCCTGCCACATGGGAAGCTATCCCTAATGTAGGCACATATTCCATGTCCATTGTAATCTTAAGAGTCAGGTTTGAATGTGAAGTTAGAATAGCTTATGATGGAGAAATCGACTAAAAAAGCAGTTTAGTTAATCCCTGTTTCATACAAGAACAACAGGTCAGGTTTGATCTTTTGTCATTGGAACATTGGAATGTAGACCTCTGATGCTGGAGAAATATCTTATAGTAGACGGTCTACATTGGAACTTGTGGTTCTGGGGTTTCTCTTGTTATGTTTGTTGGGATTATTCATAGATAGGTTGGGGAGTTTGTGGAAGAAGTCAGCAGTTATTTAGAGCAAGGAAAGAAAGAAGGAAGGCTTTTGTAGGCCAATGAAAAAGGAAAATCTTAGAAACACATACTTAAATCATTCGTTGACATCTATGCTGATGACATGACCATTTATAGCAACACATCAAAGGCAGTAAATGACAAAGTTCTGATTCTCTCCCCTCTGATCTTCAGTGCATGGTACAGTGAGGATACTTTTAATGCATCTAAAACCAAGCTTCTATCTTTACATCATCATCCCCATCTGGCATCAATTGAAATGGATGGCTCTCGTCTTGGGGAAGCTCCATGTTTTGACAAGCTTCTGAGTTTGATCTTTACTCCTCATCTGAAGTGGAACACGTACACAAGTCTGTAGCCAAGATCACTGAGAAAATGGTAGGGTCCTTTTATCGCTCCAGAAGATATCTCACTACTGATGCAATTCTCTATCTATATAAAAGCCAAGTACATTCAAGGATGGAGTACTGCTGCCACATCTCGGCTGGAGCTGCTAAAAACAGCCTATCCTGCCTTGACAGAGTACAAAATAGACTTTGTGGCTTAGTGGGGATGCCCTTTTCTCTTCCCACAGAAGAGACCTTGCGAGTCTGTCTTTATTTTATCATTATTTCCATGGCAAGTGCTCGTCTGAGGTCCAATCTCTGGTCCCCCCTCGCCAATCTTTCACGATAAACACCCGTCTAGCTGAAACCACTGTCAATAATTTTCCCCACTCTCTATCTGTGCCTAAATCCAAATGTAGATTCCATGAACAAAGTTTCTTTCTTAGAAGGCATGATTAAAAACAAAAATTAATGAACGCATAAAAAACTTAACAGTTAATAATATTTTTAGATCTATCTATAAAATAATGTGTGTGTGTGAGGACACTTCTCAACCTATATACTGACTTTTTGATTTATAGACTTGAAATTTAGTATATAGGGTATTCAGATATGTGCAAAAATTTTTCATTGTTTTTCATCCAGAAGAAAGGGCTTCTGAGATGTCAAAATTGAAAAATTAGTACCTGCGGGTCATCAGATTTTTATCTGTTAACTGCTTCATGAATGCACATGCATGAATCGTTCTTATGACAAGTTTCTTATGTAAAGAATAAGTAGGTTTGAAAACACATTCTATAGATCATGTCAAGCTGACCTAATGGTTATCATAATTGACTCATTGTCTTTAGGTTTTCGTTTCAATCTCAGCTCAAGTATTTTTTTTATTTACAAAAAGTGAACTGTTCAGAAAAAAAACATAATACTAGCATTCACATGTTTCAGTTTCTTTCCGTGTTTTTTTACTTTTTTTTTTTACTTAATCTTTTTAAGGAATTTAATGTTATGTTTAATACCCAGTAATGCTGAGTACATCTAGTTATTATATAATGCAAACAGTAAAATGATTTATGGAAAAATCATTTATTTATGCACTAAGAATTCAACATTAACACCCAATCAGTGTACGATCGTTTCTGCATCATCATTAACACCGAGATTAGACATTAAACAGAAACCGGGAATATATGATTGACATTAAAGTGAGGATACCAAAATATTATGCAGCAAATCAGTTATCTATAAATATGAGAATGTGTGTGTGTGTGAGGAACTTCTCAATCTACATACTCAACAATTTTTTTATCTACAGACTTGAAATTTGGTATATAGGATATTCAGACATATAGAAAACCTTTTAATCCATTTTCATCTGAAAAGAAAAAAAAAGGGCTGCTAAGGGGCCAAAATTGAAAAATTGATACATGGGAGTCATCAGATATTTTTCTGTTTGCTAACTGTTTCATGACTGCGCATGTGTGAATGATTCACATTATGTTAAGGATAAGCAGGTTGAAAACATTTTTTTAAACATTGTGTCAAGTTGGTTTAATGGTTAATGCACTTGAATCACTGTCTTTAGGTTTCGGTTTCAATCTCAGCTGAAGTATTTTTTTCTTACTTATAAGAAGTAAACTGTTTAGAAAAAACATAGCACTCGCATGCATATGGCTTAGTTTCTGTATGTGTTTATTACAAAAGCCGTTCTTAACATGAGGAGGTTGGGGCTGTTTATACTGGAATTATTAATTTTCCTTCCTTTTCACAAGACTTTTTGCTTGAAGAAGCGCAATGATATTCTGCCCTTTCTTTTCTTTTCCATTTTAAACTTTTTCCTTTCCTTTCTTTTTTCTTCTTCCAATTTTTATCGTCTGCTTGCTTGCATCTCTTTTTGGTCATTCGATTATAATCCGGTGGTTTCCGTCGTTAGCCGGGTATTGTCAAGCGAGACTCACAGAAAAACGGGTTTTTAACTGCAGATGTACCTAATATTCATGCATATTTTATAACTGGGCAACGCCGGGCGGCCTGCTAGTATGATATAAAGAGACACACATAATCTATCATAATAAATACTATTTAAGTGCATGATTAACATCAAAGAGAAGATATCAAAAGATTATAAAGTGAAAAGAGGTAAACTTATCCACTTAAAAGGGTTATATTAGACAATTACACTGAGAGCATTGCTAGGACCGCTGCGAAAAAGGTAGGTTCTCTCTACCGTGCTAGAAAGCTACTGACCCCTGAAAGTATCCTGTACCTCTATAAGGCCACCATTTGCCCATGTATGGAGTATTGTTGTCATATTTGGGCCGGTGCATCTGCTACTAGTCTCTCACTCCTAGACAAGGTTCAAAAGAGAGTCGCCAACCTAATAGATCCTGAACCATCATCCAAGTTTCAGCCTCTGTCCCATCGACGCAATGCAGCATCCCTCTGCCTGTTCTACAAATACTTTAACGGTGTATGTTCCGACGAGCTGCAAGCACTTGTACCCCCTCTACGTAAATACCCCCGACAAACCCGACAAGTAGCTAAATCCCACCCCTTCATAGTAGAGATCCCTAGATGTAAGAGAGCCTTCTACTCCAGTAGTTTCTTCCCCAGGACAGCTAGACTTTGGAATTCCCTGCCGGGTCCCTGCTTCCCCAACTGTACTGACATGCAGAAGTTCAAGTGCAACACGAACCGACATCTTGCTGCCCAACTCCCTACACAGTACCCCTGATGCCTATGTCCCTGATAGTAGCCCCCTACACCAAAGTGGTAATGTGCCTTGTTTGGGGTGAAAATGTAATAAAAAAATTAAAAAAAAAAAAAAAAAAAAAAAAAAGCTGTAGCAACGGACATGATAGGGCGACTGTCTACCTCACTGAGATTACTTTCAGCCAGAAGTTGCAGTCTCCTCTGCTGGCAGTCGTCGCAAGTTCACTCCACTGGACATGAGCATGGAGGTTCAGAGGGTGTCTAATGTGTAACAGATACTACATCTAAACCGCAACCGAATTAGGAGCCAAGGTGGAAAGTCCTGTGGCGATGGAGTGAAGATAACAGTGGCAGGTGTGAGAGCTGGGAGCCACTAGTCCAACCGCTGCGCATAGGTGGCCGTGTGTGATGGTCATGGGTGTACCGAGTGGACGATGATACCCTGAGGCAGCTGCACGGATGACCAAGCAGCCTTGTTCAGGAATAGCACTGCTTGCTCTGGAAGACGACACCTCTATAAAAGGTGAGGTAAACAAACCTCATTCAATACATGGCATGTCAGAACTATGCTCGATACAGATTCAAGTGACAGACCACATAGAAAAATAGCACTCATAGACCTGGAGCTCAAGAATACAAATATCAACAGTTGCATTGCAGGAGACAAGACTCAGTGAGGATGGACAACTGAGAAATGCAGGAAAAACCTACTTCTGGAAGGGCTGTGTTGAGGATTAACCTAAAAGAGCTGGTCGCTTTTGCAATAAAAAATGACCTAGCCAACAGACTCACCGACAGCCCTAGCGGAGTCTCCGAAAGTATAATAACACCGTAAATGACCACGTCCCATAACCTTAACATCACCATCATCAACGTCTACACTCCAACAATGACCTACCCAGACGAGGAAAAGAAGGCTTTTTACTCTCAACTGAAAGACACCATAGCAAACATCCCTGCAGTGGATAAGCTAGTTCTCCTCAGTGACTTCAATGCCAAAGGGAGCCACGACTACAATACATGGAGCCCTGTTCTTGGAAAGTTGGGAAAAAGAAATCCCAATTTAAATGGAGAACTGCTGCTCTGTTTGTGCATGGAGTTTGAGCTGGCAATTACGAACATTTACTTCCAACATTCGGATAATCATTACTACTTCTGGAAACATCCCAGGTCAAAGAGACCTCATCTCCTGGACTATGTTATTGCAAGAAGGAAGGACCTCGAAAATGCCAAGAACACAAGAGCTATGTGAGGACCAGATTGCCAAACAGAAAACTATCTAATCAAGACTACCTTTAAGTTCACCATAAAACTTGCATACAGCAGGGCAACAACAAACTGCAAGAGAAGGCTAAACACGTCAAAGCTCAGAGATAGAAGATTGTAAGATAGATTACAACTTGCAATCAACTCAGCATTGGGAAAAAAAAAAAAAAAAAATCACTGATGATTCTGATTCACCGGAACAAACATGGGACTCGCTAAGCAGGCCTGTATTCTTTGCTGTAGCAGATGCACTTGGCTACACAAAAAAGCGGAATGTGGACTGGTTCAACAAGAATGGCCAATACATTAGAGATGCAATAGATAAAAGAAACTGAGTGCTAAAATGAAAACTAAGGAATCCGACTAGAGCAAACCCAGAAAAAGCTGAAAAAAGTGAGGACAGAAGTCCAGAAAAAGCTAAGAGCAATGGAAAACACCTGGGGTGCTAAAAAAGGCTGAAGATATGCAAAAGCAAGCAGAGCAAAACAATCCTGTAGGTTTTTTCAGATCACTGAAGGAAGTGTATGGCCCAGGGCCCAGAGCCCAGATGACTAACACCCTCTTATCAGAAGATGGAAACGCTACATTTACCCAACCAAAACAGTGAATTCAAAGATAGCAAGATCCAGAAAAAGCCATTGAACAGTATTGAGAGCTCTACATAGTCTTTGTAGACTTCCGCAAAGCATTTGATATGGTCGAGTGAAAAATGCTGTGGAAAGTCCTTAAAGTGTTCAGATGCCTCGATCACTTTGTGGAAATTATCAAATAATTTCACAAAGGAACAAAAGGGAGAGTCGTAGTAGGGAACCTAAAAAGTGAACCCTGAGAAGTAAACCACGGCACCAAACAAGTTCAACCGTCCTAATGCTACTTCATCAAAACATCAAAGAAGGTGTCTTCATCTGCACATGTTCTGATGGGAAACTATTCAACCTTGCAAGACTGAAGGCCAAGACCAGGAAGCAGCTGATAACAGCACTACACTGATAGCTCACAATCAAGCTCGGATGCAGAGGATAGTTGATACCTTCTCTCAAACAGGCAGGAAGATTGGCGTACAAATCAACATAGGGAAGACAGAAGTGATGTATCAGCCCTCACCAGATAACATCGACCTCCAAGAGCCTATAATAACAATCAACGGCGAGGTACTAATAGTTGTTGAAAACTTCAAATATCTTGGAAGCACTCTAAGCACTGACAACTGTGCTGACGAAGAAATAAACTGCCGAATCCAAAGCGCATGTGCCTCCTAGAAAAGCAGCTCTGGATAAGGACTGGTATGCAACTATGATGGACTGGGCACATTGCCAGAATGGAAGACAACCGAATCCCAAAGATGATCTTCTACAGGGAACTGAAAAATGGAACCCACAAGATAGGAGGTCAGAAGCTTCGCTACAAAGATGTAACAAAGCGGCACCAAAATGCGATGAACATCAATGTTGGGAGGAACAAGCCAAGGAAAGGAGTGGCTGGCAGAACAGTCTTCACAAAGGAAAAGAAGAAATAGAGAGAAAGGTTGGAAAAGCCTTAGAGCTGAGACACTATCAATGACACAACCCTGGCACCCACATATGCTGTGCCTGTGATCGTATATTGCACACAGAAAAAGGACTATACCAACATTGAGGGATAAAGCATCGAGGCCCTGACTAGTGATCGTCAAGACTGACAGACTGCATGATGATGATGAAGATGACATTATTTAAACAAAGTGTTACAATAATTTTTATAGGCTATTTATATTTCAAGTACGAAATACAGAGTGGAAAAAAAAACAATGAGAAATTGTTGATCAGAAATTATTTTAAAAAAATTAAAGAGAAAGTTAATTATTATTTGAGAATATTCAATATGCAATTCTAAATATTTCAAAAATATAAAGGTAACTAATTCTCATATTATTATTATTATTATTATTTCAGGAAATGAAAATCATTGAACTTTTTATTTTTAAACTTATCAGATGGTATATATATATATATATATTAGTCCCAAATACAGTACTGTTTCGCTGTATAACAGCTTATCAATGTGGCTAGACCAGCAACTACCTCAAACCAGGATTGAAATTCTAACCGTTATGCTATTTGGATGTTGCTGATATAGGCATACGAAATTACAATATTATAAACATAGTTCAAACGCCGGGGCTGTATTTGCTTACCCAAAGAGCATTGCTTTTCCGCAAGTGGCAGTTTATTATTTTGCTCCCCAATACAGGAAGTTCGAAAAAATTTTGCAGTTTTTTGAAGGTTTAAATTTTTTTTTGAAGTTTCAAGCCCTCTATTAAATTCACCCATGAAAAAGCAAACAATAACCTTTTCTAGACATACATAGGCAATTATAAATACACTTTAAATACACGATTAAGAGTATAAAACATCATAAGAGTTTGCAAACATGTTTTAACTGATCGTACCTTGAAGTTATATGAAATAGCAAAGGAGTTGAAGATATCAGAAGGCAATGTACTCACCATTTTGCATGAATATTTGCGAATGATATATTTGTATAAGAGTCAAGTACGGCCTAGGATGGAATACTGTTGCCACATCTGGCCAGGAGCTGCTTATCCTGCTTTGACAGAATTCAAAATAGACTTTGTAGCCTAGTAAGGAATGCCCTTTTCTCTTCCCTGCAACCCCTTTCCCACAGAAGAGATGTTGTGAGCCTGTCTTTGCTCTACCGTTATTTTCATGGCAAGTGCTTGTCTGAGCTCCAATCTATGGTTCCCCCCCTTGCCAAACTTTCATGAAAATTATTTGTCTAGCTGAAACCACTATCAATAATTTCCCCCTCTCTTTTGTGTGCATAAACCTAAACGTAGATTCTAAGAACAAAGCCCCTTTCTTAGTACTGCACGCCTGTAGAACTGTTCCGTTTTCCTGCTTTCCATCTGACTACAATATGGTGGTCTTCAAGTCTAACATAAAGAAGTTTTTGATGAGCCGTCACCTTAAGTAATCCAATTTACCAAATTACCTACTCATGATTACTACGATACTATCCTATTGACAAACGTACACGTAACTCTTATCCTCGAGTGGCCTCCGGGTCTTGATAAGTGGTCATTCCTTTGTGAAAAAAAAAAAAATGTGAACTGTGTTCAAAATAGGTGTCACATTTGATCAAAACAACTGTTTCAACACAAGAGTTTTTGGATCAATATGTGACAAGGGATGAAACATGGATCAACAACTCCACCCCGGGGTCAAATTAGCAGTCAACTGAGGTTAATCTGATCAAATTAACCAAAGATGCCAGCATCAGATTTTGGCATCTGTATTTTTGCACAAGGTATTTTAGTATTATTTGGATTCATCGGACTACTGTTCTCATCTTGAGTGTCATTTTCACAATGTTTCCATTGATGTAACCTCTGGCCTTCTTCAGAATTCTCGGGAATTTGGATGGAATTTTGAACGGAACTCTTTATTTACTGCATGGGTGTAGTATGCTCTTGTTCCATCAGCCATGACTGGATAGAGGTTCTAAGTAATTCGCAATTGTATTTTCA
>NC_136487.1:150934286-150939286 GCF_053919585.1 Euprymna scolopes | reverse complement strand
ACACGAAGATACCGACTTTATGAAAGGTTTCATCCAGGGTATAATATCCACGACCACCGCCCAAACCAGGGATATTACCCTACCAAAACGATACATGAATGCATTATCACACATGGCTAACGACCATAATATTATCGTCTCACCTGCTGACAAAGGTGGGGGGATTGTAATAATGGAAACAACTGAATACAAAAATAAAATACTTCAACTATTACAAGATAAACACACATATGAAAAAACTACCTCCGAAATAATACATAAAGAAATTGACAAATTTAACAAATCTTACAAGAAATTAATACATAATGATAAAATATGGACTACCTATATAGAATACCATCCTAAAATCCCGACCTTATATGGTTTACCCAAAACACATAAAAATAATAATCCAATACGCCCAATCATCTCTGGCATTGGCAGTGCCACCCATAAAATAGCAAGAGCGATCACAAAACTCCTAACGCCATTATTGGGCACAATTAGCAATTCCCATATAAGAAACTCTGGCGACCTTCTTAATAAGATAAAAAACATAGATATGAAAAATAAAACCATGAATAGTCTCGATATAGAATACACCAATATCCCTACCAAGAAATGTCTCAACCTTCTTTCAAAACACTTAAATAAAATAAAAATTAAATTACCTTTGCCGATAGATAATATAATTAAAATTATAAGTATATGCATTGACATGACATATTTCACATTCGATGGACTCTGCTATAAACAAAAATTTGGACTGCCCATGGGTAACCCTCTAAGTGGGGTTTTGGCATGTCTATTTTTAGAATTCATCGAAACCGGACCCATGAAATATAAATTGCCCAAGGGTACCTCCTACTATAGATATATTGATGATATTTTAATTTTTCTCCCTATATCTTCCAAAATAGAGAATATCACTGATAAATTAAACAAGATTGAACCCACTATTAATTATACGTATGAAAGAGAAAATAACAACTCCATACCTTTTCTGGACATCAACATCATAAATAACAATGATCATCTAAGTTTTAAAGTCCATCGGAAAGTCACGAATAAAAATGATTACATACACTTTTACTCTCATCACGATGATAAAGTAAAAAGAGGTATTCTAATAGGATTTTTTCTTAGGGCCCTGAGAATATGTAGTGAAGAATACATCGTGGAAGAATTTGAGTATATCGAACGTACATTCATGAACTTGCAATACGCTCAACATTTTTTGGCAAATACAAAAAGAAAAGCACTAAAAATTTACCATAACCGAAACCGAGACCATTCCTTAAATAGCCAGATACACAACAGACAATTAACATTACCAACTAATAAAAACAACGACACAATATATAAGAACCTAAATAAGACAGGCATTCAAATAACAAAACTAAACTCTTTAACAATTAGGGATCTAACACGTAAAATTATAACTAACACCAACATTAACACCAAAGCCGGAATATATTCCATACCCTGCCTTGATTGTGGAAAAATATACGTAGGAGAAACTCAACGTAATTTAAATAAAAGAATATATGAACACAAAAGAGATGTAAAAAACAACAATACACTCAACGCCATATTTTGTCACATCATGGAAAACGACCACCATTTTGATTTTAACAAAGCAACTTTCCTTAAACACATACATAACAGATCCACACGACGTTTAATTGAGTCAGCTATAATCTCCCATTCCAGCAAAATAATTAAGCAAAGAAAAGGTTTTTTCCACGTTGCTCCCTTTCTGTCGAAAATAATTATCAAAGAAAACAACTTAGACACCGGTTAAACGCGAAAAAAAAAAAAAAAAAAAAAAAAAAAAAATTCGTAATTTCACTTAATTTTATTTTTATTTTACTTATTTACTGTATTTTATCATTATCTATTTTTAGACTCCATTTTATCACCTATTCTTATTTTTAGATACCATCTTTTAAGTTACTGCGCTATTTTATCCCAATTCAATTATTTCTAATTTAAAAAAAAAAAAAAAAAAAAAGATTCTTTCGTAATCTCGTGTCATTTTATTTATTTAATCTATCACCGCTATATTTCCAAACACAATTTTTAATCTCTACGATATTTTATCTTTTAGACGTAATCCACTACACTAGTTTACTCTAATTAGTTCTTCTCTCATAAAATGTATATACATGTATATATGACATCTAATTTACATAAGGAAAACACGCTGCTCTCCCCCATCATTATATATAGCCCCAATCCTCCGACTCTCTCGTCAATGACCATCCCTCTTGAAGAAACCTGCATAAATCGGGCGAAACGTTGAGTATCCAGGTCCTTCCACCTCCATTTTATTTCATATCGTCGGATTTAATCCAGCTCAACAATCATATATATATATATATATATATACACATATATATACAGTTGTCCTCAAATTATTCATACCCCATACAAAAAAATTTCTTGTTTTGATTATTCATTTCTGAAAGGTATTATGATGGTACTTCCTTTGTATCTTTTGTCTACTTGTTATTGCACATAAATCCACATGTGAGTTGGCTAAACCTTATTTCATAATAATAGATAGGGACCAAAGTTATGTTTTGCACATGTTCAGATCAATCATACCCCTGCCAGTACCTAAACAAAAATGTACTTTTATGATCAACCCCATCTTTTTACTTTCTATTAATGTGCTTCCCCTTGTAATCTTTGTCTTGTAGTTATTTCACTATGTTTCAATTAATGAATACCTTTTTAGATGTCAATATAAATAGATTAAAAAGTTTCTTTGTCCACAGGTTCTGATCATCATGAGGAAGAAAAAAGAACTTAGCGTAGACCTACGTCAACGTATTGTGCAAGCCCACGGTGAGAGAAAGGGTTACAAGGCTATTGCTAAGCAGTACAATGTTCCTGTGGCAACCGTCCAGAGTATAATTAATAAGTATAAGCGGTTCAACACTGTTAAAAACCTCAGTGGGCGTGGCAGGAAGCGTAAGGTTTCAACCAAACTTGCAAGGAAGATCTGCCGAGAGGTCAGCAAAGATCCCCGAACCACAACCAAGGTCCTACAAAAAGAACTTCACCAGGCAGGGACGATGGTTTCAAGGTCCACTATCGAGAGAGTTTTTGCACAGAGGGGGTCTCCATGGATGCAGGCCTCGAAAGACACCGCTGCTCAAAAAGAATCATGTGAAGGCTCGCCTGGCCTTTGCTAAAGGCCATATACAGCAAGATTCCAGCTTCTGGTCAACCATCCTGTGGTCTGATGAGACGAAGTTGGAGTTGTTCGGCCACAGAGATACTGCATACGTATGGAGGAAGACAGGAGAAGCATACAATCCAAAGAACAGTGCCAACCGTCAAGCACGGTGGTGGAAACATCATGCTATGGGGATGCTTCTCTTCCCACGGTACAGGGAACCTCGTCAGGATCCAGGGAATCATGAGAAAGGAGAACTACATCCAGATCCTTGATGAAAACCTGAAGGAATCTGCAGAGAAGCTCAAACTTGGCGACAACTGGAAGTTCCAGCAAGACAATGACCCAAAGCATACTGCTAAAGTAGACCAGAAATGGTTCAAGGGTAATGATATCAGCGTCCTGGAGTGGCCTAGTCAGAGTCCTGACCTCAATCCCATAGAGACTTATGGCGGGACTTAAAGACCCAAGTGATGGCCAGGAAACCAACTAACCTGACCCAGCTTGAGTCTTTTGCAATGGAAGAATGGGCCAAAATCCCACAGGAAACGTGTAGTAAGCTTGTGGACACCTATAAGAACCGACTAGAAGCAGTCATAAAGAACAAAGGGCTATGCTATTGACTATTGAAGAAAGAAAATGGACACTGTACACCTAGGGTATGAATAATTTTGAACATGACTTTTTTTAAAGATCTGTGAATAAAATACCCCTGAAACTGAATATTTTTTAATTTGCCTATTGCTGTTATTCTTTCACCTGTTGGTTGCACATAAATCATAAACAAACTTCACAAAAATGCTTTCATTTCATCACAACAATGAATTATGTAAAAAATCAACGAGGGTGTGAATAATTTTGAGACCCACTGTATATGTTTCTATATATATATATTATATATATGTTTCATATATATATATATATATATATTTATATATATATGTTTCTATATATATATGTATATATATATGTTTCTGTTATATATATATATATATATTTATATATATATATGTTTCTATATATATATGTATGTATATATATGTTTCTGTAATATATATATATGTATATGTTTCTGTATATATATATATATATATATATGTTTCTGTATATAGAAAATATATATATCTATATATATATATGTATATATATATATAGAAACATATATATATAAATATGTATATATATATATATATATATAGAAACATATATATATAAATATGTATATATATATATATATAGAAACATATATATAAATATGTATATATATAATATATATATATATAGAAACAAATATGTATATATATATATATATATATATATAAACATATATATATATAAAATATGTATATATATATATATATATATAGAAACATATAATATATAAATATGTATATATATATATATAAAAATAACTATATATATAGAAACACATATATAGAACATATATATATAATATATACAGAAACATATATATATATATAGAAACACACATATATATATAGAAACATATATATACATATATATACATATATATATAGAAACATCTATATAAAAATATATATACACAAACATATATATATAAATATATATACAGAAACATATATATACACATATATATAGAGAAACATATATGTACATATATATACAGAAACATATATGTACATATATATACAGAAACAATATGTACATATATATACAGAAACATATATGTACATATATATACAGAAACATATATGTACATATATATACAGAACATATATGTACATATATATACAGAAACATATGTACATATATATACAGAAACATATATATACACATATATAGAGAAACATAT
>NC_136487.1:150921786-150931686 GCF_053919585.1 Euprymna scolopes | reverse complement strand
TCCCCAAATTTTGTTTTGAAAATTTGAATTTTGTCTGGAGAAGTCCTTAAAAAAATTTTGAAAAGTCCTTGAAAATGGACATTGAAAATCCGTGAGAACCTTGTATTGGCTAAATAATTTTTTTTTTTTTAATTTTATTTTATGGAAATTGCTTCAGACAAGGCATGAAGCCACATGATCCAAGGAGCTGACAAGAATGAAATGTGATTATCAGAAAGACCGGAGATGCCTATATAGAAGAAAGGCTATAGGTTGGAGCAGAACTGTCAAAAGGAGGAGTTCCACAAGTGTGCAGTTCTTGGAAAGAAGTTACCTTGAATAGGAATCTGTATCACAATGGGGTATTAAAACAGCAAATTGATGGAGACTACTAGACCAATGAGTCAAACGAGCGGGAACAAACGAAGCAAGGAATGGCTCAGACAATTCTGAGAACACATGCTGTAATAATATTTGTATTATGTTTTTTTTTTTATATTCTTGCAAAAATATATCCATTAAGCCCCTCCCTTGACCTATGGGTTTGCTTCTAATAGGTTGTTTACAATGGGTATTATCCTTTGACATTTGATGTCTGAAAGGATTGATGTGCTGTGAAACATATGAACTGAATGATCACCCAACGGAGATGGGTACTTCATCTAGTTGATATATTTTTGGATTAAAACATCTGTGACGGAAAAGCATGAAGTTTGTTAGATGATGATATGAAGTTTGATTTGCATATATTGATGATCTGGAAGACTAAAGCGAATACGGTTTTGTTGAGACATTAGCATATATAAATTTGCTCAGAGTTACATGGAAGAACCAATTAAAATGATAGCATTTATTTTAACATGCAAACTGAAGCATATATATATATATATATATAGATATATATATATATACTAGCTGGCAGCCCGGCGTTGCTCGGTTGTACAATGCGCTTAAACATGATAGTTTAATTTATACAGATTGCATATGTATTATTACAGAATCACTCCTCTATTGAATATTATATATTACGAGGAATAATTTGTCCGGTGGACTAATTCACAAAAAAAAAAAAAAATAATAATAATGTTGTTCATCAAATTCCGCCTGTTTGTCTACAATATCACGTCAGCTGATATTTGGGCTTGATGATGAATGCCCTGGGAAAGTCAATTCTGATTATGCTTAGTTTTAAAATATGCAAACAAAGAAATGATTTGCAGCGATTTTAAATAGTACCTCTTCTTTTATCATAAATTGAACTCCTTAATAAAAAAAAATAAAATGGTGAGATATACCCGGGGTTGAACAGTGGGATCATTCGATCTGTAGTCGACTGCTCTACCACTAAACTATATCTCTAGATTATAATAAATCTTTTTTTTTTTTTTTTTTAAAGAAATGATTTACTAAGACTTTATTATCTCCCTTGACTGGTGTAAGGTAAAATATTCCCATGTAAATATTATTCATTTTTATCTATAAGAGAGAAAAGCTAGTTTTAAGATGTGGTAATAGTACTCCATTTTAGGATGCACGTGGCTCTTATACAGATAAAGGATTGCATCAGCAGTGAGATACTTACTGAAGTGGTAGAATGATCCAACCATTTTATAGGGGAGTCAACACTTATCAAGATCCAAAGGCCACTCGACGATAAGGGTTAATGCATGGAAGTTGACTATTTAAGGGGATGGCTCAACAAGAATTTGTTTATATTAGACTTGAAGACGACTATGCTGTAGTCAGCCAGAAAGCAAGCTAAGTGGAACAGAGATCCACAACTGTTTGCAAAAACGCATATTAAGTAAAAACGTATATTCAGTTCAATTCCAAAGCATTTGATGAAAAATGAAACCATTCAATTGCCATGTTCATAAAGAATGCTAGAAATTCACACAGAAAAGGATACAGTAGCCAAACATCTTACCAAATTCATATTGAATTGTTGCATTATTGATGCATTTATTACATACTATCAGGGACGCCTGGCATAGCCCGGTCATAAAATATGCTTAAATATGATATTTTAATTTATGCAAATTTCATATTTACTATTATAGAGTCAATTTTCTATCGGTTCTTATATATTATAAAGTTGTGATATGACTTGGGTGCATCAGCTTGAATTGAAACCAAAACTTATGAAGAAAAAAATATATGTATATTTATATATAACTTGAGTTCCTTCAGTTATAACCGAAACCAAAACTTATGAAGAACTCTTGGTAAAATTATTTATTACAAGAAATGACAAATTAACATAACAATTAAACGACAGTCACTCGGAAAAAAAAGGATGTAAGCGTGACACACAAACTAACACACGCTATCGTATTAATATATAGATTTTGGAAATCTATTACAAGGTCCAGGGATTCTAATTAAGAAAGCGACCCTCCTTCAATTCAAACTGCTGCAAAAGTGAATAAGTCCTGATATGACTATTGAAGAAATTGTAGGCCAAAATGAATCGTCAGTGCTCAAGAGAGAAAAGGTTAAGTTTCTTGAGTCCCCTGTCATCGGCCAGATCGGATAGACCTTGCAGCTTTTGAGTAGCCAGTCTTTGAACTCTCTCCAGATGTTGGATCCATCCATTCATCCATAGCCCTTGAGCCCCTGGAGGGGCATAGGCCATCTACAACTTTTGTAGATGTTTTTGTAGCGAAGAGTTCTTTTTATAGGGTGAGGGTGCTGGCCCCATGCCCAACCTTCCCAGAATGTACATACAGCACCTAGCCTTCCCAAATGGTCACCCATCTGGTACTGGCCAGGCTCAACGTTGCTTAACTTCAGTGATCTGGCGAGAACCGGTGTGTCAACGTGATTGTGCCGTACCAGATGTTGGATATCACACATTAAATATAGTGCAGAGGCCTGGACACCATATTTCAACAGTGGTTCGATGATGGAGAAATATTTCAGTAGTGAGTTTGTAGAAAGGATGTTGAGTGAGAAATAGTGCTCCTTGCTTTGTATATGTTGCTTTTCCCATGAAAATAAATAGTGAGTCTCCTACAGTTTATAGTATGATAAAATATGTAATCGATGAAATAGATTGGAATTATTTTTTTTCAGCTGTGATTATACAATTTCTAAATTTACTGGCTAGGCAAGATCAAATATTGATTTGACAAATACAATGCTATTATGGTCTGATGACAAGAATTCCACATAATAATATGTCAGATAATATATTATTAATTTCTGTATTGTTTTTGTTTAATTTTTATTAGTAACACGGTTTTTGGTACAATTTCATTTTTATTTTTATTTAATACTATCAGAAGTACCCGGAATTGCCTGAGACAAAAGTATAACATACCTTCTATCCCTCCTTATCTTTTCTCTGCCTGTTTTCTTTCGTCTCCTTCTTACCCTCTATCTTCTTCATCTAGCCTATTCCTTTCTCTTGATGTACACACATAATTTGAATTAATATATGGGAAAAATAATCTGTGTTACATCCTTTTACATAACCTTAAAAAATGTGTGTATGACTTGAAAACATTAAATGATATAAATGGGTCATTTGATCTTTTTTATTTTTTTTTATGGAGTCACCACTTATCAAAGCCCAGAGACCATTTGAGGATAAGGGTTAATGAGTGAGTAGTAGTCAATGGGTAAAATGTTGTAGTAATCGTTAGTAGTGGAAATTTGATAAGTTGGATTACTTAAGGGGATGGCTCATCAAGAACTTGTTCGCATTGGACTTGAAGATGATCATATTGTAGTCAGTTGGAAAGCAGGCAAACAGAAGACAGTTCCACAGGTGTTCATGGAATCTACGCTTAGGTTTAGGCACAGATAAAGAATACGGGAAATTATTGATAGTGGTTTCAGCTAGATGAATGTTTTTCGTGAAAGTTTAGCGAGGTGGAACTATAGATTGGAGCTCAGACGAGTGCATGCCATGAAAATAACAATAAAGCAGAGACAGGTTCGCAATGTCTCTTCTCTGAGAAAGAGGTTGCAGGCAAGAGAAAAGGGCATCCCCTACTAGGCTACAAAATAGAATATAAAATATAAATTGAGGAAATATTTTTAGGTTTTAAAAATTATCAAAATTCATCTGTTTTTTTTTTGTTTGTTTTTTTTTTTTTACATGGAGGTCACCACTTATCAAGACCCGGAAGCCACTCGGGGATAAAGGTTATTGTGTGTACAGTATTAAATGGGATAGTATCGTAGTAATAGTTGGTATTGGAGATTTGATAAAGTGTCTTACTTAAGGGGGTGATTCATCAGGAATTTGTTTATGTTGGACTTGAAGACCTCCGAGTTGTAGTCAGGTGGGAAACAGGCAAACAGAAGAGAATTCCACAGGCATGCACTTCTAAGAAAGAAGCTTTGTTCATGGAATCTACGTTTTGATTTAGGCACAGATAAAGAATGGGGAAAATTACTGACAGTGGTTTCAGCTAGACGGGTGTTTTTCATGAAAGATTGGTGAGGGGGGGGCAGAAATTGGGGCTTGGACATGGAAATAACGATAAAACAAAGACAGGCTCGCAACGTCTCTTCTGTGGAAGAGAAGTTGCAGGGAAAAGAAAAGGGCATCCCCCACTAAGCCACGAAGTCTATTTTGTACTCTGTCAAAGCAGGATAGGCTGTTTTTAGCAGCTCCAGCCCAGATGTGGCAGCAGTACTCTATCCTTGGACGTACTTGGCTTTTATATAGATAGAGAATTGCATCAGTAGTGAGATATCTTCTGGAGCGGTAGAAGGATCCTACCATTTTCCCAGCGACCTGGGCAACAGACTTGATGTATGTGTTCCATTTCAGATCAGGAGTAAAGGTCAAACCCAGAAGCTTGTCAAAACATGCATGAAGCCTCTCCAAGACGAGAGCCATCCATTTCAATTGATGCCAGATGGGGATCAGAGCGTTGATGATGTAAAGATAACTTGGTTTTAGATGCATTAAAAGTAACCAACCACCTCTTCCCCCACTGTACCATGCACTCAAGATCAGAGGAGAGAGAATCAGAGAGAACTTTGTCATTTACTGCCTTTGATGTGTTGCCATAGATAGTCGTGTCATCAGCATAGATGTCAACAAATGATTTAAGTATGTGTTTGGGAGATCATTGATGTAGATCAGGAAGAGAGTTGGGCCCAGAATGGACCTCTGAGGGACTCCAGCATTAATACTGTGGGCCTCTGATTTCTGCCCATCAATCACTACTCTTATGAGCCTATCAGAGAGAAATGATTTAATAATTGAAAAAACATTTCCAGTTATACCGTAGTTGGAAATCTTGTGAAGTAGGCCCTTATGCCATACCTTATCGAAGGCCTTTGATATGTCAAGGGCAATTGCCCTAGAAAGGAAGCCTTTGTCGAGAGATTCACTAATCCTATGAGATATAACCGTTAGCACATCTGTAGATCTAGCAGAACGGAATCCATATTGCATGTCACTTAGAAGGTTATTTCTGCTGAGGTGTATTTAATATGGATTCCAGCAACTTACTCATGACACACAGGAGACTTATTGGTCTGTACTGAGAGGGAGATGACTTATCACCTGAATTCTTAAATACAGGGCATACTGATGAGGTTTTCCAGGGTGCTGGAAAGCACTTCTCTTTAAGGCAACTCTTAAAAAGTTCTGTAAGTATGGGGGCAAGTTCTGGTTGAAGCTTTTTGAACACTATAATTGGAATGCTGTCTGGGCCAGTTGCTTTACTGGAATTAAGGTTCTTGTTTGTTTTTTTTTTTTGTTTTTTTTTTTTTTGTTTTTTTAAATATAAGCACTTGAAGCCCCTCTCCCCCTATTTTCCAGAAAATATGAGTGAATGTTTTTGTATTCATTGAAAAAAAATATGTTTAAAAAAAAAAAAACTGTTTGAGATGAAGCAATAAAATTTGACATGTATATGTGAATGTCATAAAACTATTAAAAAGAAGATAGCAAACTGACCTTCTAATTAAATTAAGGTCTGTTTTTTATTCTTTTTTTTAAATTATTCATTTATTTATTTATTTATAGACAATTTATGTGTGGTTTTAAGAGGGTTTTTGTTGGTATGGAGTTTACCACTCAGTCTTTGAGTGAGTGGTAGGTAGCTTTTTTTGAGGTGATGCTTATCACTCGGACCTAAGGTTAGTGGTATCATAAATAATTATATTTTCTGTTATAACTTTTCAGCATGAAGAAATATCAAAATAATTTGTGAGTGCTCACAACCTTAAAAGGCTAGAATGACCCAGACATGGCGGTAGGGGGGGGGGTCATTTTATGTTAAATTTTTATAAGAATCATTCTAAATACTAAATTGAGTTTTTGTTGGGGATTTTTGTCAAGTTTTTTGTAGAGTGTTCACATGTAATTTCTTAAAACAGAATTTTCGGGGGGGGGGGTTATATATTGCTGACTAGAATTAAAATTTGAAAATCAAGAATTTAAACTTTTAAACCTGAGAAAAAACAGTATTTCTCTGAGGAGCAACTATTTTATAAAAGGATCACAAAACTTTTTGATAGTCAATTTATTTGAAGAAGGATATTTGAATGCCAAGAAAAAGTGTTTATAGTCAACGGACATACTTCCTAACTTCTGGCGTGTTTGCTACTGGAAGCGGTGATAAAGCAAATCAGTTCCTTCACTTTTATTAGTATTTCTACTATGAAACGATTTATTGAAATGAAATATAAGAAAAGGACATTGGAAAGTGTATAACAAAAATCGACAAAATTATAAAAAGATAAAAATAATATAATTAGTCTTTATTTGCACTTTTTATAACAAAATTAAAAAATTAAAAGCTTTTATTTTGATTGAAATTTTATAAGAAATATGTTTATGAAATCATAAAAATAATTTTTTTTTTAATTTATATAATAAATATATGTTTATGAAAATAGATAAAATTAATGTAATAAAATAACGAATGAAATTATTGAAATCAAAATAAAATTTCAAACATCAAGTGTTTTCAATGATTCTGAAAAAAGAAAAAAATTCAACAATTCTTAATTTAAACATAATTTCAGCACAAATAAGGTGTTTTTGCTATGGCTAACCCACATTGGCTTTTACTAGGAATGGTGCATCTTTTCCAAGTGATGTTAATTCTAGTCCTGGAATTCGGTAAGACCAAGAGACCACAAGAAAGATATACTGTAATATATTTTAATGGTCAATTGGGGATAAGGAAATAATGTTCTCAACTTCTTTACTTTTGTTATTATTTTTAAATTTTTTTTCTTTGAAGATTGTAATGCTGGGTATGGAGCAGCCAAACCAGCTGTCAGCATTCTCCTGCTTTTTATTGAAATCAGCCGAGAGCTCTTTTTAGTATCCTCACTGTTCCCTTAAATGCAATTGTCTGGATCTCTTTTGCACTTGGTCCACCAGAAATATTAGTTGTGTGTGTGTGTGTGTGTGTGTGTGTTTGTGTAGCCAAATGATAGGTGAATGATGATTTTTAAGATGTCCTATTCTATGCTGTTGGAAGCCCATTAAATGGATTTATAATTTACATAATAAAAACAAGTTTTAGAAAACAATTTCCCATTATTATTGATTTATAAGTCGTTTTGTTTTTTCATACATGGAAAAAAATTTTTATTCATACTAATTTCATCATTTTATCATTTTTTTTCCCATACAACAGCTTTGTGTATATGTGTTATAAGAAAACCATTAAAATAAACAACTGTAATTTTTTAATATGCATTAATAAAACATGGTAAATATAATAGACTCTTCAGCAGATTGTATATAATACTAGCCTGGGTGCCCAGCATTTCCCGGGTGTTTGAAGGTATGTGTTGAGCAAAAAAAAAAAAGTGGTAGAAGGCAGGTAGGCTCAAACCCTTACTGCGAAAGTGATGTGTTTGCTGTTATGACTACCGCCAAATCGGAAGTGGCAAAGGTTTAAATTAAGGCTAGTAGTCAATCGAAAAGAGGGGATGACTTTTGAAAATATCGGTGAAAAAAGCGACCCCTCCCTGTAGAAAAGTGCTCAATTGAGGGTGAAGGAATTAATGTTTTTAGCCAATTTTTCGATATTATCACCTGAAGGGTTGAGCTTGAAAACGATTCTGATCTCGTGAAAATCCGTTGCCTCTGTCAAAAGTTTTAGGCAGACATACATACATTTAAACAGACAGGTGAGATTTATATTATAGACTAGTGGAGGGGGGTACCCGGCGTTGCCCTGGTATTTGTAGGTATGTGTATGAGGGGGGGTAATTAATAATCCTGCTTAAATATTATAAAAAAGACGATGTAAAAAAAAATCCAAAACCAAAACGGAAAAAAATGGCATAAATAAACCTGTGTATGGGGGGGGGGTAAACTAAAGAATAAGCGAAGTAATAAAAAAAAAAAACGTTTGGTCGGGAGGAGGGATTGAACCCGGAAGCTTTGACGCGGAAGTGGAAACCAATGCCAATACTTAACGGTCTCGACCACGAGTGAGAGTAATTGATTAACGTGTTAAGTTAAAGCTTATAAAGCTAAAAGAGGTTTGATTGACAGGACGACGCTAAATGAGGTCATTGCGGGATCATTATTTTTAGTTTTCACTTTCCCCAGATGATGATGGGAAGGGGGTGGAAAGCTGAGCGAAGCCGAGAACCCAACGTTTTTCACTGTATTTATACTAAAATGCAAGACAAACCGGGCACAAAGCGAAATAGCGCGAATCTCATAAAAGTCGACGTAAATAAATCTAGAGACGACCCGTGTTCCGAAATCCTACATATTATGATATAGGACCCATATAAACAGTTGTAAGCGATAGTAACGAACCCGGGAGCGTGTGCGAGAAAAGCCTTTTGAAGACATACACGAAATGGTCACACACATTTTGCCTTTT
The DNA here is from genome assembly GCF_053919585.1 of Euprymna scolopes. Lineage (NCBI taxonomy): Eukaryota > Metazoa > Mollusca > Cephalopoda > Sepiida > Sepiolidae > Euprymna > Euprymna scolopes. The sequence continues at coordinate 150,922,876 of NC_136487.1, read as the reverse complement.
ATATATATAGAAGAAGATGTTGACTTGTTTCATCAATTTGCAAAAAAAGATTGCATATAATATGTTGGCTTGTTTTATCAATTTGAAAAAAAAAAAATTATTGTCGATTTTGACTACCATTTTCTTGGTATGATCTGATTTGAAGTTTTGCTTACTGTAACGATGTGCCTGTTTATTTTGATCTACTAATTGTTGTGATACAACAGTGATTTGCCTTATTTCTGGTGTAGATGGTCTTTTCCAGAGACTATGGATAGATTTATGATTAAATGTCATGGCAGGGTCTGTCCTCTACATCATTCTTACAAATAGAAACTGCCTTGTTGGTGAGCAATCACTTTTGTTGGAATGGGGAGTATGTTCAGCTGCTCAAGCATTACTTCTTTTTTACAGAGGCAGTGGCACAGTTGTTATTGTCAATCGTCTCATGCGCCTCTGCCAGGGAATGCCAAAAATTTATTTTAACTGCCTATTTTTTGCACCCGACCAGAGTACCCTCTCAAAAAAACTGGTTTTCTCAACATTTGGGCCTGGTACCACAATTTGCTGCATCTATGATTAAAATAGATCTGATAGCATTACTATATTGTCCAATTTCTACTGTACACTATTTAACCCTTATCCTCGAGTGGCCTCTTGGCCTTGATAATGTAGTGATGCCTGTGTAAAAAAAAAAAAAATGAACTTGTCATGATCAATTCCATAATTGGTGATATTATCCATTATACCAACGACGTGCCTCCTGATAAAAATTGATTTTTCAAAATATTGTTTTTTATATGAAATTATTCAAAACGTTTCATTCCAGAGACTATTACTAAGTGTTGTGGAAGATATTGTTGGCAGCTATAGCCACAGTATCAGATGCAGAGTTTCTGTAACATACTATTTCTGTACTTCTGTAACATACTACTTCTGCAAGATTTGTAAAGGCTTGAAAAAGCCTTCAATTTTGAGCTTTGTCTTGAAAAAGCCTAATTTCTATTAATACCTTGAAAAGGCCAAGAAAATATGGAAAGTATCGTAAAAAGGGCTTATACATCGTATTCTTTATGTCCAATAAAACTTTGTGATGGAATATATATACTAT